>NW_024070213.1:38132759-38192297 GCF_014754425.2 Oryx dammah | reverse complement strand
ACATATACATATACATATACATATACATATACATATACATATACATACATTTTCATGCTTAAGTGCATCCATGTAGATGTTCCAATAAATGAGACAAAGTTAACGTCACACTATGAATTCTGTTCTCCTTGCCCTTTTCTGAAGCTTTAGTTTGCCTCTGGCAAAGTGAATAGATCTTCCCCTTCACCCTTCCCCAAAATGAAGTTTATGATTAAAGAGAATTTCTCATTTGCTCATGCTGATGTTGACATAAGGACGCTACTGTTAGAATATATTTATAGATGTTCTAAAAACCTGCTTCACAGTACTGATCAAAGAGATGGATTCTGTGAGTTGTCCTTTTCTGATAGGCAAAGACATTTCATCATTGCTGTTGATTACAATTAGTAGAATATGATGACAACAAGACCAAATTAATCCAATTTATGACTGTTTTAAAATGATCTATAGACAATGTGCCTCTTTATTACCGGCCTTCTGACTGATTTACTGTTGTTCTGTGAAAATTTCTATTTCTAAGACCTGTGATAATTACTAACTCTTCTTATAGATGACTCTGGAGAAATAATACACTTTAAAATCATATTTTTTTACTTAAATAATGGTCTCAAGCTCCTAGTCCACCAATATGCCCCCTAAGGATAATATTAATTGATTATTTTCTTCTTCAACCAATAATAGTAGTCAAGGAAATAAGTTATGTAAATTTCAGTTACCTAGAATAAATGTGAAACCATCAGAATATAGAGAAATAGAAAGGGTACTGTATAATGTGCTGCTTATTTTGAATCACTTTTGTAAGGGATGTAAAATATTTAGAAGGGAGTTATGGATTTTTCTTATGGAAAACATAAGGAAAGGTAGAGAATATTGTACATAAGACCACAAAAACATTATGTTGTTCATCAATCAGAATAAGGATTCTTGGAAATAGTATTTTTTGATCATCACAGAATTTGAAGATATCATTATGACTCAGTTTTAATAAAAATTCTTATATATAAACAACAGAAACATATTTTGGCTGGGTAATTTAAGCAGAAACACATTCTATTTTGGTGAAGGATGGATGTTGTATTTGAATTTGGAGAGGATAATTACAATGTCCAAAATTGGCATTTTAGACATTTTTAGATGGGAGCCTGGCATGCTGCAGTCCATGGGGTCACAGAGTCAGACATGACTGAGTGACTGAACTGAACTGAACTAAACTGAAAATTGACATACCTCTTATAAATATGAATAAGGAAAAGAACCCAGAAGAAAAATGGGCACAGGATGTAAATAAACTATTCTGAAAAGAAACTCAAATGGCTAACAAATATAACAATTTATAACCAGGGAAATTAACAGAGCGTTACAACCAGATTATAAAAGGTAATAAAGTAGAATGATATCAAGTGCTGGTAAGAACATAGAGAAACAGGAAGCTATATGCACCGATGAGACCAAAGACTGATACAGTCTTAAAAGCATATTTCCTAATTTACTATGATCCTTTAATGCTGTTATAGCATAAAATTCAGGAGAGCAAATACATCTGTCCATGAAGAGATATGCATGAGGATGTTTTTTGAAGTACTGTTTATGGCAGTGGAAAATTGAAGGTAACCTAATATGACCAAGCTAGATAGCATATTGAAAAGCAGAGACATTACTTTGCCAACAAAGGTCCGTCTAGTCAAGGCTATGGTTTTTCCTGTAGTCATGCATAGATGAGAGAGTTGGACTGTGAAGAAAGCTGAGTGCCGAGGAATTGATGCTTCTGAACTGTGGTGTTGGAGAAGACTCCTGAGAGTCCCTTGGACTGCAAGGAGATCTAACCAGTCCATTCTGAAGGAGATCAGCCCTGGGTGTTCTTTGGAGGGAATGATGCTAAAGCTGAAACTCCAGTACTTTGGCCACCTGATGCGAAGAGTTGACTCATTGGAAAAGACTCTGATGCTGGGAGGGACTGAGGGCAGGAGGAGAAGGGGACGACAGAGGACGAGATGGCTGGATGGCATCACCAACTCGATGGATGTCAGTTTGAGTGAATTCCGAGAGTTAGTGATAGACAGGGAGGCCTGGCGTTCTGCGATTCATGGGGTTGCAAAGAGTCAGACATGACTGAACAACTGAATTGAACTGAACTTTCCATTATAGGAGAAGGGATAAATAAAATCAAAGAAGACTATTATGTATTATAGTATAGCTGAGGCCATGAATTATAGGTTTATACAAAAACATAGAGAGACTGCATGGTAATCAGAGATAATTAATTAAAAAATCCAATAGAATGGCACTCAGCTTAACTAATGTAAATTAAAAAAACACATAATGCCTCAAACAATGATATAACTTTTTAATATATATCCCTGAACATATACCAAGGACAGTAGAGTAAGTAGATTTATTTAGTGATGGTATGGGGAGAATGAAAGAATCAAAGAAATGCAACAATGTCATAAAACAGGAGAATGGTGTTATAGGATGACAGTATAATATTATAATTGAATTACTTTTTGTTTTACTTGAAGTCCAAAATAATTTTAAAAAGAAAGTTAATCAAAAGATATTGGATAATTTATAAATTCCTAGAAGAAATAGAGGACCACACTTAGTGGTTATATGATTTGGAAAAATACCCCAAATCATGTCACAAAACTGGTTCAAAGAAGCTTCAGCCATGTCCACTGTGTACAGGATATTTCCACTCGTTTTAACCCTCTGGCACTGGATACAGGATACTTCCACCAGGACCTCTGCAATGTCAGCCCATGAACTGTCTTCCTGTTCATGAGAATCCTTTTCATTGCTCAAGTAGCTTTCAGTTCAATGTAGGGGTGAGAGTGTCAATTTGTGGTGTTTATTTCACATATCATAAAAGAAATGAAGCTGTCTACATAGATTTATTCTAGAATATTAAGCTCAATTTGCAATCAGTCATTGAACCATGGAACTGGAACAAGAAAAGGGGATGTCTTTATCTACTTTGCTGATGGAGGTCATGTGAACAATGGTGAAGAGATCTTTCCAACATTTCTCTTGATGTTTCAAAAAGACTATGTTGATATCAGGAATAAAAATGAGATGAAGAGGTGGCTTGTGAATCTGTGCCTTTACCAAATTATATTAATATTATAATATGTATTTGATCTTGGAAATAAATAATGACATTGAAGTGGGCACATGAAGACATGGTTGTCCCCTCTCCTTTGCTGTAATATGTCATGACATAATAATCTTTAAATTATTTATAAGTTGATATTTCAGTTTTATTAAATTAGCTGTTGTGTTCATGTGTCCTGCCATGTGTAGACATCATGTAATCTGGCAGGGTGTTACCTTAATATAAAGAGATGGGGGAAAAGGCACACTAGGGACATGGCCGACAGGCCAGATAGTATAAGAATAGAGTGGCATTTAAGGAGTTACAGGTAGGAAAGAAGTTGGGGGAGAAAGAATTGTACTTGAGAGTGATTGTCTTTCAGTCTAATCAGAATTATCCAGGGGCTTATTGTCCTTTTGTTGTTGTTTTTCAGTTGTGAAGGCATTTCTGACTATTTGCAACTCCATGGACTACAGCACATCAGGCTTCCCTGTCTTCACTATCTCCCAGAGTTTGCTCAGACTCACGTCCATTGAGTCAGTGATGCTATCTAACTATCTTATCCTCTGCCTCCCCCTTCTCCTTTTGCCCTCAATCTTTTCTAGCATCAGGGTCTTTTCCAAAGAGTCACCTCTTGGCATCAGGTGGCCAAAGTATTGGAGCTTCAGTCCTTCCAATGAATATTCAGGGTTGATCTCCTTTAGGAGTGACTGGTTTGACCTTCTTGCTGCCCAAAGGACTCTCAAGAGTCTTCCCCAGCCACAATTCAAAAGCATCAATTCTTTAGCACTCATCCTTCTTTATGGTCCAACTCTCCCATCCATGCATGACTACTGGAAAAACCTTACCTTTATCTATACGGATCTTTGTTGGCAAAGTGATGTCTTTGCTTTTTAATATGCTGTCTAGGTTGGTCATAGCTTTTCTTCCAAGGAGCAAGTGGCTTTTAATTTCATGGCTGCAGTCACTATCTGCAGTGAATTTAGAGTCTGAGAAAATAAAATCTGTCACCACTTCCACTTTTCCCCTCTATTTTCCATGAAGTGATGGGACCAGATGCCATGATTTTAGTTTTTTGAATGTTGAGTTTCAAGTCAACTTTTTCACTCTCCTCTTTTATCCTCATCTAGAGGCTTTTTAGTTCTTCTTCATGTTCTGCCATTAGAGTGGTATCATCTGATATCTGAGGTTGTTGATGTTTCTTTTCTCCTGGCAATCTCGATTCTAGTTTGTGATTCATCTAGCCTGGCATTTCACATGATGTACTCTACATATAAGTTAAATAAAACAGGGCAAAGATATACAGCCTTATTGTACTCCTTTCCCAATTTGGAACTAGTCGGTTGTTCTATGCCTGGTTCTAACATCTTTTTGACCCACATACAGGTTTCTCAAGAGACAGCTAAGATGGTCTGGTACTCCCATCTCTGTAAGAAATTTCCAGTTTGTTGCGATCCACACAATTAAAGACTTTAGTATAGTCAATGAAGCAGAAGTAGATTTTTTTTTTTGGAATTCCCTTGCTTTCTCTATGATCCCATGAATGTTGACAATTTGATCTCTGGTTCCTCTGCCTTTCTAAATCCAGCTTGTACATATTGTCTTTACTTCCAACATTTTCTGTTAATAGCTTACATCACATTATGGCCACAGTATAATTTTTACTCTCTCTACAAAGAAGGCCTCAAAGGGGAAGAGGTAAAATAATAAATAATAAAATGTGTTTGAAATCACTATAAAAATTCTGTTAATGAAGTAGACAGCATGATTTCAAGTGGTTAGCTGTTTTTATTTAAATACATTGTCCCAGTGAAATACATTTTATTAAATACATTGTCCCGACCACGGTTCTTAGCCTTCCCCAATCAATAGAAATTGACTAAAGTCTAGGCCTGATGTGCTGTGATTCATGGGGTTGCAAAGAGTTGGATACGACTGAGCAACTGAACTGAACTGAAAGGCTAGGCAAGAAATTCAGGCAAGGCTTTATTTGGGCTCCTGCACTAGCTGTGGGAGGGAGGAAAAAACAAGTAATCAGTTCCCTTGCTGGCTCTCTGAGGTGGGGTGCGCTCGTTCCTTACCTGAGGTGAGGATAAGGGCATGTCCAGGGGTCAGACTGGAGGGGAGACTTAGGTGTTTTGCTCATTTCTTTGTGGTTTTGAGTGCCGGGGGACACATGCAGTACCCTGGTTTTGCTCTGGAACCCAGTTTTTTCTCCCAGGTTTAAGAAATGGCAGTTAGATTTTTTGGGGGGGGGTCCAGAATTTGCCCCAAATATGGTGCACAGTTATTTTTAGTCCCATATAGTTTCTTTATATTTTGTAAATTGAGGAGAAGTGTATCTGTGTCCAGGTGCAAACTCTATAGCACTGCAGCAAAAGGTTCTAGGCCTGGCTCACTGGTGCCTCATTATCATCTCCCCTTTTATTCTTATGAAATATTTCATTACCATTCTTCATAGATGAGTCATTTGCATTGAGGAGCTTCCCTGGTGGCTCAGTGGTAAAGAATCTGCCTTCAATGCAGGAGACGTGGGTTCAGTCTCTGGGTTGGGAAGATCCCTTGGAGAAGGGCATCCACTCTAGTATGCTTGCCAGGAGAATCCATCGACAGAGGAGCCTGGCAGACTACAGTCCATAGGGTCGAAAAGAATCAGACATGACTGAAGCAACTCAGCAAACATGCATTTGCACTGAATGTCTGTGTGTGGTGTTTGTGTGTGTGCATATGTGAGGAAGTTAGCATATGTCCACTCAGGGGACTGGCAATAACCAGAATTAATTCAGATGTCTCAAACAAAAGACTTTAGTAAGCAGGTAGACTGGATGGGACAAACAAGGCATGGTGTGGCATACAGATGAGCAACAATAAGAAGCCATTATTCCTTAAGAGGTGAAGAAGAAATAATATTGACTGGAGCCTGGTGGGAGCTATGACTGAGAGGCACACAGCTGCCACCAGAGATAATGGTGCCAAGCGCCAGGGAATAAATGCCACAATATTTCTCTTCTCTACCTTCCAGTCATCTGCTGGTTTCTCCCCTTGGCCAAGTCTTACTAAAAGCCAGGGGAGCTTCAGCGATGTGATTTATAAGGGTAAGTTTCCCTGACATAAGAAAGATAGGGGGTGAAGACTGCATATGGGTGAAGAAATGGTCAGAGGCTGGTGCACTCCCTGGTTCTGCCATGTAGTATCCATTTTGCCCTTTTTAGATGAAAAAATTATCATCCCAAACACCGAGGAGACACAATCGAATGATGTCATTCAGTCATAACCATAGTGTTCAACACTACCACAACCTCTCATTCTTACTCAATATCAAGAAAAGGGGAGAAAAATAATTGGCCAGCACAAAATATGAATACTTGTTACAGTTCTTGACTCTCTCTGGTTATCAGGCTGAAGATTATCATTATAAAGTTTTCTTTTACTATTTCCCTTACCTTCTGCTAGATATGAGTTGGATGGGCATGCTATCACAAATCTCTATTCCTTGAATATCTGAGATCATAGTTCAGCCCTTATTGGGTTTTTACAGTTTCCTACTGAGAAAATGGCTTCATGCAGGTAGTTTAATTGGGGAGTGGTCAAAGGAAGCAACAGTGAGAAATAAGGGGAGTTAACAGGGAAGGTATGAAGGCAATGTAGAGTGGGCATGCATTATCAAATTAGCTGCTTCCTTGGTGATTCAGAGGTTAAAGTGTCTGCCTCTAATGTGGGAGACCTGGGTTCGATCCCTGGGTTGGGAAGATCCCCTGGAGAAGGAAATGGCAACCCACTCCAGTACTCTTGCCTTGGGAATCCCATAGACGGAGGAGCCTGGTGGGCTACAGTCCATGGGGTCACAAAGAGTCGGACACAACTGAGCGACTTCACTTTCACTTAACTTTCATGAATGACTAGTGCTCAGGCTTACAAGTCCATCTGAGGAGGCTTTAGAAAACTGACTTTCCAGGGTTTAAATTGGCAAGAATGTATTCTTTGGTGCTTGTACCCAGTTGGTCAAATGATAGTCACATATGTGTTAACCTTTATTAGTTGATATGCATGAGTACTGAATGGATACCCAAAGGTAACCCATGCCTTGTGTCTAAAGAACAAACAAACAAAAAAATGCAGAACCAGAAGCAAAAGGCACAGAGCAAAGGCATGAAGTAAGTTTGCAGGTGCACAAAGCAGGTCCATGCCTCGTAGAAGTAGTCACAAGAGCAGGGGCTAGAGTAAGAGCTCTAGCTAATGTTAAATAAGGTAATGTAAGTATCAATAACTGAGATACTAAAGTAATGACCAACAGTATTGGGGAGTGGATTCCAGGAAACCATTAAAAGGGTGTTTAACCTTAAAATGATTTTGAAAGATAATTATCATGCTTGGAGGGCATTTTCAAGGGATCTGCTTCTACAAAGGCCCACAGGAGTGACACTATGTAATCTCTGAGAACATAAATACAAGGGCATATCTTCCTAACATCTTACACCTAACTGTCCATTTCATTTAATCATCTTTTAATTAAATTTTCAATTCAGTTCAGTTGCTCAGTCGTGTCCGACTCTTTGCGACCCCATGAACCACAGCACGCCAGGCCTCCCTGTCCATCTCCAACTCCCGGAGTTTACTCAGACTTATGTCCATTGAGATGATGATTCCATCCAACCATCTCATTCTCTGTCGTCCCCTTCTCCTTCGGCCTTCAATCTTTCCCAGCATTAGGGTCTTTTACAAAGAGTCAGTTCTTCACATCAAGTGGCCAAAGTATTGGAGTTTCAGCCTCAGCATCAGTTCTTCCAATGAATATTCAGGACTGATTTCCTTTAGGATGAACTGGTTGGATCTCCTTGCAGTCCAAGGGACACTCAAGAGTCTTCTCCAACACCACAGTTCAAAAGTAGCAATTCTTAGGCACTCAGTTTTCTTTACAGTCCAACTCTCACATCCATTATGACTACTGGAAAAACCATAGCTTTGACTAGATGGACCTTTGTTGACAAAGTAATGTTTCTGCTTTTGGATATGCTGTTTAGGTTGGTCATAACTTTTCTTCCAAGGAGCAAGCATGTTTTAGTTTCATGGCTGCAGTCACCATCAGCAGTGATTTTGCAGCCTCTCAAAATAGTCTGTCACTGTTTCCACTGTTTACCCATGTATTTGCCATGAAGTGATGAGACTGGATGCCATGATCTTAGTTGTCTGAATGTTGAGTTTTAAGCCAACTTTTTCACTCTCTTCTTTAACTTTCATCAAGAGGCTTTTTAGTTCTTCTTCACTTTCTGCCATAAGAGTGGTGTTATCTGTGTATATGAGGTTATTGATATTTCTCCTGGCAATCTTGATTCCAGTTTGTGCTTCATCCAGCCCAGTGTTTCTCATGATGTATTCCTCATATAAGTTAAATAAGCAGGGTGACAATATACAGCCTTGGCATACTCCTTTCCCGATTTGGAATCAGTGTGTTGTTCCATATCCATTTTTAACTGTTGCTTCTTGACTTGCATACAGGTTTCTCAAGAGGCAGGTCAGGTGGTCTTGTCTGGTATTCTTATCTCTTTAAGAATTTTCCACATTTGTTGTAATCCACACAGTGAAAGGCTTTGGCATAGTCAATAAAGCAGAAGTAGATATTTTTCTGGAAGTCTCTTGCTTTTTTGGTGATTCAACGGATGTTGGCCATTTGACCTCTGGTTCTTCTGCCTTTTCTAAATCCAGCTAGAACATCTGGAAGTTCACAGTTCATGTACTGTTGAAACCAGGCTTGGAGAATTTTGAACATTACTTTACTAGTGTGTAAGATGAGTGCAATTGTGTGGTAGTTTCGGCATTCTTTGACATTGCCTTTCTTTGGGATTGGAATAAAAACTGACCTTTTCCAGTCCTGAGGCCACTGCTGAGTTTTCCAAATTTGCTGGCATATTGAGGGCAGCACTTTCACAGCATCATCTTTTAGGACTTGAAATAGCTCAGCTGGAATTCCATCACCTCCACTAGCTTTTTTCAGAGTGATGCTTCCTAAGGCCCACTTGTCTTCACATTCCAGGGTGTCTGGTTCTAGGTGAGTGATCACACCATCGTGATTATCTGGGTTGTAAAGATCTTTTTCTGTACAGTTCTTCTGTGTATTCTTTCCACCTCTTCTTAATATCTTCTGCTACTGTTAGGTCCACACCATTTCTGTCCTTTATTGTGCCCATCTTTGCATGAAATGTTCCCTTGGTATCTCTAATTTTCTTGAAGAGATCTCTAGTCTTTCCCATTCTATTGTTTCCCTCTATTTCTTTGCATTGGTCACTGAGAAAGGCTTTCTTATCTTTCCTTGCTATTCTCTGGAACTCTGCATTTAGTTGGGTATATCTTTCCTTTTTCCCTTTGTCTTTCACTTGTCTTCTTTTCACAGCTATTTGTAAGGCCTCCTCAGAAAACCATTTTGCCTTTTGCATATCTTTTTCTTGGGGATGGTCTTGATCCCTTCCTCCTGTACAATGTTACAAATGTTCATCCATAGTTCTTCAGGCACTCTATCTATCAGATCGAATCCCTTGAATCTATTTGTCACTTCTACTGTATAATCATAAAGGATTTGATTAAGTCATACCTGAATGGTCCAGTGGTTTTCCCTGCTTTCTTCAATTTAAGTTTAAACCAGGCAATAAGAAGTTCATGATCTGAGCCACAGTCAGCTCCCTGTCTTGTCTTTGCTAATTGTATAGAGCTTCTCCATCTTTGGCTGCAAAGAATATAATCAATCTGATTTTTGTATTGACCATCTTGTGACATCCACGTGTAGAGTCTTCTCTTGTGTTGTTAGAAGAAGGTGTTTGCTATGACCAGTGCATTCTCTTGACATACCTATATTAGCCTTTGCCTTGCTTCATCCTGTACTTCAAGGCCAAATTTGCCTGTTACTCCAGGTGTTTCTTGACTTCCTTCTTTTGTATTCCAGTCCCCTATAATGAAAAGGACATCTTTTTTAGGTGTTAGTTCTAGAAGGTCTTTTAGGTCTCCATAGAACTGTTCAACTTCATCTTCTTCAGCATTCCTGGTCCTTGTGTGCACCAGGACCCAGAGGCCCCACAGAGACTGAGACAGAGCTGTGTTTGAGTATCTCTTATGTAGGTGCAGGTCAGCAGTGGACTGCCATGGGGGCAGGGGCTCTGAGTGCAGCAGATCTGGATATGGCTGGGTGCAGCAGACTTGGGTATGGCATATGCCACCTTGGAGGAGATTGCCATTAACCCCACCACAGAGCTACCAGAACCTACACAGGATGGGGAAAATAGACTTTGGAGGGCACAAGCAGAACCTTGTGCACACCAGGACCCAGGAAAAAGGAGCAGTGACCCCACAAGAGACTGACCCAGACTTGCCTGTGAGTGTCCAAGAGTCTCTGGTGGAGGTGTGAGTCAGCAGTGGCCTGCTGCAGGGCTGGTGATTCTGTAGCAATGCCTTCATAGGACCTTTTGAAGGAGGTCACCATTATCTTCATTACCTCTGCCATAGTTTCAGTTCAGTTCAGTTCAGTTGCTCAGTCGTGTCCGACTCCTTGCGACCCCATGAATCGCAGCATGCCAGGCCTCCCTGTCCATCACCAACTCCCGGAGTTCACTCAGACTCAGGCCCATAGAGTCAGTGATGCCATCCAGCCATCTCATCCTCTGTCGTCCCCTTCTCCTCCTGCCCCCAATCCCTCCCAGCATCAGAGTCTTTTCCAATGAGTCAACTCTTCGCATGAGGTGGCCAAAGTAGTGGAGTTTCAGTTTTAGCATCATTCCTTCCAAAGAAATCCTAGGGTTGATCTCCTTCAGAATGTACTGGTTGGATACTCTTGCAGTACAAGGGACTCTCAAGAGTCTTCTCTAACACCACAGTTCAAAAGCATCAACTCTTCAGCACTCAATCTTCTTCACAGTCCAACTCTCACATCCATACATGACCACAGGAAAAACCATAGCCTTGACTAGACGGACTTTTCTTGGCAAAGTAATGTCTCTGCTTTTGAATATGCTATCTAGGTTGGTCATAACTTTTCTTCCAAGGAGTAAGTGTCTTTTAATTTCATGGCTGCAATCACCATCTGCAGTGATTTAGGAGCCCCCAAAGATAAAGTCTGACACTGTTTCCACTGTTTCCCCATCTATTTCCCATGAAGTGATGGGACCAGATGCCATGATCTTCATTTTCTGAATGTTGAGCTTTAAGCCAACTTTTTCACTCTCCTCTTTCACTTTCATCAAGAGGCTTTTTAGTTCCTCTTCACTTTCTGCCATAAGGGTGGTGTCATCTGCATATCTGAGGTGATCGATATTTCTCCTGGCAATCTTCATTCCTGCTTGTGCTTCTTCCAGCCCAGCATTTCTAATGATGTACACCCTGCATAGAAGTTAAATAAGCAGGGTGACAATATACAGCCTTGATGTACTCCTTTTCCTATTTGGAACCATAGTTTGGCCCCAGGTAAATAACAGGGAAGAACACAGCTCCACCCATCAACAGAATATTGGATTAAAGATTTATTGAGGGTGGCCTAGCCCATCAGAACAAGACCCAGTTTCCCCTCAGTCAGTCTCTCCCATCAGGAAGCTTCCATAAGCCTCTTATACTTCTCCATCAGAGCGTAGACAGACTGAAAACCACAGTCACAGAGAACTAACCAATCTGATCATATGGACCACAGTCTCGTCTAATTCAGTGAAACCATGAGCCATGCCATGTAGGGCCACCCAAGATGGAGGGGTCACTGTGGAGAGTTCTGACAAAATGTGGTCCACTGGAGAAGGAAATGGCAAACCACTTCAGTATTCTTGCCTTGAGAGCCCCATGAACAGTATGAAAAGGCAAAAAGATAGAAAACTGAAATATGAACTCCCCAGGTCAGTAGGTGCCCAATATGCTACTGGAGAGCAGCAGAGAAATAACTCCAGAAAGATTGAAGAAATGGAGCCAAAGCAAAAACAATTCCCAGTTGTAAATGTGACTGGTGATAGAAGTAAAGTCCGATGCTGCATAGGACTATTGCATAGGAACCTGGAATGTTAGGCCCATGAATCAAAGCAAATTGGAAGTGGCCAAACAGGACATGGCAAGAATGAATGTCGACATTTTAGGAATCAGCAAACTAAAATGAACCGGGATGGGTGAATTTAACTCAGATGACCATTATATCTACTACTGTGGGCAAGAATCCCTTAGAAGAAATGGAGTAGCCATCATAGTCAACAAAAGAGTCTGAAATGCAGTACCTGGATGCAATCTCAAAAATAACGATGATCTCTGTTCGTTTTCAAGGCAAACCATTCAATATTACGGTAATCCAAGTCTGTGCCCCAACCAGTAATGCTGAAGAAGCTGAAGTGAAACTGTTCTATGAAGACCTACAAGATCTTCTAGAACTAACACCCCACTCCTTCCCCACCCCCACCCCCCCAAAATTGGGATTAGATTACTCTTTTGCTTACCCCTTTACTATAACTGTGGCTCAGAGGGTAAAGTGTCTGAGTGCAGTGCAGGTAGACCTGGGTTTGATCCCTGGGTCAGAAAGATCCTCTGGAGAAGGAAATGGCAACCCACTCCAGTACCTTTGCCTGGAAAATCCCATGGACAGAGGAGCCCAGTAGGGTACAGTCCATAGGGTTGCAAAGAGTTGGACATGACTGAGCTATTTCACTTTCAATCACTTTACTATAACTGACTATAGAAAACTTCCCACTTATAATATGTAAGTAGTATTCATTGCTCATACAGCATCATAAAGTATTGAAATTTTTTGCTTTTCATTTTTTCCCCTTAAAATATAGTTTGCTTGGTCAAGTAGATTTTGAATTGATCAGAATTATTTGAACTGGGAATGCTGGATAGCTTTTTAAAGACTCTATTACTCTCTGTTAACTAGTAGTCTTGTTGTGGCTTACCCATAGGAATGGGATATTCTGCACTTTGAAAAATTAAAATTTCATGTTTGTAAGCTTTTTAAAGCATTATAATAATAGAAATAATTTTGGGTGCTTGTAAGGAGGGTAAAAAAGCATATGTGTAAACACATTTATATTACATGTAATAGGTTAGATATCACTTGCCCTGAATTCTGTAAAACTATAATCTACTTCAGTCTTTCTCAGATCCATTTATGGTATGAAACAATTTCATTGTAGTTTGAAACACATTTTAATCATTTCCAAGTTTGTCAGCTAGTGATCGATGTTTTACTCATTGTGGCCATTATGATCACTGACAGGTATCATAGTTTATGTCAAAATGCATTATAAATTCATCTTTAGAGCTTTGAAAACTTACAGTCTGCAAGTAAATCTGTAATATAAGGCTGTATTTTCTAGACATACTTTCACTTAAATTGAAGGCAGTCTCTTGTGTTTTCTGGTGCTGTAGCCCAAGTATCAATGAATTTATTAAATGCCATAAATGAAAATACTTAAAAATATTATTCTACCAGCAATAAACAAGTAGAATTTGACATTAAAAGCACATTGCTGCTGCTAAGTCGCTTCAGTCGTGTCTGACTCTGTGTGACCCCATAGATGGCAGCCCACCAGGCTCCCCTGTCCCTGGGATTCTCCAAGCAAGAAAATTGGAGTGGGTTGCCATTTCCTTCTCCAATCCATGAATGTGCAAAGTGAAAGTGAAGTCGCTCAGTCATGCCTGACGCTTAGTGACCCCATGGACAGCAGGCTACCAGGCTCCTCCATCCATGGGATTTGCCAGGCAAGAGTACTGGAGTGGGATGCCATTGCTTCTCAGAAAAGCACATTACCCACCCAGAAAAAATACTTAAACATAAACTTAATAAAATATGTGCAAAATCTACAAGAGAAAAAAAACATAAAATTCCAATGAAAGATAAAGGAAGAACTAAATAAGTAGAGAGATATTTCATGTTCTTAATTAGGAAGACTAGGTATTGTCAAGATGTCAGTTCTTTCCAATTGATCTACAGATGCAATGCAATTTCAGTTAAAAAAATAGCAAAGTATTTGTGGGTATTAAAGAAAAAAAAAACTAATTCCAAAGAGTATATGGAGAAACAAAAGACCCACAATAGTCAACCCAATATTGGAGAAGAATAAAGCTGGAGGACTAACATTATCCAATTTTAAGACTATGAAGCTACAGTAATAAAGACAGCATGGTATTGCGAAAGAACAGACAAATATATCAATGGAATAGAATAGAGAGGCCAGAAATAGACTCACATAAATATACTTAACTGACAAAGCAGCAAAATTGATACAGTGGAGCAAAGATAGTCATTTCAACAAATAGTGCTGGAACAACTGGACGTTCACATACAAAAAAGGTAAATCTGTTTTAGACAAATGAAAATTTATAAGAAAAGGACATAAAAGAAATGCTAAAAAGAGATCTTCAAGTTGAAATGAAAGGATGCTAAGTATTAATAACAGCACAAAAACAAATGAAAGTATAAAAATCACTGATAAAGGTAAATAGACAAATTCATAATACTCTAGTACTATAATGGTAGTTCATAAATCACTTTTATTTCTGGTATAAAATTAAAAAAATATTAAAAACAATTATGGCTAAAATAACTTGTTAATAGAGACCCAGTTTAAAAAGATACAAAGTATGCATCAATTGCATTAAGTGTGGGAGTGGGCAAGAAGTATAAGTGTAAGTTTTGGTATAAGAGTAAAGTTAAGTTGCCTAAGATAGACAATTATAAGATGTTTTATAAAAACTTAATGGTAACTACAAAGAAGAAACCACTAGTAGATATGCAAAAGATAAAGAACAAGGAATCAAAGTATACTGACACAAAAAAAGCCAACCAATTACCAAGGTATATTGCAAGAGAGAAAGATAGGAACAGAAAAACTATAGGACAGACAGGAAACAATTAAAAAAAAAAGATGGCAACTGTAAATCTTTACTTATCAGTTATAACTTTAAATGTATGTGAATTAAATTCTCTACCTAGGGACAATGTGGTTGAATGAATAAAAAACAAGATCCTACTATACATTGTCTACAAGAGACTTTGGCTTTAAGGATTTAACGCATGTACACCCGTGGTGGATTCATGTCAATGTATGGCAAAACCAATACAGAATTGTAAAGTAAAATAAAAAAATAAATAAACACACTAAAAGCAAAATACACAAAATACACTAAAAAGTAAAATGGCTGTCTGGGGAGGCCTTACAAATAGCTGCGAAAAGAAGAGAGGTGAAAAGCAAAGGAGAAAAGGAAAGATATAAGCATCTGAATGCAGAGTTCCAAAGAATAGCAAGAAGAGATAAGAAAGCCTTCTTCAGCGATCAATGCAAAGAAATAGAGGAAAACAACAGAATGGGAAAGACTAGAGATCTCTTCAAGAAAATTAGAGATACCAAGGGAACATTTCATGCAAAGATGGGCTCGATAAAGGACAGAAATGGTCTGGACCTAACAGAAGCAGAAGATATCAAGAAGAGGTGGCAAGAATACATGGAAGAACTGTACAAAAAAGATCTTCATGACCCAGATAATCATGATGATGTGATCACTAATCTAGAGCCAGACATCTTGGAAAGTGAAGTCAAGTGGGCCTTAGAAAGCATCACTATGAACAAAGCTAGTGGAGGTGATGGAATTCCAGTTGAGCTGTTTCAAATCCTGAAAGATGATGCTGTGAAAGTGCTGCACTCAATATGCCAGCAAGTTTGGAAAACTCAGCAGTGGCCACAGGACTGGAAAAGGTCAGTTTTCATTCACTTCCAAAGAAAGGCAATGCAAAAGAATGCTCAAACTACTGCACAATTGCACTCATCTCACATGCTAGTAATGCTCAAAATTCTCCAAGCCAGACTTCAGCAATACGTGAACCGTGAACTCCCTGATGTTCAAGGTGGTTTAAGAAAAGGAAGAGATTGCCAACATCCACTGGATCGTCAAAAAAGAAAGAGAATTACAGAAAAACATCTATTTCTGCTTTCTTGACTATGCCAAAGCCTTTGACTGTGTGGATCACAATAAACTGTGGAAAATTCTGAGAGAGATGGGAATACCAGACCACCTAACCTGCCTCTTGAGAAATCTGTATGCAGGCCAGGAAGCAACAGTTAGAACTGGACATGGAACAACAGACTGGTTTCAAATAGGAAAAGGAGTACGTCAAAGTTGTATATTGTCACCCTGCTTATTTAACTTCTATGCAAAGTACATCATGAGAAACGCTGGGCTGAAGAAGCACAAGCTGGAATCAAGATTGCTGGGAGAAATATCAATCACCTCAGATATGCAGATGACACCACCCTTATGGCAGAAAGTGAAGAGGAGTTAAAAAGCCTCTTGATGAAGGTGAAAGAGGAGAGTGAAAAAGTTGGCTTAAAGCTCAACATTCAGAAAATGAAGTTCATGGCATCTGGTCCCATCAGTTCATGGGAAATAGATGGGGAAACAGTGGAAACAGTGTCAGACTTTATTTTTGGGGGGCTCCAAAATCACTGCAGATGGTGACTGCAGCCATGAAATTAAAAGACGCTTACTCCTTGGAAGAAAAGTTATGACCGACCTAGATAGTATATTCAAAAGCAGAGACATTACTTTGCTGACTAAGTTCCGTCTAGTCAAGGCTATGGTTTTTCCTGTGGTCGTGTATGGATGTGAGAGTTGGACTGTGAAGAAAGCTGAGCGCTGAAGAATTGATGCTTTTGAACTGTGGTGTTGGAGAAGATTCTTGAGAGTCCCTTGGACTGCAAGGGCATACAACCAGTCCATTCTGAAGGAGATCAGACCTGGGATTTCTTTGGAAGGAATGATGCTAAAGCTGAAGCTCCAGTACTTTGGCCACCTCATGCGAAAAGTTGACTCATTGGAAAAGACTCTGATGCTGGGAGAGATTGAGGGCTGGAGGAGAAGGGGCCGACCCAGGATGAGATGGCTGGATGGCATCACTGACTCGATGGACGTGAGTCTGAGTGAACTCCGGGAGTTGGTGATGGACAGGGAGGCCTGGCGTGCTGCAATTCACGGGGTCTCAAAGAGTGGGACACGACTGAGTGACTGAACTGAACTGAAAAGTGAAGTGGTAGAAAAAGATATCCCAGTTAATAATCAAAAGAGCACATGGATGAATATACTTACATCAGACTAGGAGATTGTCAGTAAAAATCCATTGCAAGACACAAAGAAGGTCATTACATAATGATAGATAAGTCAACTCATCAAGAGCTATAACCATTGTAGGGTCTTCCTTGGTGGCTCAATGTTAAAAATCCACTTGCCAATGCAGGTGACATAGGTTCAATCCCTGGTCCAGGAAGATCCCACTTGCCGTGGAGCAAAACTAAGGCCATAAACCATGACTACTGAGCCTGTACTCTAGAGCCTGGGATCTGCAACTACTGAACCTATGTGCCACGACTACTGAAGCCTGCATGCCCTAATACCCATGATCTGAAACAAGAGAAACCACTGCAATGAGAATCCCAACACTGCAGTGAATGTAGCCCATGCTCATCACAACTAGAGAAAAGCCTCTGTAGCAATAAAGACATAGCACAGCTAAAAATAAATAAATAAATAAAATTATATAAAAAGAATATATAACTGTTGTAAAAATATATGCATCCAACATTGGAGCACCTAAATAAAGAAAATATGAAGAAAAAAAAAAGAGAGAAACAAACTTGAATAGGGGGAAGGCAATGGCACCCCACTCCGGTACTCTTGCCTGGAAAATCCCATGGATGGAGGAGCTCGGTGGGCTGCAGTTTATGGGGTCGCTAAGTGTCAGACATGACTGAGCGACTTCACTTTCACTTTTCACTTTCATGCATTGGAGAAGGAAATGGCAACCCACTCCAGTGTTCTTGCCTGGAGAATCCCAGGGACGGGGGAGCCTGGTGGGCTGCCATCTAGGGGTAGCACAGAGTTGGACACGACTGAAGCGACTTAGCAGCAGCAGCAACAGTAGACCTGAGTAACATTGTAGACCAAGTTTATCTAACAGACACACACAGAACATTCCATCCAACAGCAGCAGAATACACATTCTCCTTAAGGGTATGTGGAATATTTTCCAGAGTAGCTTATGTGCTGAATTACAAAGCTAGTGGTAACAAATTTAAGAATATTGAATTCATATCAAGTGTCTTTTCATGGCATAACAGTAAAACTAGAAATAAATTGTAGGAGGAAAATGGAAAAATAACAAATAGGTGAAATCAAATAACGCACTTATGAATAACCAATGAACCAAGAGGAAATCAAAAATATTTGGAGACAAATGTAAATTTAAATGCAACACACCAAAACTTATGGGATGCTGTAAAACACTGGGAAGTTTATACCTAGAAATGCCTACAAAAAGAAAAGAGAAAGGCCTCAAAGAAATAACCTATCTTTATACTATTTTAATCTAAAGTTATCATGGAGAAAGAAAAACAAACTAGATCCAAAGTTAGCAGAAAGAAGGAAATAATAAATACTAGAGCAGAAACAAACAGAAGCTAGAAAGACAATGGGAGATACGAATGAAACTAAGAGTTGGTTTTATGAAAAGATAAACAAGATTGACAAATATTTAGGTAAATTAAGAGAAAAAGGAGGATACAAATATATAGGTTTATAAAGTGAAAGAAGAGACAATTGATACCACAGAAAGATAAAATATGAACAATTTTATGCCAACAAATATTTTATGCTCAATAGAAGCAGAAAAAAACATTTGATAAATTCAAATTTTTTCATGATCCCAAACTATTAAAATTTAGTTATAGAAGAAATATACCTCAACATAATTGTTGTTAAGTTGCTCAGTCATGTCTGACTCTTTGTGACCCCATGGGTTGCAGCATGCCAAGCTTCCCTGTCCTTTACCATCTCCAGGAGTTTTCTCAAACTCATGTCTATCAAGTCGGTAATGCCATCTAACCATCTTGTCCTCTGTCGTCCCCTTCTCCTCCTGCCTTCAGTCTTTCCCAGCATCAGAGTCTTTTCTAATGAGACAGCTCTTCACATCAGGTGGCCAAAGGATTGGAGCTTCAGCTTCAGAATCAGTCCTTCTAATGAATATTCAGGATTGTTTTCCTTTAGGATTAACAGAAGGAATATACCTTAATTAATAAATGCTGCATATAACAAGTCACAGCTAATAACATATTGAATGTGAAAAACTGAAAGTTTTTACTCTAAGATCAGGAACAAGACTAGGGTGCCCATTTTCACTAGTTCTATTCAGCATAGTATTGGAAGTCCTAGTCAGATAAATTAGTCAAGAAAGGAAAACAAAGGCATCCAAATTGGAAAGGAAGTTAAATTGTGTCTGTGGAAAACATGATCTTATATATAGAAAACCTTGAAGAAGGGAAGAAAGAAAGAAAGAAGAAAAGAAAGAAGGAAAGAAAGAAAGAAAACCACCAAAAATTGCTAGAACACTAGTTAAATTCAGTGGAGTTTCAAGATACAGAATAAACATGCAAAAAATTAGTTGCATTCTATACACTGCTGCTAAGCCGCTAAGTCGCTTCAGTCGTGTCCAACTCTGTGTGACCCCATGGACTGCAGCCTACCAGGCTCCTCCGTCCATGGGATTTTCCAGGCAAGAGTACTGGAGTGCGTTGCCATTGCCTTTTCCTATACACTAGCAACAAGCTATTGAAAAAAGAAAATGAACTTTTTTGTTGTTCAGTCATTTAAGTTGCCTTTGACTCTTCACAACCTCATGAACTGCAGCAAGCCAGTTTCCTCCGTCCTCCACTATTAACCAGAATTTGCTGAAGTTCATATCCATTGAGTTGGGGATGCCATCTAGCCATCTCATTTTCTACCCCTGCCTTCTCTTTTGCCTTCAATCTTTCCCAACATCAGAGTCTTTTCCAATGAGTTGGCTTTTTGCATCAGTAAAAGTATTGGTGCTTCAGCTTCAGCATCAGTCCTCCCAATGAATATTCAGGCTTGATTTCCTTTAGGATTGACTAATTTGATCTTGCTGTCTAAGGGACTCTCAAGAGTTTTCTTCAGCACCACAATTTGAAAGCATTAATTCTTTGGTGCCCAGCTTTCTTTATGGTCCAGCTTTCACATCCATATGTGACTACTGAAAAAAAACCATAGCATGACTATATGAACCTTTGTCAGTAAACCTATATCTGTGCCTTTGAATATGCTGTTAAGGTTTGTCATAGCTTTCCTTCAAAGGAGCAAGCTTTTTTTTTTTTTTTTTATATATTTCATGGCTTCAGTCACTGTCCACAGTGA
This sequence comes from Oryx dammah, assembly GCF_014754425.2. Classification (NCBI taxonomy): domain Eukaryota; kingdom Metazoa; phylum Chordata; class Mammalia; order Artiodactyla; family Bovidae; genus Oryx; species Oryx dammah. The sequence goes on along the minus strand of NW_024070213.1, from coordinate 38,172,001 downwards.
TTTTGGGCCCAAGAAAATAAAATCTGTCACTGCTTCCACTTTTCCCTCTTCTATTTGGCATGAAGTGATGGTACTGGATGGCCATGATCTTTGCTTTTTTAATATTGAATTTGAAGCCAGCTTTAGATGATAGCAATGTATCAATGTAGTGTATGTCAATGTAGTGTAGTGGTATATGTAACAAATATACCACTGTGATGTAGGATGTTAATAGTGGAGGAGTTTGTGTATCTGTGGGAGCAGAGGATATATGGGAACTTGGTAATTCTCTCTCAATTTTTCTGTGAACCTAAAATTTCTCATAAATTTTAATTTTGTTTGTTAAAAATAAAACTATTATCATGATTAAAACAATGTATTTCCCAAGGAGCAGTCACCAGCTATCTTGATCGTTTCCATATCTCAGTGTTTCACTACTTTCTTAGTACCATCATGGCTGCCTGATGAATTTTAATAGGAAAGAGTATGATATATTTGAAGAGAGGAGAAAAAAATTTACTTAGCTAAAAGTTTTTAACTAAATCTCTTCACTTCAATCGTAAACTCCTTAAAGGAAAGTCAAGGTTTTCTATACCATTTATTTCTTTGTGATGCTACTTACATAAGGTGGTATCTGCCCATTTCGTAAAGCATTTGGTGGGAAAAATGAATAAAATACAAAATACGTGGTTTGGCTAAAATGTTCCTTCACTTTTTAAGTAAAAATAAAAGACACATTTTTCACTTTCACCAAAAACTATTGAACAATATATTCTCCATTTTGCTTTACTACTTTCTGCCTTTTTTCAAGCTACTTCATAATCCCATCTTCCCAAAGCTTTTTTTTTTTTTCCCAATCTTTTTGAGCAAAGAACTGTTTCAGGTGCCTTTTACAATCTTCCAGGGAATTGAAATTTTTGTCATTAAAATAATTTTGGAAAGACTGTAATAAGTGGACATAAGAAGATATAATGTCTGGTGAATACAACAGATGTATCAGAACTTCCCAGCAAGCCGTTTTGCCTGGTGGTCAAAGAAGCATGCAGTCTTGCATTATTCTGATGGAACGTTATGTGTTTTTAGCTGACTAATCCCAGATGCTTTCTGTGCTGCCTTTAGTTGGTCTTACTGGGAGCAGTACTTGCTGGAATTAATTGTTTGATTTTCCTGAAGGAGCTCGTAATAGAAGACTCCCTTCCAGTCGCACCATATATACAACATTACCTCCTCTGATTGAAGACTGGCCTTTGGTGTTATTGGTAGTGCTTCCTTTTACTTGCCCTATGATCTCTTCTTTCCCGTGTTATTGTACAGTATTTGCTTTACATTGCCTGTCAAAATTTGCTTTAAAAATGGTACATTTTCATTATGTTTAATTAGAGAATTGCACGCAGAAATACAGTTAAGAAAGATTTTTTCACTTATGTGGAACCCAAACATCAAAGCAATTAACATAAGCAATCTGGTACAAATGATTTTCAATGCTTGATTTGGATATTTTAAGTATGTTGGCTGTCTCCTGTGTGGTATAACTTTGCTCTCAATTAATAAATTAATGTCTTGATTTGATCGCTATCAAATACAACTGGTCTATGCATAGGGTTCTATCCAGTGAGAAATCTTCAACAAGAAACTTTACAAACCACTTTTGACACTTTTGATCAATCACAGCACTTTCTCCATACACTGCATGAATATGTATATATATATATATATATATATATATAATTTTAGTTGTGCTTTTACCTTTCTTGAAATAGTAAAGTGGAAAATGTAGCTTTTCCCCATCTTTAAAAATGTTTATTTAATTTTGACGTGCACTGACTCTTTGCTGTGCATGGACTTTCCCTAGCTGTGGTGAGTTGGGGTTACTCTTTGTTATGACTCGTGGGCTCTAGAGAACAGGCTCAGTAGCTGTCACGCATGGTCTTAGTTGCCCTGAGTGTGGAAACTTCAGAGAAGAAAGGATCAAACCTGTGTCCCCTGAACTGACAAGTGGATTCCCAACCACTGGACTATCAGGAAAGTCCTTTTTTTTCCATCTTCAATATTAAAATGGCTACATAAAAATAATTTTGGTAAGTTTTTTTAAATGCATGCTGATATTATGGCTGTCACAATACACTCTAACAAAGTGAAGTTGAAGACAACTAAAAGCTACTAGATTCATCTTGTAGCAAAATTCAAAAGAATTTTTTGGCCAACCCAATAATATCTGAGACAGCAAAATGTTAACAGCTTACACCATGTTATCATTAAAAAGTTCAACAATATCAATTATATACTAGGAAAATTAATCTCAGATTTAAAATGTGAGACTCAGTGTCTCCAAATTATTTTTAATAAAAGCCTAAACCAAACTACACATCTCCCTTTTCCCCATGTTTGAAACTAATTTGGGGCTATGGTAAGAGAAATATATTTTGTCTTATTTGTGACCTTATTTTCTCACTAAACTTGTGGTGGGCTATTCTACTGATAGACAAATATTTGAAAGATGGCTATTAGGGGTCACTTGAAGGCTAAGAAGGAGTGTAGCAGTTGCTATTATTTATCTACATTCTCTTTTATTAATAGGATCTTAAATGATTCTCTTGTTAGAACATCTTTATCACTGGCTTTTGACATAACCAGAGATTTTTATTATACATGTTTTTTATATTTTTAAAAAACATTTTTTAGTTACTTTAGGATCATGACCTGCCATTAGTACATTTGCATAGAGTTAGACTGACTTGTGATCTTAGCCATTGAGTTCCTTTCAGAAATTGACGAGAAACATCAAAAATGTCTTTTATTTTCCCCTGCCCATATCTCCTTGTCAGAGGACCTGTGTCACATATTTCCAGCTGCCTCGGACCCTTCTCTCACAACCCCCACAGAAAGTTTATTGAAAAAATTGTAAGCCTGATGCCAAGGAACTAACCTAAGTGCTTTGGCTTATCCAATCAATTTTTTCTTGAAAATTTCAGTTATGTCCAAATCATGATTGGACTTGAACCGTTCAAGTTAAGTACTTGAACTGGCAGGTGATAAAAAGTTTGGCAAGTGAACATGTTTGGGTTCAGTGAAAATAAGCAGAAAAGGCTGGTCAGCAGGGTAAAAGGAGAATGAAAAACCAAGCAAAGAGAAAGCGAGATGAGGGACCATGTAGTCAATGACAGAGAGAGACAGAGAGGGGCAAATTACCTTGATTTCTTGGGGTCTTGTGTTAATGGTCCAAGTCTGGGGTGAATGAAAATGATATCTGATAGTTGAGTTTTGTGATGTATCCACATTTCCTTCCAAACAAATTCCACTGTTTGCTAACATTTCTCTAAGCCAAAAATAAATGTCTGAGCAACTATGTGTGTGTGTGTGTGTGTGTGTGTGTGTGTGTGTGTAGGGCTTCCCAGGTAGTGCTAGTGATAAAGAACCTATCTGCCAATGCAGGAGATACAAAAGTCATGGGTTCAATCCCTGGTTCAGGAAGATGTCCTGGAGGAGGGCATGGCAAACCATTCCAGTATTCTTGCCTGGAGAATCCCATGGCCAGAGGAGCCTGGTGGGCTACAGTCCATAGAGTTGCAAAGAGTTGGACACACACACACACACACACACACACGACATACATGTTTGTGTATTTTTTTCTCAAGACAGAGTGTACAGAGAGAAAAGGAGAAAGAGAAGATGAAAAAGTAAAATATTCAAGTGGAGATTGTATAATTTGTCATCCAAGTGAAGATACTATTGGAAATGAATTATAGTGCTTTTAATAACTATGTCAGGACAGCAGGCTTAAACCAGGACTATCCCCTGTAACCAGGAAGTATGGTCCTCTAAGTTATGAAGGAATCTTGGATGACTAAGGGAGAGAGACAACCATCCATGGGGAGAAATGGCACCTGGAACATGGGAGACTTCCCATTCTTGGGAAATCACTGAAGACAGCCAATTCCAAGAAAAAAAAAAAAAACAAATTCATTGTTATTTAGTTGCTAACCTCTTAATTCCTGTTTGGCTCATTTTCAAATTTAAGATCTTACAATTTTGCTTTCCTCCTAAAAGAATACAACAAATAAGATTGATTTATCATACAAAAATTCAATAAAGAATATTCCAACTGAACAGAAGCTTTTAAAAATTAGATATATTAAAACTGTAATTAATTGATACAGTGGGTTAAATTGTAAATGTTCACACATATATTTAATGTTAACTTAAAACCTATAAATGGATTTTCATACATAATTTTTTCCTTTTGTAGATCTAGAATCTTTTCTTCGAGTATAGGTACACTGATGGAGAAGGAAATGGCAATGCACTCCAGTACTCTTGCCTGGAGAATTCCCATGGACAGAGGAGCCTGGCGGGCTACAGTCCATGGGGTCACAAGAGTCGGACACGATTTAGCGACTAAACCACCACCACCACCACCACACTATTTGAAGTTCAATATTCTTCCCTTCCATTAATTACATCAAATTGTGTCAGTTGCAATATATAGGTTCTATTTTTGCTCTTTGCTGTGAAACAAAAACTTTAAAAAGTAAAAGCATTCTAAGTGCAGAAGTTTATTTTTTTTTTTTTAGTACTTTCCCTTCTAAGTAATTTTTCTGTCTCCATCTAATTAATTGGGATTTTTGTTGCCATTTCTATTTGTTGAGTCTTTTACTCAAGATTCATAGGAACAGCAACTTTATTACTCATGCTTCATAGGCTTTTGTAATATGTAATTAAATTGTGAAAGTTCAGTTCAGTCGCGCAGTCATGTTCAACTCTTTGCGACCGCATGAATGGCAGCACGCCAGGCCTCCCTGTCCATCACCAACTTCTGGAGTTCACTCAAACTCATGTCCATCGAGTTGGTGATGCCATCCAGCCATCTCATCCTCTGTCATCCCCTTTTCCTCCTGCCCCCAATCCCTCCCAGCATCAGAGTCTTTTCCAATGAGTCAACTCTTCACCTGAGGTGGCCAAAGTACTGGAGCTTCAGCTTTAGCATCATTCCTTCCAAAGAACACCCAGGGCTGATCTTCAGAATGGACTGGTTGGATCTCCTTGCAGTTCAAGGGACTCTCAAGAGTCTTCTCCAACACCACAGTTCAAAAGCATCAATTCTTTGGTGCTCAGCCTTCTTCTCCAACTCTCACATCCATACATGACCACTGGAAAAACCATAGCCTTGACTAGACAGACCTTTGTTGGCAAAGTAGTCTCTGCTTTTCAATATGCTATCTAGGTTGGTCGTAACTTTCCTTCCAAGGAGTAAATGTCTTTTAATATCATGGCTGTAGTCACCATTTACAGTGATTTCGGAGCCCCCCAAATTAAGTCTGACACTGTTTCCACTGTTTCCCCATCTATTTCCCATGAAGTGATGGGACCAGATGCCATGATCTTTGTTTTCTGAATGTTGAGCTTTAAGCCAACTTTTTCACTCCCCTCTTTCACTTTTATCAAGAGGCTTTTTAGTTCCTCTTCACTTTCTGCTATAAGGGTGGTGTCATCTGCACATCTGAGGTTATTGAATTTCTCCCAGCAGTCCTGATTCCAGCTTGTGCTTCTTCAGCCCAGCGTTTCTCATGATGTGCTCTGCATATAAGTTAAATAAGCAGGGTGACAATATATAGCCTTGCTGCTGCTGCTAAGTGCTTCAGTCGTGTCTGATTCTGTGCGACCCCATAGACGGCAGTCCATCAGGCTCCACAGTCCCTGGGATTCTCCAGGCAAGAACACTGGAGTGGGTTGCCATTTCCTTCTCCAATGCATGAAAGTGAAAAGTGAAAGTGAAGTTGCTCAGTCTTGTCTGACTCCTAGCGACCCCAAGGACTGCAGCCTACCAGGCTCCTCGGTCCATGGGATTTTCCAGGCAAGAGTATTGGAATGGGGTGCCATTGCCTTCTCTGATACAGCCTTGATGTACTCCTTTTCCTATTTGGAACCAGTCAGTTTTCCATGTCCAGTTCTAACTGTTGCTTCCTGACCTGCATATAGGTTGCTCAAGAGACAGATCAGGTGGTCTGGTATTCCCATCTCTTTCAGAATTTTCCACAGTTTATTGTGATCCACACACTCAAAAGCTTTGGCATGGTCAATAAAGCAGAAATAGATGTTTTTCTGGAACTCTTTTGCTTTTTACATGATCCAGCGGATGTTGGCAATTTGATCTCTGGTTCCTCTGCATTTTCTAAAACCAGCCTGAACATCAGGAAGTTCATGGCTCATGTATTGCTGAAGCCTGGCTTGGAGAATTTTAAGCATTACTTTACTAGCATGTGAGATGAGTACAACTGTGCGGTAGTTTGAGCATTCTTTGGCATTGCCTTTCTTTGGGATTGGAATGAAAACTGACCTTTTCCAGTCCTGTGGCCACTGCTGAGTTTTCCAAATTTGCTGGCATATTAAGTGCAGCACTTTCACAGCATCACCTTTCAGGATTTGAAATAACTCAACTGGAATTCCATCACTTCCACTAGCTTTGTTCGTAGTGATGCTTTCTAAGGCCCACTTGACTTCACATTCCAGGATGTCTGGCTCTAGATGAGTGATCAGCCCATCATGATTATCTTGCTTGTGAAGATCTTTTTTGTACAGTTCTTCTGTGTATTTTTGCCACCTCTTCTTAATAATAGTGAAATAATAATAACAAAGCTAACTGGCATACAAAGGATTGGAAACAAACAGAACTATGTCTTGGTACATATACAGTATTGAGTGCAGGTAGTGGTAGAACCACCAAGCGAGTGTTTGGTGAGATTCAGTTATTGGTCAGCATGTGTTGTATTGGGAATGAAGACCTCTGATAAATCTGGGGAAATGAAGAGGAAGTTTGAGATTCAGATTCTACCACCTACATTAGGAAAGAAACATCTTCATGGAAGCTTTTGGAAACTTCAAATCTTATGTCTCTAATTTTAAATTTTATGAATGTTTACTATAGATATAAAAACAGTATAAACATATCATTGGTGAGTGTTCAGACCAGGGTGTAATCCCAGGAGAAGCAACAGGTTCTGTTCTATGTGGGTTTGGAAGGGGCAATTTAGTGCAGCCCACATATCCCACGGGAGAATTTTAGGACTGAAGAATTGGGGCTTTTGAACTGTGCTGTTGCAGAAGACTCTTGAGAGTCCCTTGGACTGCAAGGAGATCCAACTAGTCCACCCTAAAGGAGATCAGTCCTGAATGTTCATTGGAAGGACTGATGTTGAAGCTGAAACTCCAATACTTTGGCCACCTGATGCGAAGAGCTGACTCATTTGAAAAGACCCTGATGCTGGGAAGGATTGCAGGCAGGAGGAGAAGGGATGAGGTGGTTGGATGGCATCATTGACTCAGTGGAGATGAGTTTGAGTACACTCCAGGAGTTGGTAATGGACAGGGAGGCCTGACCTGCTGCAGTCCATAGGGTCACAAAGAGTTGGGCATGACTGAGCGACTGAACTGACTTGATATGAGGAGAGAGCCACGTGTAGACAACAAGGAACAAATTAAGCTTAATTTCCATGTAGGAGTTGATTTAAAAAATATTGTATCATTGAGGAAAAGGAATAATGAAGCTAATAGTATTTGGTGGGCTAATGAACAGCATCATGCAGAAGCAAATAACACTCTAATATTTGTAAGTCTTTTGAAAAGATTGCTTTGAATTATGTTATGAGGAAGATTCTTAACCAGAATTATTTTCATTTTTTTGTTTCCATAAGGTAAAAAAAAAGTCCCTAAATTTTTATCTAAAACATATTATGCAGGCACTGGGTAATGTCATTGTGGTTCACAGTCCGGTGGGAGTTAATACTGCATTTCAAGTGGTGAGATGAGGTACAAACACATCAACCATTTTCTTATTGGCTGAGGACTAGGGAACTCCTGTATAATCAGACCCAGAACACACATGCAACCCTGAAAATAGATGGTTTGAGTAAATTACTATTTCAGAGATGTGAACATTGATTATATCAACTTCAGAAAATTATTTCTCCCTAAAGCTTGCCTGTGTGGATTCTCTGCAGCTGTTTTATAGATTTTATGTCACCCAATCTTCCCAATACATAGATGTGATAGGCACTTGGATCTCTACTATCCATTCAAGGAAATTGAGGCTCAGTAAAATTAGGTTGACTTCCCTGGTGGCTCAGTGGTAAAGAAACCAGCTATGAATGCAAAAGACATGGGTTCAATCCTTGGGTTTTCAATCCTAGGAAAATTCTTTTCCTCTAGAGAAGAAAATGGCAGTCAACTCCAGTATTCTTGCTTGGGAAATCCCATGGACAGAGGACCCTGGCTGATTACAGTTCATGGGGTCACAAGAGTCAGACACGACTTAGTGACTAAACAACACATAACAAAAATTAGGTCAATTGCCAAAAGTCAAACAGCTAGTGAGTGTCTGATGCCACGCTCAAGCTTTTTCCTTTCTATACAGTCTACTTCCTTCCTGGCTATAAGTATCCATGTGTGCAGGTCAACAAAATATAAATATGCTGAAACTAGCTAGGCATTGCCCTTTGAATTTTGAGTGAATTTTCTCTTTATGGAGGTTCTCCATGCTATGACTTATAGAAGTCTTCATACCTAGAAATAATACACTCTCAAAAATGATTTCTCATATTCTTGTGTTAGTTTAAAGGACAAAGCTTCTGAATCTTTGTTTTGTAAATAGAAAAATCTCCATGTAAATAATTATAGTAAAGAGTTCAGTTAATTTTCTGCTCATTATCTTAAGACTGAATTATTCACTTATAAACTTATAAATGAGTACTCATTTATAAGACTATAAATTATTACCAGTATTACTTATTTTGGTTTCAAAATGAAAGAAATGCACTATGCCTGGAAACAGAGACATAGTGAATAATACCTGGAGGGTATTTTGAGGCTGCAGTTATGGGTAATGTTTTTCTGTTTATTAAACAAAGAAAATAAAGGCTGGTAATGTCAGAGGGAATGTATAGCATACATTTGGTTTTAGCAAAAAGGAAAAACAAAATGAAACAAAACTAGGTTTTCAAATGACTGGTTGTATTTACTATTAGTGTATTCACTAATTAGTGTAATAGTGAATAGTGTATTCACTATTTCAATACTGTAACTCAGACTTGGCATGTATAAATGAGTAGACCATGGCTGCCAAGAGTCTCAGATGAAAATTAATAAAATGAAGAACAACACAGGGGCTTTTGGTTTGTGGTAATGTTGCCAATTCAGAGAATAGATAATAATAAATAGCAGTTTCCTTGACTGTCTGTAAGGCCCAGTTTATGTTGATACACTCTTAGAAGATCAATATTTTAAGAGTTATTTTTTCCCATTCCAAGGCCAGTTTTCATTCCAATCTGAATGAAATGCTGAAGCATGTTCAGCAATGCGGAAGAATGTTCAAACTACTGTATAATTGTGTTCATTTCACATGCTAATCCTTTAAGTGAGGCTTCAGCAGTTCATGAACCAAGAACTTTCAGATGTACAAGGTGGGTTTAGAAAAGGCAGAAGAACCAGAATTCAAACTGCCAGTATTTGCTGGATCATGGAGAAAGCAAAGGAATTCCAGAAAACCATCTACTTCTGCTTCATTGATGACATTAAAACTTTTAGCTGTGTGGATCACAAGAAACTGTTGAAAATTCTTAAAGAGGTAGGAATACCAGACCATTTACCTGTCTCCTGAGAAACCTGGATGTGGGTCAAGAAGCAACAGTTATAACTGGACATTGAAAAATGGACTGGTTCAAAATTGGGAAAGGAGTATGACAAGGCTGTATATTGTCACCTTGGTTATTTAACTTATATGTAGAAATCATGAGAAACGCTTGGCTGGATGAATCACAAGCTGGAATCAAGATTTCTGAGAGAAATATCCAGAACATTAGCTATGCAGATAATAGCACTCTAATGGCAGAAAATGAAGAAGAACAAAAGAGCTTCTTGATGAGGGTGAAAGAAGAGAGTGAAAAGGCTGGCTTGAAAATCAACATTAATAAAACTAAGATCATGGCTTCCAGTCCTATCACTTCATAGCAAATAGAAGAGGAAAAATTGAAAGCAGTGACAGATTTTCTTTTCTTGAGCTCCAAAAACATGCCAGATAGTGACTGCATCTATGAAATTAAAAGACTGTTGCTCCTTGGAAGGAAAGAAATACACACCTAGACAGCATACTAAAAAACAGAGACATCACTTTTTTGCAATGTCCATATAGTCAAGGCTATGGATTTTTTCCAGTAGTCATGTAAATATGTGAGAGTTGGACCATAAAGAAGGCTGAGCATGGTAGAATTGATGCTTTTGAATTGTGGTGCTAGAGAAGACTCTTGAGAGTCCCTTGGACTGCAAGGAGATCAAACCAGTTGATCCTAAAGAAAATGAACCCTGAATACTCATTGGACTGATGTTGAAGCTCCAAAACTTTGGTCACCTGATGTGAAGAGCTGACTCATTGGAGAAGACCCTGATGATGGGAAAGATTGAAGGCAAAAGGAGAAGGAGACAGTAGAGGATGAGACAGTTAGGTAGTATCACCAACTCAATGAACATGAATCTGAGCAAACTCTGGGAGATAGTGGAGGACAGAGGAACCTGGCATGATGCCGTCCATGGGCTTGCGAAGAGTCGGACACCACTTGGTGACTGAAGAAGAACAATTTGCCTATTTTCCCAACCTGCCTTTTCTCTACACCTTTGCTCATGGCATTTTCTCTACTTGTACTGTCTTCCTGATTTCCAGCTTCATAAATTGAAGGCTTCATGGACAACTTTAATCAGCTTCTTCCCTGAAAACTCCCATGAGCAATAACCTTATTTAGAAGGTCTTTCTGCATTCGCTGAATTTCTAGGGAGCATATGATCTTTTAATATCACATAATCTGTATCATTTGATTATGTTCTTTGACTAAAAGCATTTGATCCATATCAAATATTTAGTTATTTATGTACATATTTTAACTCCTTTAATTGTAAACTCTAAGAACAAAGGCAACTAGACTTATATTTCTTTGTATTTCTCATTATAGCTTAGAAAAAAATATTCATAGAAGCAATGTTAGTAATTACCTTATGAATAAATGACCATGTATTGAATCAATTTTGCCTTCAATATTTTTACATCCTGTCACTGATGCTTGAATTTTAATTATTAGTGATACAGTTCATGGACTTAAGCTCTGAGGATTTTTCTATGAAGGCAAATAGTCCAACATTACTCAACTATCTCTGGTGGCTCAGTGGTAAAGATTTCATCTGCAATGCAGGAGACCCAGGTTCAATTCCCTAGGTTGAGAAGATCCCTGGAGAATAAAATGGCAATCCACTCCAGTATTTTTGCCTGGAGAATCCCATGGGCAGGAGCCTGGCAGGCTAAAGTCCATGAGGTTGCAAAGAGTCAGACATGACCGAAGCAACTTCATGGATTTACACTTTGGAGATTTTTCTGTGAAGGCAAATAGTCCAAGATTAGTTAGTTATCACTTACTACTTAGTGTGTGTATACACACACACACACACACACACACACACACACAGTCTTGGGGCATTTTGGATGATGAGGCTGTTAGGCAGTAGAGGAGAAGAGCTGCTGAAAAGAAGGAACATGTAGAAAAAGGGAGGCAGAAGCTTTGTAGACAAGCTGGGGGCAGAACTATGTCTATGCTTTCTCTAACACTTTAGTAGGTAAGGATATTCTCATTAAGGAACTCTTTAAAAATATAGTTTTTGTCCTCAAACCTAATTTCAACAGTGAAATCAGTCAAATATAATGCCTATCTGGAACTTGGTAAGTATTGGCAAGTTTTGTTTCTTCAAACCTTTTCAAACTGGCTGGATCATTTATTCGGAAGCAACTAGACCCAGGATTTGTCTTCACCACATTAAAACATTTGTCATCTTTCCGCCCATCTGCGGCAAGACACAGTTGTTATGGCTGTCCTGCCAATTAAGCCCATTTAGGGTTTTCTAATTGAAGCCTCAAATAGTGGCATCTGTTCTTCATCATCTTAATCTGTGGTCATTTTCCTGAAAGGCCAAAGATGGCCAATTCATCCTTAGCCTGGAAATCAATATGCCTTTAACCTCATGTGGCCCAGATTTTATGAATAACATCCGTGGTTTCATTCAGAAATGTTCCACCTTCCTTTGAATCTTGGAAAAATAGAGATCACTCTATATCTGCTTTCCAGATGGTTCTGTCTTTAGCCAGCATTGAGCAACGAGCTAGAAGCCTGTTTTTCAGAAGAGTCCTGGGGAAATGCTCTCACTTGGACACTGTCAGGGATCATAGCTTCTCATCAGATACCACTACAAATGGCTCTGTACGCAAATGGAGCTTCTGACAGGTTGAGCAATAACATGCATTTCCTGAGTTGCATAGCCCTGAAAGATTTTCCATTAAGGAGAGATTTTGGTAATAAGCTAATCAAACCTTTCTGAAGCCAGATTATATTCAGATTAGACACATTGAATGCTGACCCCAGTCATAGATTCTATAATTGGCATCACTTTATCTTTACTGCATGTTCATCAATCTATTTATTCTGCTATTCATCTATCAATTCATCTTGTTTTTTGATGCATTTCAAAGTAAATAGCAGACAGAAGTATACTTCTTCCTGAACACTTCAATGTGCTTATCTTTAAAGTTAAGCATTTGATAAATACTCACTTAGTGGTGACAGAAGTGGGCATCTTGATCTTAAGGGGAAATAATTAATTTTACAGTTATATATATAATGTTAATTGTATGGTTTTTGCAATTGCCCTTCATTAGGTTGAAGTTTCATTTTATGACTTATTTGCTAAGAACTTTTATCAAGACTGGGGCTTCTCTGGGGGCTCAGACAGTAAAGAACCTGCCGGCAGTGCAGGAGACCCAGGATTGATCCCTGGATCAGGAAGATTCTCTGGAGAAGGGAATGGCTACCTATTTCAGGATTCTTTCCTGGAGAATTCCATGGACAGGGGAGCCTGATGGGTTACAGTCCATGGGATTACAAAGTCAGACATGACTGAGTGACTAACAATTTTATCATGAGTAGCTGCTGAACTCACTAGTAATTTTTCTGCAACTATTGAAATGATAACATGCTTTTACTCTCTTATTTTGTTAATATGGTGAATTTAATTGATTGATTTTCAAAGATTCAACCGATCTTGCATTCAACCAATCCTTGAGTTAAGATATGATGTATTATTCCTGCTATATTTTACTGAATTTGCTTGTGAAATATTTTGTTAAAAAATTTTGTGTCTATTTTAAGAAGTTATACTGTTCTGTAATTTTATTCCTTCACCTTGTTGGTTATATCTTCTTCAGTTGTGCAAAGATTTTACAGGCAGATTTATTCCCTGTACAAATGTCCTCTCTAGACTCAATACCCAGAAAAGTTATGACCAACCTAGATAGTATATTCAAAAATAGAGACATTACTTTGCCAACAAAGGTCCATCTAGTCAAGGCTATGGTTTTTCCAGTTATCATGTATGGATGTGAGAGTTGGACTGTGAAGAAAGCTGAGTGCTGAAGAATTGATGCTTTTGAACTGTGGTGTTGGAGAAGACTCTAGAGAGTCCTGTGGACTGCAAGGAGGTCCAATCAGTCCATCCCAAAGGAGATCAGTCCTGGGTGTTCATTGGAAAGAATGATGCTAAAGCTGAAACTCCAGTACTTTGGCCACCTCATGTGAAGAGTTGACTCATTGGAAAAGACCCTGATGCTGGGAGGGACTGGGGGCAGAAGGAGAAAGGGACAACAGAGGATGAGGTGGCTGGATGGCATCACCGACTCGATGAACGTGAGTTTGAGTGAACTCCAGGAGTTGGTGATGGACAGGGAGACCTGACGTGCTGCGATTCATGGGGTTGCAAAGAGTTGGACACGACTGAGTGACTGAACTGAACTGAACTGAACTGAACTGAAACTTCTACTAGTTGGTAATCAAATACATACAGAAAAGTAAAGCATCAAGAGACTTAAAATCATAAAGGATACATTATAGTAATGAAAAAACATAAGTATATCTCAGTCTGAATATTGGTTCTGCTTCTTTCTAGAAAGAGTAAAGACAAATCACTCAACTTATTGCCACTCAGACTCTTCAATAGCAAAGGAACAAGAAAGTCTGGTAAAGATAAAAAAATCTATCTCTCAAAGCTATATAAAAATTATAATATATATAAAACAATAGCAAAAATACATGCATAAAAGGTGCTCAATAACTATTCATCTCTCCAAATAATGCTTGTGAATGATGATTATTAATGTGCTTCATTGTGAAGTGGATATTTCTGAGCTGGTTTGGATAACTTAGAAGGTAAGATTTTGATTACTGTATATTTTGATGAAAACTGAGACTCTTCTCCATGTCTAAAATTAATCCAGACATGGGAAAGGGGTTAGAGGGGGGAATAATAGCAATTGGAAAAGTATATTTATGTTTTTGCTAATGTGCCTCACTCCCACTCCCTCCTATCCCAACCCTGAGGTAGATATATTTAAAGAAAAATTCCCAATTGATTCTGACACCAGCCTTTTGTTATCAGGAGTACTTTCAGCTGCAAATAACCGAAAATTCTGCTAATGGTGTTTTGAGTAAAAATAGTTTATTTTCTCCCATAGCAAGAAATATATAGTAACTGGTGTTTGTTCAGCAGCTCAAAAATATTAGGTCTAGAATTTCTGAAGTTCTCTGGATCAGATTGCTCCTATTCTAGGCATCAAGGTCATGCTCAAGTCCTGAAATGGCATTGCCAACTCTCCCTGTCCCCTTAATCATTGAAGCAAAAGTTTCCCAGATGCTTCTCAGCAGATTTCTGCTTCAGTTTCTTTGGCCAGAAGAATGTGACATGGTCATCTGTAGCTGTAAGGAAGGCTGGATAGGTCAGTTTTCATGCTCCAGCTTTTATGGAAAGGAGTTTAGTTTATAACGAATATGGGCTAACCACCCAGTTGTAAATATTCCAGTCTCTCTTACCAGGTACTTGAGAACTTCTTCCTTAATGAGGATTTTTACTTCTACATGTTTATAATTTTACTCCTAGGAATTTACATAGATATAAAGAAAAATTCTATCTGAAAGGTTAAGGTGCTGGGTAACACAGCAAACCTTAACCCTATATGTGATAACTGAGTTTAGGAATCTGGGAAATCTTATCAGTACCCTTGCTAATATTCACCTATTGATTTATGCTTGAGTTCTCTGTTTCATTCTTAATAACACTTAAATTACACACAGAAAATCTCTGAGATAACAGTCAAAGAAGTTAACCAGCATTTTTCAATTATCCATGAAGTGAGGAGCTAGAAGTATATGTTAAAGAGGATTAAGAACCCTCATAATTTTGTCATGCAGCAATTTAAGATTTAGGTACATTCTAAAAATTTTATTAAAATGTCCCACATCTAATAAGAACAATAGACATTGAGAAAAGAGGGTTAAGGAAAGCTTTAGAACACTAAACAGGGAAGAGTGTGGGAACCAAAGACAAATTTCATCCACAGTTTTGTCCAGAACTAATTCTTATATGTAATCCATCACAATTGTTTATATGTTTTCAGTTCCTATGGTAGCCAGTAGTTGAATTGGATTCTTTGCTTCCTTTTTAAAAAGAGGGGATACCAACCAATACATGTCCCTAGCTTATCTCTTATTGTTCTCCTATGGAAACCAAGGAGTCTTAAAATATGCTGTGTACTTTCCTGCTTCTCCATGGTGGCTGAGAATATGTCCCATCCAGAATGCCCTTGCATTCACTGAAATCCTGTTCATTGGTCCGTGCCATTTTCAAGTACTCCTTTCTTTGTTCCCCTCTCTTTGTGGCACTAAACATATGCTGCCTAAGATGGCAGATATTGTGTTAACAGCTCTGTTAAATTATGAGATACTTGATCTCAGAGAGTGACACTTAGATATCTCTGTGTTAAACTCCATGACAACTTTCACATTATAGACATTTCATTTTAAACTTATTTGTTTAGATTTTAGTCTATTTTACAAATACAATAAATTTGTAGCCTAAAAGGAATAAATGAAGTTATATTCTGCCTTGAAAAAAATTTTTATATGTTATATATGTATAAAACATATACATACAATTTGCTTTGATTTAAAATGATATGTATATGTTTTGGGGGAAATAGTTCACTTTTGATATTTTGTGTTTGAGTTGCTGTTATTGTTATATTTTAGAGATATCATGGAAAATAATAAATGAAGAGGGACAGTGTTCTAGATAGGAAACCAGAAGTCTGAGCATTGGGCACTGAAATATATAATGGCCAGTAATGTGTTTCATTGGCTTCCCTTGTGGCTCAGACGGTAAAGAGTCTGCCTACAATGCAGGAGACCCAGGTTCGATCCCTGTGTCGGGAAGTTCCCTGGAGAAGGAAATGGCAACCCACTTCAGTATTCTTGCATGGAACATCCCATGGACGGAGGAGCCCAGTAGCTACAGTCCATGGGGTCACAAAGAGTCGGACACGACTGAGCAACTTCACTTCACTTCAACGGGTTTTGTTAACTTTCTCAGAGGGCTAAGTTGCTAATCTTAGTTGCTTGCTATGGCAAATGTCTGTTGGTTTTATTTTAGCAATTCTTCCATGTGTTGATGGCCAGTAGTTAAACTGGGTTTTTCTTTCTTTGCCAAGAGAGTAGATGACTTAATAAAATTGTGGTGTTTCTATATAATATTAATAACAGCTCATACTTTTTTTCCTGGTAGGTCATTTTCTCCAAGCAAGAAGACTCATAGTTAATGTTGCCAGCATTTCACTAAAAGTTAATTCAAAAAAAGACCCACACTAAATGGAAGAGCTACACTTTTGAAAGATAAGAGATAACCATTGACCAGATTACTATTTGTGGTTCTGTGGCGGTTCTGAGTTTAATACAAAGACATATCATTCCTGAGTCCTGTTGCTTTCTAAAGACATTGTCAATACACTAAATCAGAGCCAGTCAGATCAAATAATTATGAACAAAATATCACTGGGAGATTATCAATTTAAAAAAAAATATTAATACAAATATAAGTTAATTTTCAATTTTCATCCCCTTTGGAGTATGTATATCCTGATACTTTAAAAATTGCAAGTGATTTTCATTAAAAAATAGATTTCTCTCTATTTTGTTTTGCTGTAGTTATTTCTCACTCATAGAACCTAGGGATTCCATGATTTTCAGAAAGATCATTTGCAAATCACTAAATCAGTCTTCAGAAAGTAAGAAATCTTGTGTTTGTGAAATAAAGATGGCATCATGATTTTCAAGAGCAGAAACTATCTTAGGCTAGGAAGAAAATAATTGCTAAAGATATTACCAAAATCCAAAGTTGTTCTTGAACTCAAGGGATGTTAAGTCTAACTAAAATAAAGTAGAATTTCTATCCAATATATTTCAGAGGTGTAGGGCTTCTAATTTACCCCTCAGCAACTGACAATTCTTTGAGCCCCCAAAGAAAGGCCTTGAAAAAGCCAAATTAAAGGGGATACATTTTAGATCATTCCAATAATTCAGAATGAAACTGGCTGCCTCAGCTCCATTCTCCAACTAAAGATTTTCCAATTGCAAAACTTCCATCCAATCTCTTTTCAAAATCCTTGCGTATACATTTTATATTTCAATTCTTCCTCTTGTATCAGCTTAGATTCCCCTTAGATCTGTGATGCTATCTTTATTTCACAAACTCAGGATTTCTTACTTTCTAAAGACTAATTTAATGATTTGCCCAAATGATCTTTCTTTTGCCAGGGTCTCAACAAATTGTCCAAGACTGTGTTCCTGAAATAGCTGCATTCATTTTCAGGCCAAACTTCATAGACATTACATTTTATTATCCTAGAAAGAACCACAAGACATTAGTCACTGCTAGTTGCATTCCTATGTTATGAAAGATTTTATTACCTCTGTTTCTATATTTACAAGAGTGCCCCAGTTTTCCCAATATTATTTAGAACAATAAGCCATCATGCTCTTATATTATCATCTGTTCTGAACCCAAAAGACTCTGATCAGTAAGGTAGACATTTCAGAAGTGCCTAGTCCTGAGTCAACTAAGACTTCATTCATTTGTTACTTATGGCTTGTGGTTGTGGCCAGGACAAAATGTTTTAGTTCTTTAATCTCAGAGACATATTTGTCTGGGAATCCACCAGCAACAACTCTTGGCTTAGTCTTTATAAATGATCTTTCTTGTGAACAATCTCCTTCCACTTCATCATGGTCTTCTTGGAAGTTCCTCAAAAAGAAGGTCAAGCCTATAGTGAAAAAAATATATACCACCTTACTCATAATGAAATAAAGGCTCAGTAATTGTATATGCACTTTTCTGTTCTGCCTTTTCACACCTTTATTTGTACTGTGGTCATTTTTAATATGCTTTATACTTTTAAAATGAGGTGAATAGTACACAATATTTTAAAATATTACTACACTACAATTTATGGAACAATTTGCTTAAATTTTGACATTTTGATTAAGTATTATAGGGTTTAAATGTTTTTCCATAGAATTACACTATGTATTGTATTTTTTTAAGTTTTTTTTTTTCTTGCTGTGGACAATTTCTAGTCTTTATTGAGTTTGTACAATATTGCTTCTGATTTTATGTTTTGGTTTTTTGGTGTCAAGGTGTGTGGGATCCTAGTTCCCCAACCAGGGATCCAACCCCTACCCCCTGCATTAGAAGGTGAAGTTTTAATCACTAGACTGCCAGACTTTCTTATTCTTAATTTTTGTTTCTTTGTTTTTGACCTTATCTCAGATGTGTTTATCAAAGTTGTAACAGCTGTTCTTTAATTTTCTCTTTATCTCATCTCATATTTATCATGAGGCTCTTTGGGAGTAAAATTGAAATAAAATAGAAGCAGGAACTTAGCACATTTTCTATGGATCAGTTTTTTGGTTCCATAGTACAAAACAGGAGAAACGGTGTAGGTGTTGATTTACAGGGGTGGCTTGCTTGGCCCTAGCCAAATAGAGTGCCTCTGGGCTACAGGACTGCCCTGAGCGTATACGGCATCAATGGCTTCACAGAGATAGTTGAGGGAATAGTAGGCACTTCTCACTTTTATAGCAGTCATAATTTTAGTGTAGTTGTCCAGTAGGAATTCATACTTTTACTGGCTGAAAACCTTGTATTATACAATTGACTGTCATTGTGACATGGGAGGTGAAAGCCAGTTTAGATACTTGATCTTAGCTTTGGCTCCCATGCCCAGGATGGTGTGGCTTTTCTACCTTATTGGCCTGCAATGCCACTCCACTCCTCTTCAGTGGTACTCTGAAGCTTCTAATTTATTGAGATGATTAGTGAAAAAGTGAAAGTGTTAGTCGCTCAGTTGTGTCTAATTCTTTGTGACCCCATGGATAGTAGCCTACCAGGCTCCTCTGTTCATGGGATTTCCAAGGCAAGTATACTGAAGTGGTTTGCAATTTCTTTCTCCAGGGATCTTCCCAACCCAGGGATTGAACCCAGGTCTCCTGAGATGATTAGTACTTGATGCTATACGTGAATTCATCTTGATGTGCCATCTGACTATACTTCTGATATCCTGGTCACTTACCCTGGATGACTTCTGATTTCAGCCATAATTGTGATAAGCATTCAGGACAAGATAAAAGTCACTTTTACTGAGAGCATCCCACTCCTAAGTGTACCACAAGCCTTTTCACTTTCTGCTCCAGGGCTGTGTCCAGTGCTGCAGGAGCCTTTAAGTTATTGCTAAATTCATGAAAAAGCTCAGTTCAAAAATTCAGTGTAGTTAGTATTTGTCAACAAATAAGGGATGTGAGTTGGTATATAAGGATCACAATCTCCCAATCTTTACACCATTACATGACAATTCCAGGAAATGTTTTGAATGCAGAGTACATCATGAGAAATGCTGGGCTGGAGGAAGCACAAGCTGGAATCAAGATTTTTGGAGAAATACCAATAACCTCAGATATGCAGATGAAACCACTGTTATGGCAGAAAGTGAAGAACTAAAGAGCCTCTTGATGAAAGTGAAAGAGGAGAGTGAAAAACTTGGCATTCAGAAAACGAAGATCATGGCATCTGGTCCCATCACTTCATGGCAAATAGATGGGGAAACAGTGGAAACAGAGGCTGACTTTATTTTTCTGGGCTTCAAAATCACTGCAGATAGTGATTGCAGCCATGAAATTAAAAGATGCTTACTCCTTGGAAGGAAAGTTATGAGCAACTTAGAGAGCATATTAAAAAGCAGAGACATTCTTTGCCAACAAAGGTCTGTCTAGTCAATGCTATGGTTTTTCCACTGGTCGTGTATGGATGTGAAAGTTGGACTATAAAGAAAGCTGAGTGCAGAAGAATTGATGCTTTTGAACTGTGGTGTTGGAGAAGACTCTTGAGAGTCCCTTGGACTGCAAGGAGATCCAACAAGTCCATCCTAAAGGAGATCAGTCTTAGGTGTTCATTGGAAGGACTGATGTTGAAGCTGAAACTCCAATACTTTGGCCACCTCATGTGAAGAGTTGACTCATTGTAAAAGACCCTGATGCTGGGAAAGATTGAGGGCAGGAGGAGAAGGGGATGACAGAGGATAAGATGGTTGGATGGCATCACCAACTCAATGGATATGGGCTTGAGTGGACTCTGGGAGTTGGTGATGGACAGGGAAGCCTGCCGTGCTGCGGTTCATGGGGTCGCAAAGAGTTGGACATGACTGAGTGACTGAACTGAACTGAACTGAACTTGACACCCTCCTTTTTCAGTCACTATGTTGTGTCTAACTCTTTGTGACCCCATGGATTGAAGCACACCAGGATTCTCTGTCCTTCAGTATGTCCCTGAGTTTGCGCAAACTCCAGTCCATTGAGTCGGTGATGCCATCCAACCATCTCATCCTTTGTCACCCTCCTCTTGTCCTGCCTTCAGTCTTTCCCAGCATCAGGGTCTTTTCCAGTGATTCATCTCTTCACATCAGGTGGCCAAAGTACTGGAGCTTCAGCATCAGTCTTTCCAACGAGTATTCAGGATTGATTTCTTTTAGGATTGACTGGTTTGATCCCCTTCTTGTCCAAGGGATTTTCAAGTCTTCTCCAGCAGCACAATTCAAAAGCATCAGTTCTTGGCTCTCAGCCTTTTTTATGATCCAACACTCACAACCATACAGGACTCCTGGGAAAGCGGTAGCTTTGACTAGATGGACCTTTGTTGGCAAAGTGTTATCTCTGCTTTTTAATATGTTGTCTAGATACCCTGCTCTCCCACAGTAGAAACTTTCATAACGCTCTCATACTTCCTTCTCCTCCTTCCTTATCTGACTCTCTTCATTACTTCACTCGTATCCTGGGATTGTATCTTAAATGAAATATCTTGGCCCAATTTCTTTGTCTCAGCCTCTATTTTCAAGGACCCCAAAGGAAGAGAGTTGGTACAGATGCGGTCCTTAAGAGGCAATTCTCAGACTTGGATTATAGTGAAGAGCAGTTATAGACGGCATTACTGAGGGTAAGTGGAGAGGGGGCAAACTCTAGGATGATCATAACTGCTGGCAAGTACTAAGATGCTCACCTCTGTTGGCTTCAGAGGAGGTACAGATATGAGTGAAGTCATCCTGCTATAAGCTTGAGTTAAAGCTCATCCACTGCCTAATTTGGTTCATAAAGTTTTATTGAAACACAGTTACCTGTATTCATCTATGTGTTGTCCATTGCTGTTTTTGTGCTGTGTTTAGTAGTTGTGACAGAGCCCAGATGTCTCATAAAGACTAAAATATTTATTATCTGACTCCTTACAAAAAAAAGTGTTGACTGACTTCTGGTGTATAGCATGGGTTAGTCTTAGCCAGACTGGATTGCATGCTTATCTCTAGAATTGCCTGAAGAATAGTGCTGATGCTTGACCAAAGCTAAGAGGAAAGCTACTTGACTTCTAATTACAAAAAAGCAAAACAAACAACAACAACAAAACACATGGTTTATGTGGGAAATGTAGGACAAGAGAACATGGGGACCAGAGGATATAGTATGGAAATTGAGTCACTTTATTGATGGGTACAAGCAATTCCCTGGGGAGCCATTGTTAACCTGTTACTTAGAATTAGTTATCACCCATCAGTGAGGGTGGATTCCCTGGGTCTAGACACTACTGAATCAGCTGAATGGAAAATAAATTTTGGTTAATATCAGAACTACAATTAGCAGCCATTTTTGCAGAGAAGAAAATCTCACAGGACTACAAACATTCAACTTATCATATTGGATCAAAGGAGGAGCACATCATACCTCTAAGGAGTAGTAGAGTTACCCCACACCATTTGGCTAAAGTTGGTCACATAGCAGTAAATGACATACTACAGAGTGCATAACACAGTCCCACATCTTTACATTTCAAATCTCATCCAGCATAAATGAGAATGAGTGAGGAACCAAGCACCATCTAGGCTACTATTGCTTCCAGGAATATGAGTCAGTTAGTGTACTTACTTAGAGGCAAAGACAGTTAATTTAAAATAAATGATAGTTGGAAGGTAAAACAATTGCAGCTGCTAAGTTTTGAAATATTTTGCCATGCAGTAATAAGCAGCAATTATATAATGAATACAGTATCCCATGGTGGAAATGTGGCATCTTTGGCAAGCTCGAGAAGAAAATGGCAACCCACTCCAGTGTTCTTGCCTGGAAAATCCCAGGGATGGAGGAGCCTGGTGGGCTGCTGTCTATGGGGTCACACAGAGTCGGACACGACTGAATCGACTTAGCAGCAGCAGCAGCAGCAGTAAGAGACTGACAATTTTCTACCTCTAAGGATCTGGAGTAAGGTTATGCTAGAAAAGATCAAGTTTCAGGTCATGGGCACCAAGAAAGTTACCATAAACCCAAGATGTTCATTATGATCTGGATAGTATCCAACTCATGAGGTTTACAAGAATGAATGGGTACAACAGTAATGCATCATACATATCTGAGATTGGGCCTGGAAAGGTACAGAAGGCACCAGAAAATTCTTTGAATTGGCATCTTGAACCTCCATGACACCCACCTTTATTGAAAAGATGCTTCTTTCTCAACTCATAGCCTGCCTCACAAAAACTTTCCAAAGACCAAATGATAGAAGTGGGAGAAAATGGAAACTATTAGTAGTTCATAGATGGGTTTAAATGCATATTCCAGCTATACTTTGACTGCTTCAGAATTATGTGTGTAGTCTCTCAGTCATGTCTGACTCTTTGTGACCCTATGGATTATAGCCTGCCAGACTCCTCTGTCCATGGAGATTCTCCAGTCAAGAATACTGGAGTGGATTGCTGTGCACTCCTTAAGGAGATCTTCTCAACCCAGGGATCGAACCCAAGTCTTTCTCATTGCAGGTGGATTCTTTACCAATTGAGTCACCTGGGAAGCCTCACTCAAAAGTTCTGAAAGATAGTGGTGGGGTCATATATCAAATGGGAAAATCTTTGAGTGGTACACTTGACATTTGCTTTGTGTAGCTTAAGGTAAGGATGTAAATAAAATGCTGATTAGTGGTCAGTAGCTTGGAAAGAGCAAGACACAGCATTAAGGTTGATTTCTCAGAGTAATGGGCACAAAGTTTGAAGACTTCAATTAACATTAGTTCCTAGAGACAGTCATCACTATAGAGAAGGCAATCAACTACCAGGCTGACTAACACAAATTTCAGCTAGTCTGTATGCTTGGGCTCCTCATCACTGCAGAGGAGTCATGGTGGTAGCTAATGTGGCAGTGATGGGGATTATGTATGAGTCTAAAGCACAGGTTCCCTCTAATAAAGACTGATGTAGCTATTGCCATGGCTGAATGCCCAGTCTGCCAGCAAAGAGACCATACTGGGCTCCTAATATGGTAACAACCAACCCTATACTTGAAAACAAATTGATTACATTAGATCTCTTCTACCCTAAAGATTGCAATGATTTATTCAGAAAATGAAGATCATGGCATCTGGTCCCATCACTTCATGGGAAATAGATGGGGAAACAATGGAAACAGTGGCTGACTGTATTTTTTTGGGCTCCAAAATCACTGCAGATGGTGACTGCAGCCAGGAAATTAAAAGACGCTTACTCCTTGGAAGAAAAGTTATGACCAACCTAGATAGCATATTGAAAAGCAGAGACATTACTTTGCCAACAAAGGTCTGTTTTTCCAACAAAGGACCACTGGTTTTTCCAGTGGTCATGTATGGATGTGAGAGTTGGACTGTGAAGAAAGCTGAGCGCTGAAGAATTGATGCTTTTGAACTGTGGTGTTGGATGGAGAAGACTCTTGAGAGTTCCTTGGACTGCAAGAAGATCCAACCAGTCCATTCTGAAGGAGATCAGCCCTGGGTGTTCTTTGGAAGGCCTGATGCTAAAGCTGAAAGTCCAGTACTTTGGCCACCTCATGCGAAGAGTTGACTCATTGGAAAAGACTCTGATGCTGGGAGGGATTGGGGGCAGGAGAAAAAGGGGACAACAGAGGATGAGATGACTGGATGGCATCACTGACTCGATGGACGTGAGTCTGAGTGAACTCCGGGAGATGGTGATGAACAGGGAGGCCTGGCGTGCTGCTAGTCATGGGGCTGCAAAAAGTTGGACATGACTGATCGACTGAACTGCACTGATTGCTAACAAAATTATCTAATCTGGATTTGGTTTTGCCTTCTTTAATCTTAATGCCTTGGCTAGCACCACTATTTGAGAGCTTATAAGATAAGTCATTTATCAACAAGATACCCTACACAGGCTGTTTCAGGCCAGATGATCTGTTTTATGATAAAAGAGGTACAACATTGGGTACATGGTAATGAATTCCACTCATCTTACCATTTACATATCTCAGCATCCTGATACAGATGGCATATTGCAATGGTGGAATGTCCAGTTTAAATCTCTACTAAGGTACGAACTTGGAGCTAACATTGACCAAATGTTGACTTGGGGTGCTGTCCTCTAAGATACAGTATTACATTGACTCAGTTGTATGTATATGGGGGCTATATCCTCAATAGGTAGATGAGATGGGTCAAACAATCAAGAGATGGTAGTAG
Organism: Oryx dammah; assembly: GCF_014754425.2. Classification (NCBI taxonomy): domain Eukaryota; kingdom Metazoa; phylum Chordata; class Mammalia; order Artiodactyla; family Bovidae; genus Oryx; species Oryx dammah. Next base: position 38,147,032 of record NW_024070213.1, on the reverse strand, counting down.
GGTTAGGTCCTCTCACTATCACTTTCAGATACCACTTGTGGAATTGTGCTGTCTTCATAACACTAACTTCTGTTTGATCAGAGGTCTCAGTTCCCAGGGAAAAAAACTTTTGAACAGGGGACAGAGTAAGAATTCCATGGATTCTACATGTCATGGAAACAGTAGGCAAAGAATGAAATGACCAAAAAGATGTCAGTTATTAGTCTGATTTCAAGGGAGAACCAAGGTTGTTCCACAAAACTTAGGTTGAGAGGGTGATTTCTGGAACTCAGGGAACTCTCTGGGTACATTTCTTGCTATTTCCATGTCCAGCATTAATTTAAAAAGGCAATTACAGCATTCAATTCCTGATAAGACAAAGACAATTAAAGGTTTAGATATCTCAGGGATGATGATCTAAATGTTTTCTCAAGGACATATTGATAAGTTGGAGTACTGACAATAAAAGTAAGAAAAGTCTAAAAGAATAGTGATGAAGGAGATAATGACTATTATTATAATTCTTGCTTTGGGGCCAGATGTAACAAGGATGTAAGCTTTTCACCTAGTCTCCTTTTATTAAATCTTTACAGATATTATAGCTGGCCACACCCTTGAAGCAGACTGTGTGACATATTGGATTTAATGGAGTGCTTGAGTAGATTGGAGGGTTGTATCAGACAACTTTTATGCACAATTTAATATATTCTGAGCCCATGTTTTGTACCAGCCATTGTAGTAGCACCTGGATTTTGACAAGCTTCATGAAATTGAGACTTGACTATGTTGCATCTTGAGCTTCATGGTATGTATCTCTTGCTTTTTGCTCCATGGTTTCCCTGAAGCCAGAGTATGGGATATCTGTGGACATTTCTATTTGTATACTTTTAAGTATGCAATTAAAAACTGCAGGAGAGTTATGTTTGTAGGGCTACACTTGACCCATGGAATATAGGAGCTAATGGATAAATTCATCTTTCATCTCCTGAGAAGATAGCTCTGAGACATATTTCATAAGATTCTTTGGACAGTACGATAAAATTGAACAATTGCCTAAAGCAGTGGTCAACCTTATAATACATGATTCTGTTATTTATTGCTCTTTCCCTGTTGAATTCAGCCTGTTTCCTGGCTTACATTCTCAAATAAGCCACCTGCATGTAAGGTTTTACCTCAAAGTCAGCTTTAATAGAGGAATATGTGCTATAATTATTTCTCTATATGCCTTTTTTCCTAATGAATAGCAAGTTTCTTGAGTATAGGGACCACTAGGTGCTCAATGGATGTTTACTGAATTAACTGAATCAAGAAAAATTCAACACACTTAAATATTTTTCAGTTATGGCCTTGGTATGGTTTATTCTCTCAACAGAGTAAAGCATAAATATTTAAGAAAATGGAATTTATTTTAAAGTGGAAGATAACTTGTTAAAACAGAATTGTACTTCTTTACTATGGTCAACTGTCTTAAGTTTATGATGCAAAAGACAGTGAGATAAATAGAAGATAGAATATCTGAAGATTAGCTGCCATGATGTGACCTCACTTAAGAAATAATTAAGCATCATAAAAATAATTAAAATTGAAAGAAAACTACCAGTAAATGGAATTAGGTGGTCTCATTATAATAATATATGCCATTTATTGAGAATAAAGTATTGCTAGGCACTTTTCTAAGTGTTCTCCATGTATTCCTGGGTTCGATCCCTGGGTCGGGAAGATCCCATGGAGAAGGAAATGGCAACCCACTCCAGTATTCTTGCCTGGAGAATCCCATGGACGGAGGAGCTTGGTAGGCGCTAGTCCATGGGGTCGCAAAGAGTCAGACACGACTGAGTGACTTCACTTCCATGTATTCTCTCAATTAATTCTCATAATCTGATACAATAGAGACTTTTGGTTCATGTATATGTGGAAACTGAAGTATGGAAATCTTATGTAACTTGCCCAAGTTTGTACACAGGAAAAATGAGTTGAGACTTGACCTCAGACACTTACTCTAGGACACCTCTATCACTGTAGTAAAGATTGAAGATATGTATGTTGTCTATTTAATCTTTGCATGAGCTCAAGGTTATATCTCAAAAGCTGATTTAATATCACTTAAATTTCTGACCCAAGATTTCTGCCTCTATGTTCAAGATCAAACAAAAATAATATTCCATACAAATTAAAAGATAATAAGTATGAACCTAGATACAGTATTCAGAAAAGTCCTCATTCATTCTTTATCTTTTACTAGGATATCTAATAGTAAAGGTACAAGTGAAGTGGTATGCAAAAGGTCTGTACTTAGATCTGTCTGTTCTGAGTTTGTGCTTTTGTTCAGTCTAACGCATGAATATAATTTAATAAAAAACATAAGGCCATTAATACTTTAAACAAATTATTTAGCTTTCTGTGTTTTAGTTTTCTTTAGTTGTCACATATCTACCTGATCTCCATTTAACCACTAGGTTCTTACAAGGTTAAAAAGAATGTGGTTTGAGAAAGCTGGAAGTCCTATTTAAGTGTTTAGCACCATTAATCATTATTTTCCATCATTAAATTTGTTATGCATCTGCTATATGATCCAAAACTGTCCACTGCACAAGATCATCTTTCCTATAATTAAAGTAGTCCTCAAACCAAGAATGTTATTATGACCCTTGGAGTTAATGCAATATATTCAGAGATGACACAGTGAAAGAATGCTTAAACCTCTGAGAATGCATAAATGTTTTCTTTTCTTGGCTTCTGATATTAAAGAAGCTATTGAGTGCTCTGGACAAATGCTCCTTTTGGGTGAGGTTCATAGCCTCACTGGTTCAGTTTCTCTTCTCTTGGAAACTTTGTGATGGTTTGTGTAACCAGAATCCTTAGAACACTTGTTCATGATGTAGGAACAACGTCAAGTGTAGCTGTTAGTCAAATTCCTATTTGTGTTCCAACCCAATTTAGCTGCCACAAAATGGTCAGCTTCTCTCAGAATGAAACATGGGCAATTTCCATACAAATGCTACAGAAGGACACTGTGCCTCCATGTTCCCTTCACACCAGAGAAGAATGGAGAAAGGGAAGAAATTATTACTTCAGTGCAGAGAGAAGTAAATTTTTATTAGGCTTATTGAAAATCAAACTGAAGCTAAAACTTAGAGGAGTGAATTCTAAACGGCCCAATTGCTGCTGCTGCTGCTGCTGCTAAGTCGCTTCAGTCATGTTCGAGTCTGTGCGACCCCATAGACGGCAGCCCACCAGGCTCTGCCGTCCCTGGGATTCTCCAGGTAAGAACACTGGAGTGGGTTGCCATTTCCTTCTCCAATTAGATTCTCTTTATTCTTTGATCCCAGGACCTAGAAAGGTGCATTGTAAGCATTTTAGTAAACAATTTTAAAGGGAAACAATAAATAGAATAATTTATTCCTTTCACTCAAAAAAGGGACTAATTGTGAGGTTGAAGTTAGAAAAATCAGGGTTCAAGTCTGGCTTCTTCCTCTTATAATTTTACTTATCGAATAAAAAATTATTCTATATATTTACTGAACTTCTAAGTCTAAAACGTCTCATCTGTAAAATGGAGATGAAACTAGCTTCCATATGAGTGATAGAGGAATATATCTAAAACACAAGTCTGACTAAGACACTCTTACTTTAAAACTTACTTTCTCCAAGATCAAGTATAGGCTCCCTAGTGAATCAAAACCCTCTTGATGATCTGACCTTTGGCTTCTTCTGGATAAATAAACTCTTATAGTTGCTAAGTGAAGCGGCTGGTGGATTAATAAACCATGAGAGGTTGTTGAAAAGAATAGTGATGAATACATAAGACAGAATAGTTCTTGTGATATCAGGTCAACAGTGAAGTTCCAGATATTAGAAATGCATCCATTGCAAATAATAGAAAGCCCTATTACAGTGACTGAGGTAGATGAGAAGAAATGTCAAGTGTAAAAGCCCTGAGGAGGGAAGAAGTTTGGCATGTTCCAGGGGGAAAAAAAAGCAACTAGTGAGGGATACAAGGGCTTCCCCGGTGGCTCAGTGGGTAAAGAATCTGCCTGCAATGCAGGAGACACAGGAGATGTGGTCTGGATCCCTGGGATGGAAAGATCCCCTGGAGGAGGAAAAATGGCAACCCACTCCAGTATTATTGCCTGAAAAATCCCATGGACGGAGAAGGTTGGTGGACTTCAGTCATGACTGAGTGACCGACACAGTGAAGGATACGAAACAACGCTGAAGAAGAAGGCAAAGTTCAAATCAAACCACATACAACTTTGAATGCTCCTATTAATCAGTATGAATTTTATGCTACATTCAATGGGATGAGGTTGCAAGTTTGTAGGCAGGTCAAAATAAATATGAGGTGAGATATAGGATGAAATCTAGGTATTGGTTTCAAAACCAACTGAATGGCAGGGTCATTCATTACAAGGAGAAGATGGAGAGAAATTCATCACAAGGAGAGAGATGGAGAGACTTTGTTAATTGTGGGGCTAAAGAGCAGAAAATCAAGAATTCTATTTAGATGTGTTTGAGATGCCTTGTAGACATCATTGTAATTTAGTTTAGTAAATACTAAATGTGGATTTCAGGAATGAGATGTAGGCTGGAGAAAGCCTTTCTTTCCTTAGAGTTAGAGGCTTCCTTCCAGGGTTTGCTTTGGAGGATTTCAAGCTCTTCTAGAATTGTAGGATTCTTAGGATATGTTTGGAGAAGGCAATGGCACCCCACTCCAGTACTCTTGCCTGGAAAATCTCATGGACCGAGGAGCCTGGTGGGCTGCAGTCCATGGGGTCACTAGGAGTCAGACACAACTGAGCGACTTCACTTTCACTTTTCACTTTCATGCATTGGAGAAAGAAATGGCAACCCACTCCAGTGTTCTTGCCTGGAGAATCCCAGGGACAGGGGAGCCTGGTGGGCTGCCGTCTCTGGGGTCGCACAGAGTCAGACACGACTGAAGCGACTTAGCAGCAGTAAGATATGTTATGGGAACAATTCAACAAACTGAGGGACTGTCGAGGAGATGGGACTCCTTCAAAAGAGCAGCTCTTTATTTTATTTCTAAAACATATTTATTATTTCTGGCCACCTTGGATTTGAGTTATGGCATGCTGGATCTTTTGTTGTTGCTGTCGGGCTCTTCCTTGTGGTGTGTGGGCTTCTGTCTAGTTGCAGCTCATGGGGTTCTAGAGCATGAGCTCAGTAGTCATGGCACACAGGCTTAGTTGTCCTGCAGCATGTGGGTTCTTGGTTCTCCGATCTGCATTGGAAGGTGCATTCATAGCCACTGGACCACCAGGGAAGTCCCAAAACAGCTCTTTAAATTTGCTTTCTACATATAGATTCTACATAAGATTTCATTTAGAAAATGTTTGAAAGTTACAGCATCATAATAGTTAGCATGTGCATAGTGCGTGTTATATGCTATACACTGTTCTGGTTTATATATATGCACGATTAGATATATATTACTATATATGTTAGATACATGTAGTAATTGAAATATCACAACAACAATAATCTGGTACAGTAGGCACCATTAGTAGGCCTATTTTATGATGGGGAAACTGAGGTGAAGAGCTTAAGTGACTACCTAAGTCTCAAAGATGGGAACAGGTGGAGTCAGAGTTCATTGGATGCCTCATCACTACTGCAGAATAATATTGAAATTCTCTACACAAAGCTTTAACTGACTCTGATGCCTCAAGTGAAGTGAAAGTCGCTCAGTCATGTCCAACTCTTTGTGATCCCACGGACTATACAGCCCATGGAATTCTCCAGGCCAGAATCCTGGAGTGGATAGCTATTCTCTTCTCCAGGGGATCTTCCCAACCCAGGGATCGAATCCAGGTCTCTGGCATCACAGATAGATTCTTTACCAACTAAGCCACTAGGGAGGCCCAAAGCTTATGAAAATACCCCAGGCAGTTGATGCTCCACTTAACTTGAATTGTAATAATTTCTCCAAGTCATTCATACTCTTGCTTCTGTGCCTTTGTTGTTCTAGCCTTCCCAAACAGCTAAAGATACACATTTTTACAAAGGCTTGTTTGAGTGAATCACGACCTCCTTTGAGCTTTTATACTGCTCTGTTCACAGCCTATGTCCATCAGTTATGACTTTTTGTGTGTAGCCCATTCTCTTCCTTTTCACATACCCACGTAGAGATTGTGAAAGCCACAATACACCTCCCTTGTTTCCCTGAGTTTCATAAGTTATCTTCATTTCTAGAACTGATAATCTAGAAAGAAAGGTGGACACAGAAGCCACTATAACCCAGTAAACAATTTCCCAAAAGAACTGGCATTTCACAGATTAACTACTTATGATTCATTACTTAAGTTCAAATCCTGGCTTTACCACTTGATTTCTAAACTTGGAGAAGTTATTTCACCTCCATTTACCTCAGTTTGTGTGTCTGAAATATGGAGATAATATTACCTATTTCATAATGTTGTTACAAAGATTAACTAAACATGTAACACACTTGAAACAAAAACTGGCACACAGCATATATTTGATAAAGGTTTGTTATTATTAAAAGACTCTACTGCGTTACCTTTACTATGGAAACATATTCCAAGGTATCCCAGATGATTACGTTTTGCATTTCAAACACTTAAAAATATGAGTGACATTACATGTTTTTTGAATAAATGACTCAATTAATGGATAGACTATATTCATTGAATCATTAGTACAACAAATATTTACTATGTATGTACAACGTCCTACTGGTATGCTAGTTTCTGGGGTTTTATTGCTGAATCACAAAAATAAAACGTCTGCTTTTTCAGAGATTATAGTCTCATTCAGATGGAGCATGGATGGCAAAAACAAATAAATTGGCATTATATCACAAAATAATGATAAATGATATGATAAGGAAAGTTTAAAGCACTATGAGAATAAAGGAAAGATCTCTTAGCATACATGGGAAGTCTAAATATTACCTACATTAATAATGATAGTCAATCAGGTCAGTGGATCAGGGGAAAAGGAAGTACAAGACTGGATGGTTAAGCAGAGAACATACAGAATGTTTTGGAAGCCAGGGAGAGCAAGGTCTATTGGAAGAACTTCAGTATAATTAGACAAGATAGCAGAAGGCTATAGGCTCAAATCATGAAAGATCTTGTGGCCATTTTAGTTAGTTTGGACTCCATTCTCATAGCAATGGTAGTTACTGAAGGTCTTAATTAGAAAAGTTACTTGATAAGAATTGTGTTCTAATAACATCATCTGGCTTCAGTGTACAGAGTAAATTGGACAAATCCTAGACTGAATATAGGGAGATCAATTTGGAGACTTCTGCAGAAGTCTAGGAAACTGAGAAAGATTGACTTAAGTGAGTGGAAATGAGACTAAAGACTCGAGAACTGGAGCTAAATCAACAAGACCTGGGGATGTATTGGAAACAGGGATTGGTGAGGAGGTGGACGTGACTAAACATAATGTTTTGCTTTCTGAGAGACAGCTGAATCGGTAGTGTAGTAAGTATGAGGATACCGTGAGGATGACTCAGCAGGCTAGAGTTGGTGAGAGGGTGATGAGTTCAGATCTGGGTATACACAATTTCAGCAGCTTATGACATTCAGTGGGATAAAGCAGCTAGTGGAGTTAACCCAGGGCTTGAGCTTTTTAAAATTTTTTTAAAATATAAATTTTTTAATTTTAATTGGAATCTAATTACTTTAAAATATTGTATTGGTTTTGCCATACATCAACATGAATCTGTCACGGGTGTTCCCCATCCTGAACCCCCCTCCCATCTCCCTCCCCATACCATCCCTCTGGGTCATCCCAGTGCACCAGCCCCGAGCATCCTGTATCAGCTTTATCTGCTGTGATTAAATGAATAAACAGCAGAGTCACTGAGGATATAGCAAGAATTTAATGAGTGATGGTTTATAAAATCCAACTGAATAGGGAGAGAAAAGAAGAGGAATGAGAAAGTCTGGATAAACAGAGAGAAAGTAGATGAGTGAAAAATACAGAGATACTGTCAAAATAGAGGCACAATGACAATAAGTCAAAAGAATAGGAGAGCAGAAAGTGAAAGTGAAAGTGAAGTCGCTCAGTCGTGTCCAACTCTTTGTGACCCCATGGGAAGAGCAGAAGTTATGGTTAAATTATTGGAATTGATGATTTCAGGGATGGAACCTTCCAAAGGGATGAAAATGAGCAAACTGTAGTCAGGAGAGTGAAAAGTAAATGGAGTAATGGCAAAAGTCAACAATGATGAGCAAATCAAGGGACCAAGGCAGACTCTTCATTATCAGCATCAGCAGGTCGGGGCCACCTGGGAGCATTCACCATCTCATGCAGTTCATTGCTTCCCTGGCTTTGAAAAGTTGGCACCTAATGTAGGGAACAGTGAATGCAACAGCCACCTCCCTCGCCCCAGGAAACTCCAAATAAGAATTTATTCTTTCTGAAAGGCTATTTTTTAAGATTAGAATTTTTTACTTTTTAAGGGAAAAAAAAAGGTTCAAGTTCCCCCCACCCCACCCCCCTCAGAATCTGGATGGAAGGAAATGCAAAAACAAATCAGTAAAAAGCACTGGAAATTCTCTACTTCCTTGATGTGTTCCAGCATAAATATCATGGGAGATGTGGAAAACTCCACAAGGCAATCTTTCATAAGATCATAGAATTTTTGAGCTGGAAGGGATGAAAGGGACCAGTGCTTTGTTTGAAATGAAGATGCCCTGAAGAGACCAGCAGAGTGGAAGGTAGGCAGGCTGGAACATTGCTCATTAGGAAAGTCATTGCAGATTTCTCACAAAAATGACTTTTAAAAAATATTTTACTGGAAAAAATACTGATAATTCTAATAGTTTTAAAAAAGAGAATCTTAGATAAATTTCATTGTGCAAATGCAACTTTAATCAGAAACTTAACAAACATAATTTATTGCCAATAAGACCTTGTTCATTAATAGTTTATATAAATGTGTTATATGATCTTGACTCTGAAATGTTAAAAGACACTCTAACTTGGCAGGATGACAAATACTCTTAAAGGCAAAGCTATTTCTCTGTTGTTGCAACTAGCAAATCAAAAATAATGCTAATTGGGAAGTTTGAAATGATTTACTCCATTAATATTATAGCTTATTATTTTTCTCTCAATAATTACATGATACTTTAGATTTTCGTTCTTTCTCTTTATACACTGAGAGCCTTTGAACCACAGTATTGGAGAAGACTCTTGAGAGTCTCTTGGACTGTGAGGAGATCCAACTAGTCAATCCTAAGGGAACTAAGTCCTCAATATTCATTGGAAGGACTGATGCTGAAGTTGAAACTCCGATACTTTGGCCACCTGATGCAAAGAACTGACTCATTGGAAAAGACCCTGATGCTGGGAAGGGTTGAAGGCAGGAGGAGAAGGGGATGACAAAGGATGAGATGGTTGGATGGCATCACCAACTCAATGGACATGAGTTTGAGTAAAGTCCAGGAGTTGGTGATGGACAGGGAGTCCTGGCGTGCTGCAGTCCATGGGGTTGCAAAGAGTTGGACACGACTGAGCAATGGAACTGAACTGAACAGAACCTAAAGATAACTAATACAATAAATTAGAGACAAGAAAAGGACACTTCCTTATCTCTAACAATGACTAAAGGAAATCAGGAAATCTAACGCCCTCTTCTCTTAGAATCTGATAATAGCACCTGTATGCAGTGTGCTGCATGCTCAGTCCTGTCGGACTCTGCTACCCCATGGACTGTAACCAGCCAGGTTCCTCTGTTTATTGGATTATCCAGACAAAAATATTGCAATGGTTGCTATTTCCTACTCCAAGGGATCTTTCCAGCCCAGGGATCAGACTGGCATCTCCTGTGTCACCTGCATTGGCAGGCAGATTCTTCATCACTGCTCCACCTGGGAAGCCTGATGATAGGGTATAATTTGTTAAATGTACCACACTTTGGCTTGTTATGGTATCCAAACATCTTCTGTGCTTTTTTTTTTTTTAAATTAGCAGAACTCTTCATTTAAATAAAATCTTACCAACTATGTAAAATAGATAAAATTTCCAGTTGAAATAGTGATAGCACAAAGCCCACATCTCGGCTCACATATGCTTCTGCTCCCACATATTATAGCTTGAAACGATTGTGTGAAGCTGGGTTTGAAAACCAGTGCCACCAGTTCAGTTCAGTTCAATCACCCAGTTGTGTCTGACTCTGCAATGCCTTGGACACAGCACGCCAGGCTTCCCTGTCCATCACCAGCCCCTGGAGCTGGCTCAAACTCATGTGCATCCAGTCAGGGATGCCATCCAACCATCTCATCCTCTAACATCCCCTTCTCCTCCTGCTTTCAATCTTTCTCAGAATCAGGTAAGGAGTCAGTTCTCTGCATCAGGTGGCCAAAGTATTGGAGCTTCAGCACCAACATCAGTCCTTCCAATACTATTCAGGAAGCTTTCAGTTAAGTTCAGTTGCTCAGTCGTCTCTGACTCTGTGACAACCATGAATTGCAGCACGCCAGGCCTCCCTGTCCATCACCAACTCCCGGAGTTCACTCAAACTCACGTCCATCAAGTCGGTGATGCCATCCAGCCATCTCATCCTCTGTCGGCCCCTTCTCCTCCTGTCCCCAATCCCCCCCAGCATCAGAGTCTTTTCCAATGAGTCAACTCTTTGCATGTGGTAGCCAAAGTACTGGACTTTCAGCTTCAGCATCATTCCTGCCAAAGAAATCCCAGGGCTGATCTCCTTCAGAATGGACTGGTTGGATCTCCTTGCAGTCCAAGGGACTCTCAAGAGTCTTCTCCAACATCACAGTTCAAAAGCATCAATTCTTCAGCGCTCAGCTTTCTTCACAGTCCAGTTCTCACATCCATACATGACCACTGGAAAAACCATAGCCTTGACCAGATGGACCTTTGTTGGCAAAGTAATGTCGCTGCTTTTGAATATGCTATCTAGCTTGGTCATAACTTTCCTTCCAAGGAGTAAGCATCTTTTAATTTCATGGCTGCAATCACCATCTGCAGTGATTTTGGAGCCCCCCAAAATAAAGTCTGACTCTGTTTCCACTGTTTCCCCATCTATTTGCCGTGAAGTGATGGGACTGGATGCCATGATCTTCATTTTCTGAATGTTGAGCTTTAAGCCAACTTTTTCACTCTCCTCTTTCACTTTCATCAAGAGGCTTTTTAACTCCTCTTCACTTTCTTCCATAACGGTGGTGTCATCTGCATATCTGAGATGATTGATATTTTTCCCGGCAATCTTGATTCCAGCTTGTGCTTCTTCCAGCCCAGCGTTTCTCATGATGTACTCTACATATAAGTTAAATAATCAGGGTGACAATATACAGCCTTGATGTAGTCCTTTTCCTATTTGGAACCAGTCTGTTGTTCCATGTCCAGTTCTAACTGTTGCTTCCTGACCTGCATATAGGTGTCTCAAGAGGCAGGTCAGGTGGTCTGGTATTCCCATCTCTTGAAGAATTTTCCACAGTTTATTGTGATCCACACAGTCAAAGGCTTTGGCATAGTCAATACAGGAAAAATAGATGTTTTTCTGGAACTCTCTTGCTTTTTCGATGATCCAGTGGATGTTGGCAATTTGATCTCTGGTTCCTCTGCCTTTTCTAAAACCAGCTGGAACATCTGGAAGTTCATGGTTCATGTACTGCTGAAGCCTGGCTTGGAGAATTTTGAGCATTACTTTACTAGTGTGTGAGATGAGTGCAATTGTGCGGTAGTTTGAGCATTCTTTTGCATTTACTTTCTTTGGAATTGGAATGAAATCAGACCTTTTCCAGTCCTGAGGCCATTGCTGAGTTTTCCAAATTTGCTGGCATATTGGGTGAAGCCTAGTCAAATAAATATTCTTAGATTAATTTTTTTATCTGTTTACACACACATAAACACCATATGTATTATTACATATATGTATACATATATGTATACAGATATATATATATATAATCTATGCAAAAGTGAGACTTGGCTATTTAGAAAAAGTTTGCAACATAAGAACCAAACAGAAAGCATTATTCTAATGCATTTGGAAACATTAATGGAGTATGGTTTTCAAAAATTTGCAAGGGTTTATGGTACATCACACAGTCTGGCTTATACCAGTTGACACTGCCTTCTTTTGACCAAGAACTAGATTTTTATTGATTTTTATATTCTGATTGAAATCTTTGACTCACATGATCAAACACTCACACAACCCACTTAGATTAAAACAACACAACACCCACATGAAGAAGGTAGTGATAGCTTACTGTGAATGGTGTTGGATTCATGATCACTGAAGATTTAGCTTTGGTACCAGGGACCAGGCTTGATCACTCAAGAGCTTTTGTGTAGCAGAGTTTTATTAAAGGGTGAAAAGGGACAGAGAAAGCTTCTGACACAGACATCAGAAGGGGGACAAAGAGTGACCCCCTTGCTAGGCTTAACAAGGGAATTATATACATTTTAATTAGTAATTATAATAAATCAAAATAATTTCTCAAGGTTGTAAAGATCTTACTGTCTCCCATAATATACATTTTAAGATAATAGGATTAGAAGGTTTTCAGGAAGGAGAAACATGTCCTCAAGCAGGATCCATTATTGTTATAGACCAGGAGCTGACTGTGGCTCAGATCATGAACACCTTATTACCAAATTCAGACTTAAATTGAAGAAAGTAGGGAAAACCGCTAGACCATTCAGGTATGGCCTAAATCAAATCCCTTATGATTATATGGTAGAAGTGAGAAATAGATTTAAGGGCCTAGATTGCCTGATAAACTATGGAATGAGGTTCATGACATTGTACAGGAGACAGGGATCAAGACCATCCCCATGGAAAAGAAATGCAAAAAAGCAAAATGGCTGTCTGAGCAGGCCTTACAAATAGCTGTGAAAAGAAGAGAGGTGAAAAGCAAAGGAGAAAAGGGAAGATATCTGAATGCAGAATTCCAAAAAATAGCAAGAAGAGATAAGAAAGCCTTCTTCAGTGATCAATGCAAAGAAATAGAGGAAAAGAACAGAATGGGAAAGACTAGAGATCTCTTCAAGAAAATTAGAGATACCAAGGGAACACTTCATGCAGAGATGGGCTCGATAAAGGACAGAAATGGTATGGACATAACAGAAGCAGAAGATATTAAGAAGAGGTGGCAAGAATACACGGAAGAACTGTACAAAAAAGATCTTCACGACCCAGATAATCATGATGATGTGATCACTAATCTAGAGCCAGACATCTTGGAATGTGAAGTCAAGTGGGCCTTAGAAAGCATCACTATGAACAAAGCTAGTGGAGGTGATGGAATTCCAGTTGAGCTGTTTCAAATCCTGAAAGATGATGCTGTGAAAGTGCTGCACTCAATATGCCAGCAAATTTGGAAAACTCAGCAGTGGCCACAGGACTGGAAAAGGTCAGTTTTCATTCCAATTCCAAAGAAAGGAAATGCAAAAGAATGCTCAAACTACCGCACAGTTGCGAAGGGTTAATGCAGCCACAATAGGGAAAGTGGAGATGTGCTGCTTGTAAACAGGATGTTCTGCCAAGGAGACGGACACAGCCTTGAGATTAATGGTCCCTTGCTAATAAGGGAACATTCCCTTCTTATGATAAGGGCTCTGGACAGACTTTGCAGTAGGCCGGAATTTCACTCCCTTTTGCTGTATGATAACATTTGTGCACATGCGCTGTACTGAACAAGTTTGGTCATACAGTCTGGAATTCTGCCCAGAGGGGATGTATACAAATAAACCGCGAGCTCGCTGGCTTGCGCAGCAGTTCTTGTCCCTCTGGCCAGAGTGTATGTCTCTTGTGTGCGTCTCGTATGTCTCGTATGTTCTGTGTCATTTTACTCGTAATCTCTAGAAATCTCCTACACAATTGCACTCATCTCACATGCTAGTAAAGTAATGCTCAAAATTCTCCAAGCCAGGCTTCAGCAATACATGAACTGTGAACTCCCTGATGTTCAAGCTGGTTTTAGAAAAGGCAGAGGAACCAGAGATCAAATTGCCAACATCCACTGGATCATCAAAAAAGCAAGAGAGTTCCAAAAAAACATCTATTTCTGCTTTATTGACTATGCCAAAGCCTTTGACTGTGTGGATCACAATAAACTGTGGAAAATTCTTCAAGAGATGGGAATACCAGACCACCTGACCTGCCTCTTGAGAAATCTGTATGCAGGTCAGGAAGCAACAGTTAGAACTGGACATGGAACAACAGACTGGTTCCAAATAGGAAAAGGACTACATCAAGGCTGTATATTGTTACCCTGATTATTTAACTTATGTGCAGAGTACATCATGAGAAATGCTGGACT
>NW_024070213.1:37833932-38132659 GCF_014754425.2 Oryx dammah | reverse complement strand
AGAAAAGGCAGAGGAACCAGAGATCAAATTGCCAACATCCACTGGATCATCAAAAAAGCAAGAGAGTTCCAAAAAAACATCTATTTCTGCTTTATTGACTATGCCAAAGCCTTTGACTGTGTGGATCACAATAAACTGTGGAAAATTCTGAAAGAGATGGGAATACCAGACCACCTGACCTGCCTCTTGAGAAATCTGTATGCAGGTCAGGAAGCAACAGTTAGAATTGGACATGGAACAACAGACTGGTTCCAAATAGGAAAAGGACTACATCAAGGCTGTATATTGTTACCCTGATTATTTAACTTATGTGCAGAGTACATCATGAGAAATGCTGGACTGGAAGAAACACAAGCTGAAATCAAGATTGCTGGGAGAAATATCAATCACCTCAGATATGCAGATGACACCACCCTTATGGAAGAAAGTGAAGAGGAGTTAAAAAGCCTCTTGATGAAAGTGAAAGAGGAGAGTGAAAAAGTTGGCTTAAAGCTCAACATTCAGAAAATGAAGATCATGGCATCCGGTCCCATCAGTTCATGGGAAATAGATGGGGAAACAGTGGAAACAGCATCAGACTTTTATTTTTGGGGGCTCCAAAATCACTGCAGATGGTGATTGCAGCCATGAAATTAAAAGATGCTTACTCCTTGGAAGAAAAGTTATGACCAACATAGATAGTATATTCAAAAGCAGAGACATTACTTTGCCGACTAAGGTCTGTCTAGTCAAGGCTATGGTTTTTCCTGTGGTCATGTATGGATGTGAGATTTGGACTGTGAAGAAGGCTGAGCACCGAGGAGTTGATGCTTTTGAACTGCGATGTTGGAGAAGACTCTTGAGTGTCCCTTGGACTTCAAGGAGATCCAACCAGTCCATTCTGAAGGAGATCAGCCCTGGGATTTCTCTGGAAGGAATGATGCTAAAGCTGAAGCTCCAGTACTTTGGCCACCTCATGCGAAGAGTTGACTCATTGGAAAAGACTCTGATGCTGGGAGGGATTGGGGGCAGGAGGAGAAGGGGATGACAGAGGATGAGATGGCTGGATGGCATCACTGACTCGATGGACGTGAGTCTGAGTGAACTCGAGGAGATGGTGATGAACAGGGAGGCCTGGCATGCTGCGATTCATGGGGTCACAAAGAGTCGGACACGACCGAGCGACTGAACTTAACTGAACTGTATCCTTACTAAGGTATGTAGAAAAAAAAATTTGTCCTTTCTTCCTCCTTGAGAATTCCAAACCCCTCTCTCCTCGAGAGCCCCAGACCCCTTTGTCCTTCTTTGGGACCCTAGACTTCTTACCAACCTGCCTAAGAATTGACTCTCTCGGTAGCATGTTGCAGTTTCCTTTGTGGATTGTGGTTAGTGTAACAGGATCATGAACAAAAGGGTTACAAACCCACATGGTTTGGACAGAGAACAGTTTGAAGCATCAGTTGCCCTCAAACTGAAAGTGTTCATAAAGGGAAACTGAGCATGTGTGTAGTTAGTATCCTAGGATGACTTGGATGAGGACCAAACCTATGAGAAAGATGAAGGGAGACACAGCTACTGTGTGTCAGAGGCTTTTTATGCATGAAAGTGAAAGTCACTCAGTCATATCTGACTCTTTGCGACTCCATGGCCTATACATTCCATGGAATTCTCTAGGCAAGAATATTGGAGTGGGTAGCCTTTCCCTTCTCCAGGGGATCTTCCCAACACAGGGATTGAACCCAAGTCTCCTGCAGTGCAAGCAGATTTTTTTTACCAGCTGAGCCACAAGGGAAGCCCAAGAATACTGAAGTGGGTAGCCTATCCCTTCTCCAACAGATCTTCCTGGCCCAGGAATTAAACCAGGGTCTCCTGCATTGCAGGCATATTCTTTACCAACTGAGTGGTAAAGGGAAGCCATTTTTTATGCATAGTCCTCTTTTATCTATATAACAAAGTAAGCTCTCTCTCTAGTTACAAAAGGGGGACCAGACAATTAGAAGAGGTTGATTAATTTGTCTAAGAGTACACAACCTGTGTTTGTTTTTATCATATTATTAATATATAATCCCTTTGCTGTTCCACAAACTAGCCAATCAAGCTTCTACTTCAAGGCCTTTGCTATTTGCTGTTCCTTCTGGCTGCAGTTCTATTCCATTGCTGCTGCTGCTGCTGCTGCTAAGTTGCTTCAGTCATGTCCAATTCTTAGCAACCCCATGGACTGCAGCCTACCAGGCTCCTCCATCCACGGGATTTTCCAGGCAAGACTACTGGAGTGGGGTGCCATTGCCATTTCCTTCTCTTCCATTAGACATTCTCATCTCTCTCTCTCTTATTTCACACAGATGTCTGCTTAGGTGCACGTCATCTTCTTAGTTGGGCTTTCTCCAACCACCTCTCATAAGATATCACTTCTTGTCATTCTTTACTCATTTACTCTGCCTTATTTATTTCTATTGATTTTATTGGAGGAGGAAATAGCAACCTACTCTAGTATTCAGGCCTGAATAATCCTGTGGACTGAGGAGCCTGGCAGGTTATAGTCCATGGGGTCAAAAAGAGTCGGAAACGACTAAAGTGACTGAGCATACACACATACACCTGAATTCATAACACATAAGCACTTAGACCTTGATTTATCACTGTCTTTCACACTACTATATAAACTCCATGAAAATCAAGAACTTGTTTGTATAATTTACTGCTCTAGCCTCAAGACCTGATACAGGCTTTGTCTGGCATATAGTAGATGATCAATAAACATTTGCAGATGAATGAATGTGAATGAATGGGTACCAAGAAATTAAATAATACTAATTAAAGTAAATAAGAATTAAATAATAGGCAAGGAGTTGGAGATTTTATTCCTATTTTAGGCCTTTGGGAACTTAATTTGTTAATTGTTTCCTATGTTAATTTGTTAATGCCCTATATGACTCAACTGAACTTCCTGGACTAAAACTGCTAAGATCTTGTTTTAAAGGTTGGGTGGTACAGTGGACAACTGTAGGAGATAGTAGTGTGTGTAGATCACTTATTTTCATGGCAATTGCACCAATATTTCTTGGGGGAGTTACCTTTTCATGTCCTTAGAAAATTTATTTGAGTGGATTGTTCATACCCTCAATATGGATAACTCTTGTTTGGCTTAAGTCAATTAGTGAAAAAAGCATAATTCTAGCCAACATAATTGACTCAAGAGTGGTTACATGTTCTGATGCAGGCCAATGAGACCAAGTAGACTTGATCTCCCCAAGTCGGTAGGTGCCCAATAAGCTGCTGGAGATCAGTGGAAAAATAACTCCAGAAAGAATGAAGGGATGGAGCCAAAGCAACAACAACACCTAGTTGTGGATATGACTGGTGATGGAAGCAAGATCTGATGCTGTAAAGAGCAATATTGCATAGGAACCTGGAATGTTAGGTCCATGAATCGAGGCAAATTGGAAGTGGTCAAACAGGAGATGGCAAGAGTGAACGTCGACATTTTAAGAATCAGCGAACTAAGATGGACTGGAATGGGTGAATTTAACTCAGATGACCATTATATCTACCACTGTGGGCAGGAATCCCTTAGAAGAAATGGAGTAGCCATCATAGTCAACAAAAAAGTCCGAAAAGCAGTACTTGGATACAATCTCAAAAAAGACAAATGATTTGAGAGAATGGCATTGAAACATGTATAATATCATATATGAAACGAATCGCCAGTCCAGGTTTGATGCATGATACTGGATGCTTGGGGCTGGTGCACTGAGATGACCCAGAAGGATGGTACAGGGAGGGAGGAGGGAGGGGGGTTCAGGATGGGGAACACGTGTATACCTGTGGCAGATTCATGTTGATATATGGCAAAACCAATACAATATTGTAAAGTAATTAACCTCCAATTAAAATAAATAAATTTATATTAAAAAAGACAAATAATCCTGTTCATTTTCAAGCCTAGCCATTCAATATCACAGTAATCCAAGTCTATGCCCTGACCAGTAATGCTGAAGAAGCTGAATGTTTCTATGAAGACCTACAAGACCTTTTAGAACTAACACCCAAAAAAGATGTCCTTTTCACTACAGGAGACTGGAATGCAAAAGTAGGAGGTCAAGAAACACCTGGAGTAACAGGCAAATTTGGCCTTGGAGTACAGAATGAAACAGGGCAAAGGCTAATAGTTTTGTCAATAAAATGCACTGGTCATAGCAAACACCCTCTTTCAACAACACAAGAGAAGACTCTACACATGGATAACACCAGATGGCCAACACCGAAATCAGAATGATTATATTCTTTGCTGCCAAAGATGGAGAAGCTCTATAGAGTCAACAAAAACAAGACCAGGAGCTGACTGAGGCTCAGATCATGAACTCCTTATTGACAAATTCACTGAAATTGAAGAAAGTAAGGAAAACCACTAGACCCTTCAGCTATGACCTAAATCAAATCCCCTATGACTATACAGAGGATGTGAGAAATATATTTAAGGGACTAGATCTGATAGAGTGCCTGATGAACTATGGAATGAGGTTCCTGACATTGTATAGGAGACAGTGATCAAACCATCCCCAAGAAAAAGAAATGCAAAAAAGCAAAATGGCTCTCTGAGGAGGCCTTACAAATAGCTGAGAAAAGAAGAGAAGCAAAAAGCAAAGGAGAAAAGGAGAGATATACCAATTTAAATGCAGAGTTTCAAAGAATAGCAAGGAGAGATAAGAAAGCCTTCCTCAGTGATCAGTGCAAAGAAATAGAGGAAAATAATAGAATGGGAAAGACTAGAGATCTCTTCAAGAAAATTAGAGATACCAAGGGAACATTTCATGCAAAGATGGGCTTAATAAAGGACAGAAATAGTATGGACCTAACAGAAGCAAAAGATATTAAGAAGTGCTGGCAAGAATACAGAGAACTGTGCAAAAAAGATCTTCATGACACAGATAATCAAGATGGTATGATCACTCACCTAGAGCCAGACATCCTGGAATGTGAAATCAAGTGGGCCTTTAGGAACAATCACTGTGAACAAAACTAGTGGAGGTGATGGAATTCCAGTTGAGGTATTTCAAGTCCTAAAAGATGATTCTGTGAAAGTGCTACACTCAATATGCCAGCAAATTTAGAAAACTCAGCAGTGCACCACAGGACTGGAAAAGGTCAGTTTTCATTCCAATCCCAAAGAAAGGCAATGCCAAAGAATGCTCAAACTACTGCACAATTGCACTCATTTCACACGCTAGTAAAATAATGCTCAAAATTCTTCAAGCCAGGCTTCAACAATACATGAACCGTGAACTTTCAGATGTTCAAGTTGGTTTTAGCAAAGGCAGGGCATCCTGAGATCAAATTGCCAACGTCTCCTGGATCATCAAAAAAGCAAGAGAGTTCCAGAAAAACATCTATTTTTCCTTTATTGACTATGCCTCAGCCTTTGACTGTGTGGATCACAATAAACTGTGGAAAATTCTGAAAGAGATGGGAATATCAGACCACCTGACCTGCCTCTTGAGAAACCTGTATGCATGTCAGGAAGTGACAGTTAGAACTGGACATGGAACAACAGACTGTTTCCAAATAGGAAAAGGAGTACATCAAGGCTGTATATTGTCACCTTGCATATTTAACTTATATGCAAAGTACATCATGAGAACCATTGGGCTGGAGGAAACACAAGCTGGAATCAAGATTGCCAGGAGAAATACCAGTAATCTCAGATATGCAGATGACACCACCCATATGGCAGAAAACAAAGAAGAATTGAAGAGCCTCTTGATGAAAGTGAAAGAGGAGAGTGAAAATACTGGCTGAAAACTCAACATTCAAAAAATGAAGATCATGGCATGTGGTCCCATCACTTCATGGCAAATAAATGGAAAAACAGTGGAAACAGTGGTTGACTTTATTTTGGGGGGGCTTCAAAATCACTGCAGATGGTCATTGCAGTCATGAAATTAAAAGACGCTTACTCCTTGGAAGAAAAGTTATGACCAACCTAATTCTGTTCAGTTCAGTCACTCAGTCATGTCTGACTCTTTGCAGCCCCATGAACCACAGCATGCCAGGCCTTCCTGTCCATCACCAACTCCCAGAGTCTACCCAAACCCATGTCCATCAAGTCAGTGATACCATCCAACCATCTCATCCTCTGCTGTCCCCTTCTCTTTCTGCCCTCCATCTTTCTCAGCATCAGGTCTTTTCAAATGAGTCAGCTCTTCACATCAGGTGGCCAAAGTAGGGGAGTTTCAGCTTCAACATCAGTCCTTCCAATGACAGCATAAAGCAGAGACATTACTTTGTCAACAAGGTCCATCTAGTCAAGGATATGGTTTTTTCAGTGGTCATGTATGGATGTGAGAGTTGGACTATAAAGAAAGTTAAGTACCCAAGAATTGATGCTTTTGAACTTTGGTGTTGGAGAAGACTCTTGAGAGTCCCTTGGACTGCAAGGAGATCCAAGCAGTCCATCCTAAAGGAAATCAGTCCTGAATATCCATTGGAAGGACTGATATTGAAGCTGAAACTCCAATACTTTGGCCACCTGATGCAAAGAACTGACTCATTGGAAAAGACCCTCTTGCTGGGAAAGATTGAGGGCAGGAGGAGAAGGGGACAACAGAGGATGAGATGGTTGGATGGCATCACCGACTCAGTGGGCATGAGTTTGAGTGAACTCCAGGAGTTGGTGATGGACAAGTGGTCTGGTGTGCTACAGTCCATGGGGTCACAAAGAGTCAGACATGACTGAGTGACTGAATTGAACTGATACTTCTGAAAGAGGTATTAATACATATGATCTTTTCTTTTTGAAGGCATGTACCAGTTATTGGGACAAGTTTAAGCAGGAAAATTCTAAATTGTGGCTGGGACATATTCAATTAATATTGGTTATCTGATGTGTGTCATATACTGTTTTAGACACTGGAAATATAGTGGTTAATAGACACACAAGTTTTTTTTATATGGAAATTAAATTTTATGCAGGAGACAATATAAGAAATCAAACTTGACAACCTCAGATACTGACATGGTATGAAGACAATTAAACTGCATTATATAATGGAGGATAAATGAAGATAATAGGCAAAGCCTCTCTGGAGATGGCTTTCAAGGGTCCAGTAAATGCCTCTTCTGTCCAAAGTAAATAAACATTATATTTTTGTAACAAATCATTATTTATATTATTTTGAGTGAAGTTTAAACACATTCAAGCCCAATTTAATCTGAAATTGGAATATATTTTGCAGTCTATAATATTACCACACTACCATCTTGTATCTAACTTTTATCAAGTGTGTTAGAAAATATCTTTTCTCATCGCTGACATGTACTGAGTGAACGTGACCCAGCTCCAAACTGATCACCTTACCCAGGATTATAGATGTTTCTAACTGGCTTAAGCCTACTCATTGGATTAAGAGTAAAGTAAATCCTACCAAACTGTCAAGCCAATTTATTTATTTGGCTGCTCTGGGTTTGTGTGCAGCATGTGAACTTTTAATTGCTGCATGTGGGATCTGGTTCCTTCATTAGGAATTGAACTCTGGCCTCCTGCATTGGGAGCATGGAGTCTTAGCTACTGGAACATCAGGGATGTTCCTTCTGTCACGCCAATTGATGGCAGTAATGGAGGAAGTATCATGAGAATAACCCGGAAAATGGGGACTTGAAATAAAATGAATCATAGAACCTACTTCTTCCTACTCCATGCAACAAACACACTGAATATGTGGGTAAGTGAAATTTTAAGAAAAAAATGAGATATCCTCAAGTGTCAGAACTTAGAGAAAACTTAAGGCAAAAGAATAGCTGTTTATCAGCTATTTATTGACAGCTGATAAACATTAGTCCCAGCCGTGGGATAAGGGAGAGAAGACAGAACTTCCTCACATGAGAAGGAAGGCTAAAACTAACCTCCTGCATGAGGCTGGAAGCTTTTAAACCTCACCTATTTATGGAAAAAGAACTAGAACAACTCTACCAACAGCAGAACATGCTTTCCAGGTCATCCACTTGGAAATGTGCATTGGGGAAAAAAATGTCACCCCTAGGCATCAGCAATCTGTCAGAAGAAATTCACAAACACTCTGAAAGGAACACTCTTACAACCTAAGGCACACAGGACTCCCACAAAGAGGAGAACAAAGTAAAGGTGAGCTGAATTTAGTTAACAGACAAGGAAATGTACCACTTTGAGGGAACATCACCAAAGTCAGCAATCACTTAAAATTGACAGTGATAAAACAAGCCTAGGTTTTCTAGGGGACAGAGCCTGTATATTTATGGTCAGGAGCTGAGCTGGGAATATTTGGAAGCCAGACCAGTGTGGAATGAAGTCAATGCTCCAGAGGTTTGGAGCAATGGCTGGAGAGGCTGAGTGAGAGTTACTAAACCAGAGTGGCAGAGACGCTGTCTGGGCCAACAGGCAGTGAGAATTTCCTTAAAGCCAGCCAGATTCCTATAGCATCAGAGTCAAGGGGATATCAATTTTCAAAAAAGCAAACAGAGGAAAAGCTGAGTCTGAGACACCTGCTCAGAGCCAAAATAACTGAAAAGTGTGAGATTAGCCCTGTAAAGGGAATCATCTGGGTGACAACAATTTTGAAAGTTGCTCAGAATTGGCTCAGAATAGGACTCTGAAAGATGAAAATAAGCGTGACTTCAGAAAAAAAATTTGCCAAGCAAGGTTTTCAAGTGGTCATTGGAAATGCTTCTCAACAGAAACAGCACACAAAACATGTAAGTACCAAAAGACGGACGTATTAGAATTGGCAGATACAGGATGCAGAGAAACTACATATAAAAATATTTTACATAATATGATATAATAAAGTATAAAATTATATGAGTATACCAAAAATATAAAGAATGAACAGACTTTTCAAAAATAGGAACTCTAGGAATAAAAACTATTGTCTATATGTTTAAAGAGAGAGTATAAGTTAACAATAACAACAACAAAAAACAGTATATACTCTATGTGGTTAAACTCATTAGAGAAGCATATGTTTCTCAGTGTGGGAGGAGATGTTGAGGGAGTCTGGGAAATGCCTAGACTTCTCCAGCTGCTCTGTCTCTGGTAAATCACTTCAGGAAGGAGTAAGAGGCAGATTTTCTTTTCTTTTACTCTTCATGTTCTCTAATCTAGTATTACTAGTGATAAAGCTGATATTAAGTCCTTAACGTGACTGTTGTACATAATTTTTAGATTTGCTTTTTATTTTTTATGTGCCTTCAACTTATAATTTAGATTTTATTTTGAAAAATTTTGAAGTACAGAAAATTCAAGAATAAGGTAATGAATACCTTTATATGTTTCATCTAGATTCAATAATTGTTAACATTTTGCACCTATAATTTCTCTCTCAATAAATATGGGCATATTAATGTAATTGTGAGCTTTTTCATAACCATTTGTAAGTTAATGAACCATCACTCCTAAATACTTCAGTATATGCATACCTAGAACACAGACATTCTCCTAGATAATCACAATACAATTACAAAATTCAAGGAATTTAGTACTGACTTAATACACAGTTCATATTCAAATTTTACCAACTGCTCCAGAAATCTCCTTTATAACACTTGTTTTCCCTGATCCATGTTCTAATCTTAGATTCACATTGCATTTGTGTCTTTTGTCCCCTTTAGTCTGGGACAGTTCCTCAGCAATTCTTTGGCTTTCATGACACTCACATTATTGAAGAGTACAGTTCAGTATTTTTATGAGTGCCCTCTGAACGTGGGCCGTCTCATGGTTTTCTCATGATTAGACTTAGGTTTTATATCTTTATCAGGGATACTAGATCAGAAGGCATATATTGTCAGTTTGTTCCATTCAAGGTTATGTTAACTTGATTAGTATAATTTTGCCAAAATAAAGAAACCATTTTTTGTAACTAATATGCAATATATATGTAGATAGTTTTGATCCTGTCCAACAGTGGGATCTGTGATGCATTGGTTGTAGCTTCCACTGATGATCTTAACTAAATCAAGTATTGCAATATTGGTGGCCAAAAGTTTTGTGTCTTTACATTTTAACTGGATCAGAATCTGGACTGACAAGGAACCAAATTGTCTCTTGCAAATCCATTGCATGACATACTAGCATGGCAACCTCAAGAAATCAATGTACAAGATAGAACAGGGAGAAAGCATGTCTTGGAGTGGTTTGCAAAATGGCTGTCTGAGGAGGCCTTACAAATAGCTATGAAAAGAAGAGAAGCAAAAGACAAAGGAGAAAAGGAAAGATATAAGCATCTGAATGCAGAGTTCCAAAGAATAGCAAGGAGAGATAAGAAAGACTTCCTCAGCAATCAATGCAAAGAAATAGAGGAAAATAATAGAATGGAAAAGACTAGAGATCTCTTCAAGAAAGTTGGGGATACCAAGGGAACATTTCATGCAAAGATGGGCTCAATAAAGGACACAAATGGTATGGACCTAACAGAAGCAGAAGATATTAAGAAGAGGTGGCAAGAATACACAGAACTGTACAAAAAAGATCTTCATGACCCAGATAATCATGATGATATGATCATTCACACTCACCGAGCACCAGACATCCTGGAATGTGAAGTCAGGTGGGCCTTAGGAAGCATCACTGAGAACAAAGCTAATGGAGGTGATGGAATTCCAGTTGAGCTATTTCAAATCCTAAAAGATGATGCTGTGAAAGTGCTGCACTCAATATGCCAGCAAATTTGGAAAACTCAGCAGGGGCCACAGGACTGGAAAAGTTCAGTTTTCATTCCAATCCCAAAGAAAGGTAATGCCAAAGAATGCTCAAACTACTGCACAATTGCACTCATCTCACACACTAGTAAAGTAATGCTCAAAATTCTCCAAGCCAGGCTTCAGCAATATGTGAACCATGAACTTCCAGATGTTCAAGCTTGATTTAGAAAAGGCAAAGGAACCAAATTGCCAACATCTGCTGGATCATCAAAAAAGCAAAAGAGTTACAGAAAAACATCTATTTCTGTTTTATTGTCTGTGCCATAGCCTTTGACTGTGTGGATCACAATAAACTGTGGAAAATTCTTCAAGAGATGGGAGTACCAGACCACCTGACCTGCCTCTTGAGAAACCTATATGCAGGTCAGGAAGCAACAGTTAGAACTGGACATGGAACAACAGATTGGTTCCAAATAGGAAAAGGAGTATGTCAAGGCTGTACATTGTCACCCTGTTTTTTTAACTTATATGCAGAGTACATCATGATAAATGCTGGAATCAAGATTGCCAGGAGAAATATCAATAACCTCAGATATGCAGATGACACCACCCTTATGGCAGAAAGAGAAGAAGAACTAAAGAGTCTCTTGATGAAAGTGAAAGAGGAGAGCGAAAAAGTTGGCTTAAAGCTCAACATTATCAAACTAAGATCATGGCATCTGGTCCCATCATTTCATGGGAAATAGATGGGGAAACAGTGGAAACAGTGACTGACTTTATTTTTCTGGGCTCCAAAATCACTGTGGATAGTGATTGCAGCCATGAAATTAAAAGACACTTGCTCTTTGGAAGGAAAGTTGTGACCAACTAGACAGCACATTAAAAAGCAGAGACATTACTTTGCCAACAAAGGTCCAACAAATAGTCAAGGCTATGATTTTTCCAGTAGTCATGTATGGATGTGAGAGGTGTACTATAAAGAAATCTGAGCTCCAAAGAATTGATGCTTTTGAACTGTGGTGTTGGAGAAGACTATTCAGAGTCCCTTGGACTTCAGGGAGAGCCAACCAGTCCCTCCTAAAGGAAATCAGTCCTGGGTGTTCATTGGAGGGACTGATGTTGAAGGTGAAACTCCAATACTTTGGCCACCTGATACAAAGAACTGACTCATTGGGAAAGACCCTGATGCTAGGAAAGATTGAAGGCAGGAGGAGAAGGGGATGACAGAGTATGAGATGGTTGAATGGCATTACTGACACAATGGACATGGGTTTTGGTGGCCTCTGGGAGTTGGTGATGAACAGGGAGGCCTGGCATGCTGCGGTTCATGGTGTCCCAAAGAATTGGACATGACTGAGCGACTGAACTGAAGTGAACTGGAGTGGTTTGGGTGAATGGCTTGCTAGTCTTTGAATTTGTAGGTAGTAGAAGTTTATATTGTGGCTAGTATTTGCAGGTTTGTGGATTGTCTTTAAAAATCACTGCCATATTTGACAGATTAACCCATTTTTTGTCTAGTGTCTTCAAGTGTGGGACCCTATCTGGGTTTCTTTAGTAAATGAATAGATTCAGTTTAGGGATTATGGTAATTAGGGCCTTCACCTGAGTAACAAACAGACTTTTACAGAAGTTCTGGTTCTACCGAAAAGGGTGGTAGATGGGGGAATATTTTTTCAGGACATAGGATTTATTCAACCTTTGAATTTTAAAAGCTGAAAAAGTAAGATTTGGTGTTAAGTATATCACCTGGGTCTCTGCATCTCATTAGAATTCTTAGAGAAACTTCAGAAGCAGTAAAGTGAGAGTATACATGAGCTCTATAGAACTGGCACAGACTAACAAGATAGAAAAAAAATGATTCATTCTTATTATCATATTTTTTGTCTATGTTTTTCTCCAATTGATTGTAAAGTTATAAATTACTTTTAATCCTTTCCTGCTTTCCCAGAGTTACTGAGGGGGATATCAGGGTGAAAATACTCCAAAGAATAATTAAAAAAAAAAAAAGCATATCAAGCCCCTTTCCCTTTAGTTTATACAATCACAAAATAAAATAAAAACAAGTTGGGAACAGTAGAGTTCATATCACCTTCTTAAGAAGAGCAAACTTCAGGAAATGGTAACTGTCCTATGGAGAAGAGTGCCAGGGAGCTGCCAAGAACCTGGCTTATCACTTTTGCAGGTGCCAGTAGCAAAGACTGTCCTCATGTTTTGTAGCAGGGTAACTGTTGAGAAAAAGACATGGAGACTTGGGGAAGTGCCGCAACAAAGAGGAAGACCCTTGAAGAGAAGATGCAGTGCCTTCCTCGTCCCACTCAAGTCTTCTTGGGAAGATGGCTCTGCCCTGTGTCCACAGGTATTAATTTAGGGATGCAAAGGGAAGATAAAATTAACACCCTGAAGGCTTACCAGAAAATTTCAGGTTATGGGGGAAAGGCACACAAAATAGGGGACTGTAGACACAATATCTCCATCTGGTGGCTGGACAGAACCTCTAACTACATCTTTCAAGAGGATCAAGAAATCTTTGAAGGACTGGATCCCTCAGCCTCCTATACAAACAAAATCCACAGACTGCGCTACATGAGCAGGCTGTCATTCACTCAATAAAATATTTACTAAGTACCTACTTTTTGTCAAGAACTGCATTGACAAAAGGATAGAGTAGTAAACCAGATAAATAAAGGTTCTGCTTTTCATTCAATTAGGAAGATAATAGACAAGTGTAGAAATAAGTGTATGTCATGAAACAGGAAGTAATTTTAAAAATAGAGGAGATAAAACTTACCCCCATAAAACAATGGCCACTTTTGACACTTTCCTCACAAGAGTAAGAGAAAAGGCAGAAGAAAAGCTAAGGGGATGATAGAGAAAGTTATACTCCAAAGCAAAAAAATTCCATGGCTCACTATAGCCTGGAATGGAAGGGATTTATAGGTATGGGATAAAAAAAGAAGGTTTTGAACTAAAATCAGACTGAAATGCTAATAACAAAACTTTAAAAAATGTCATTGGACTAGACTAATGTGAAACATAAGAAATAATTGTAAAGTATAAAGAGCCTCATTGTGCAATATGGTAAGATCTTGACAAAGCAAAGATGGTAGCAAATAATGTCAATCAAGACGGTGGAGTAGGAGGATATGGAACTAACCTCTCTTTATGAACACATCAAAAATACATCTACATGTGGAGTAATTCTCACTGAAAACTACCTGGAAACTGGCAGAAAAAAACCTGTAAAGCCAAGGCTACAAGAAAGATACACACAGAATTGTGTAAGAAAGGAAAAGAATTGAACAGGTTGAGACCTGTTGGGATGGGGGCACTCAGAGAAAAAGAGAGATTACATGAGTGGAGATTTGCTATGGGGAGTGAGTGATTAAAGCCACTTTTGGGGCATCCTGGCCCTCAGTTCAGTTCAGTTCAGTCACTCAGTCATGTCCAACTCTTTGCGACCACATGAATCGCAGCACGCCAGGCCTCCCTGTCCATCACCATCTCCCAGAGTTCACTCAGACTCACGTCCATTGAGTCAGTGATACCATCCAGCCATCTCATCCTCCGTCGTCCCCTTCCCCTCCTGCCCCCAACCCCTCCCAGCATCAGAGTCTTTTCCAATGAGTCAACTCTTCGCATCAGGTGGCCAAAGTACTCGAGTTTCAGCTTTAGCATCATTCCCTCCAAAGAACACCCAGGGCTGATCTCCTTCAGAATGGACTGGTTAGATCTCCTTGCAGTCCAAGGGACTCTCAAGAGTCTTCTCCAACACCACAGTTCAAAAGCATCAATTCTTTGGCGCTCAGCTTTCTTCACAGTCCAACTCTCACATCCATACATGACCACTGGAAAAACCATAGCCTTGACTAGACGGACCTGGTCCTGGGATCCTACAAAGGGAAGCTGAGTCTCCTTGCCTGGTTGGAGGGACTCTGGAACTAATGGAAGGGTTTGCAGGAAGGTTGGACTCCACTCAGGAGGAGCAAGCAGGCTGGCTTGTCCCCAGGCACAGTGGAAAAGGTGGATTGAAGGCTGTTCTGATTGCTGCCTGATCTCTCTGACCACCCTGGTGCAGTGCAGCCAGAACTGAGTGAATGTTCCCAGCCCTGCTTATTCTGTGTTATAGCAGTGCATTGGACAAGTTATCTTTGGAATAACATCAAGTATATCAACATTCATGTTATTGGGGACCTGGAAGGAAAAAAAGAGGGAAAGGGGATGAAAATGTATTTGATGAAATTAGGACTGAAAACTTCCCAA
The DNA here is from genome assembly GCF_014754425.2 of Oryx dammah. Lineage (NCBI taxonomy): Eukaryota > Metazoa > Chordata > Mammalia > Artiodactyla > Bovidae > Oryx > Oryx dammah. The sequence goes on along the minus strand of NW_024070213.1, from coordinate 38,117,752 downwards.
ATCTGAAGAAGGAAAAAAAATTCAAATGTGAGTGTACCAAGTGTTGCAAACAAGATGAACCCAAACACATCCACACCAAGACATATCCTAACTAAAATGGTGAAAGTCAAAGATAAAGAGAGAATTCTAAAGGCAGCAGGAAAAAAAAAGCCACATGCTAGGGAATCTCCATGGCTTTCAGCTTGTACTTCTGCAGAAAGTTTGCAGGTCAGAGGAGAGTGGCATGAAATAGGTAAATGCTGAAAGGGAAAAATCTGCAACCTAGGATATACTACCCATAAACGTTGTCATATAGAATCAAAAGAGAGATAAACAACCTCTCAGGTAAGCAGTAAGTAAAATAGTTCAATACTAAATTTACCTTGAAAGGAAAGTTAAAAGGTCTTCTCTAAGTGGAAAAGAAGAATCTATAGGAAAGGAAAAATCTCACTAGGAAATGCAAATATATAGTAAGGGATAAGAGTCATCACTTAAATAAGCTATCTTTTAACCTTCATGGTTAAAAGATAAAAAGTTGTAAAAGCAGCTATACACTAAATAGTTAATAAATATGAGAATATAAAATGACATAAAAATGCAAAATATGAGGGAAGAGAGTAAAAAAATCTAGATTTTTTTGGCATGTGTTTGAACTTAAATGACTACCAGCTTAAAACAAGTAAATATAGCTATAGATCAACCTATAGTTATAGATATAACTATAACATATCAACCAACACATGGTAACCACAAATAAAAAACTATATAAAAACTAAATACAAATACAAAATCTAGTTACAATACACACACACACACAAAACCTCCATAAGCATAATACTAAAAACAGTAAACCACAAGGAAAGAAGCAAAAAGAAAAAGAAATAAACAAGAGGAAATATAAAAACAACTGGAAAACAAATAATAAAATGGTAATAAGAGCATACCTATCAATAATTACTTTAAATGTCAATGGATTAAGAGCATCAGCCAAAATATGTAGGATGACTAATAAGATAAAAAACAAGACCCACCTATAATCTCCTTATAAGAGACTCAGTTCACAGCTAAAGTAACACACAGACTGAAAGTGAAAGTATGGAAAAAACTATTTCACACAAACGCAAATGACCAGAAAGTGGGGTTATATATGTTTTTCAGATTATTATCCATTATAGATAATTATTCAGTTCAGTTCAGTCACTCAGTTGTGTCCGACTCTGCGACCCCATGGACTACAGAATGCCAGGCCTCCCTGTCCATCACCAACTTCTGAAGTTAACCCAACGTCATGTCCATTGAGATGGTGATACCATCCACCCATCTCATCCTCTGTCATCTCCTTTTCCTCCCACCTTCAATCTTTCCCAGCTGATGTCTATTCCAATGAGTCAGCTTTTCGCATCAGGTGGCCAAAGTATTGGAGTTTCAGCTTCAACATCAGTCCTTCCAATGTACACTCAAAATTGATCTCCTTTAGGATAGACTGGTTGGATCTCCTTGCAGTCCAGGGACTCTCAAGAGTCTTCTCCAACACCACAGTTTGAAAGCATCAATTCTTCAGTGCTCAGTTTTCTTTATAGTCCAACTCTCACATCCATACATGACTACTGGAAAAACCATAGCCTTGACTAGACAGACCTTTGTTGGCCAAGTAATGGCTCTGCTTTTTAATATGCTTTCTAGATTGGTCATAACTTTACTTTGAAGGAGAAAAGATCTTTTAATTTCATGGCTGCTGTCACAACATGCAGTGATTTTGGAGCCCCCCAAAATAAAGTCAGCTACTGTTTCCACTGTTTCCCTATCTATTTTCCATGAAGTGATGGGACCAGATGCCATGATCTTCGTGTTTTGAACGTTGTGCTTTAAGCCAACTTTTTCGCTCTCCTCTTTCACTTTCATCAAGAGACTCTTTAGTTCTTCTTCACTTTCTGCCATAAGGGTGGTGTCATCTGCATATCTGAGGTTATCAATATTTCTCATGGAAATCTTGACTCCAGCTTGTGCTTCTTCCAGTCCAGCATTTCTCATGATGTACTCTGCATATAAGTTAAATAAGCAGGGTGACAATATACAGCCTTGACGTACTCCTTTTTCTATTTGGAACCAGTCTGTTGTTCCACGTCCAGTTCTAACTGTTGCTTCCTGATCTGTATACAGGTTTCTCAAGAGGCAGGTCAGGTGGTCTGGTGTTCCATTTCTTTCAGAATTTCCCACAGTTTCTTGTGATCCACACAGTCAAAGGCTTTGGCATAGTCAATAAAAAAGAAATAGATGTTTTTCTGGAATGTTGTTGCTTTTTCGATGATCCAACGAATGTTGGCAATTTGATCTCTGGTTCCTCTGCCTTTTCTAAAACTAGCTTGAACATCTGCAGTTTCACAGTTCACTTATTACTGAAGCCTGACTTGGAGAATTTTGAGCATTACGTTACTAGTGTGAGAAATGCGTGCAATTGTGTGGTAGTTTGAGCATTCTTTGGCACTGTCTTTCTTTGGGATTGGAATGAAAACTGACTGTTTCCAGTCCTGTGGCCACTGCTGAGTTTTCTAAATTTGCTGACAGATTGAGTGCAGCACTTTCAAGAATCATCTTTTAGGACTTGAAATAGCTCAACTGGAATTCCATCACCTCCACTAGCTTTGGTCATAGTGATGCATCCTAAGGCCCACTTGACTTCATATTTCCGAATGTCTGGCTCTAGGTGAGTGATCATACCATCTTGATGATCTGGGTCGTGAAGATTTTTTGTACAGTTCTTTGTATTCTTGCCAGCTCTTCTTAATATCTTCTGCTTCTGTTAGGTCCATACCATTTCTGTCCTTTATTGAGCCCATCTTTGCATGAAATGTTCACTTGGTATCTCTAACTTTCTTGAAGAGATCTCTAGTCTTTCCCATTCTCTTGTTTTCCTCTGTTTCTTTGTACTGATCACTGAGGAAGGCTTTCTTATCTCTCCTTGCTATTCTTTGAAACTCTGCCTTCAAATGGGTATGTCTTTCCTTTTCTCCTTTGTTTTTCACTTCTCTTTTCACAGCTATTTCTAAGGCCGCCTCAGATAGCCATTTTGCTTTTTTGCATTTCTTCTTCTTGGGAATGGTCTTACTCCCTGTCTCCTATATAATGCCATGAACCTCCATATATGGTTCACCAGGCACTCTATCAGATCCAGTCCCTTAAATCTATTTCTCACTTCCACTGTATAATCATAAGGCATTTGATTAGGTCATAGCTGAATCGTCTAGTGGTTTTCCCTACTTTCTTCCATTTAAGTCTGTATTTGGCAATAAGGAGCTCGTGATCTGAGCCTCAGTCAGCTCCTGGTCTTGTTTTTGCTGACTGTATAGAGCTTCTCCATCTTTGGCTGCAAAGAATATAATCAATCTGATTTCGGTGTTGGCCATCTAGTGAAGTCTATGTGTAGAGTCTTCTATTTTGTTGTTGGAAGAAGGTGTTTGCTATGACCAGTGCATTCTCTTGACAAAACTCTATTAGCCTTTGCCCAGCTTCATTCTGTACTCCAAGGCCAAATTTGTCTGTTATTCCAGGTGTTTCTTGACCTCCTACTTTTGCATTCCAGTCTCCTATAATGAAAAGGACATCTTTTTTGGATGTTAGTTCTAAAAGGTCTTGTAGGTCTTCATAGAACCATTCAACTTCAGCTTCTTCAGCATTACTGGTCAGGGCATAGACTTTACTGTGATATTGAATGGCTAGGCTTGGAGATGAACAGAGATCATTCGTCATTTTAGAGATTGTGTTCAAGTATTGCTTTTTGGACTCTTTGTTGACTATGATGGCTACTCCATTTCTTCTAAGGAATTCCTGCCCACAGTGGTAGATATAAGGGTCATCTGAGTTAAACTCACCCATTCCAGTCCATTTTAGTTCGCTGATTCTTAAAATGTTGACATTCACTCTTGTCATATCCTGTTTGACCACTTCCAATTTGCCTTGATTCATGGACCTAACATTCCAGGTTCCTATGGAATATTGTTCTTTACAGCATCGGATCTTGCTTCCATCACCAGTTACATCCACAACTGGGTGTTTTTGCTTTGGCTCCATCTCTTCATTCTTTTTGGAGTTATTTTTCCACTGATCTCCAGTAGCTCATTGGGCACCTAATGACCTGGGGAGTTCCTCTTTTGGTATCCTATCATTTTGCCTTTTCATACTGTTCATGGGGTTCTCAAGGCAAGAATACTGAAGTGGTTAGTCATTCCCTTCTCCAGTGGACCACATTTTCTCAGAACTCTCCACGATGACCTGTCCCTCTTGGGTGGCCCTACATGGCATGGCTCATAGTTTCATTGAGTTAGACAAGGCTGTGGTCCATGTGATTAGATTGGTAATTTTTCTGTGATTGTTGTTTCAATCTATCTGTCCTCTGATGCCCTCTCTCAGTGCCTACCATCTTACTGGGGTTTCTCTGATTTGGATGTGTGGTATCTCCTAATGGCTGCTGCTCCTGACCTTGGATATAGGGTATCTCCTCTCAACTGCTCCCCACTCCAGTGCCAGGCAGCAGATATTGAACATCATTCTGTGAGATATAAAAGATATCCATTTTATACACACTAATTTGTGTCTGCTATTTTAAAACTCCTAATTTATCCCTCCATCACACCAGAAGATGAGCTCCCCAGATTGGAAGGTGTGAAATATGTGATAAAAGAAGAGCAGTGGGTAATTACTAATAGCTTCAGAAAGAATGAAGCACTAGGGCAAAGCAGAAATAACTCAGTTGTGAATGTGTCTAGTAGTGAAAGTAAAGTCCAGTCCTGTAGTTCAGTTCAATCGTTAGGTCATGTCTGACTCTTTGTGACCCCATAGACTGCAGCACCCCAGGCCTACCTATCCACCACCAACTCCCAGAACCTGCTCAAACTCATGTCCATCAAGTCGGTGATGCCATCCAATCATCAAATCCTCTATTATCCCCTTCTCCTCCTGCCTTCAATCTTTCCCAGCATCAGGGTGTTTTCCAGTGACTCAGTTCTTCGCATCAGGTGGCCAAAATATTGGAGTTTCAGCTTCAGCATCAGTCCTTCCAATGAATATTCAGGACTGATTTCCTTTAGGATGGACTGGTTGGATCTCCTTGCAGTCCAAGGGACTCACAAGAGTTTTCTCCAACATCACAGTTCAAAAGCACCAATTCTTTGGTGCTCAGCTTTTTTTATAGTCCAACTCTAACATCCATACCTGTCTACTGGAAAAACCACAGCTTTGACTAGACTGACCTTTGTTGCCAAAGTAATGTCTCTGCTTTTTAATGTGTTGTCTAGGTTGGTCATAGCTTTTCTTCCAAGGAGCAAGTGTCTTCTAATTTCATGGCTGCAGTCACCATATGCAGTGATTTTGGAGCCCCAAAAAAATAAAGTCTGTCTTTGTTTCTATTGTTTCCAGTTCTATTTGCCATGAAGTGATGGGACCGGATGCCATGATCTTCATTTTCTGAATGTTGAATTTCAAGCCAGAATTTTCATTCTCCTTTCTCACTTCCATCAAGAGGCTCTTCAGTTTCTCTTTTCTTTCTGCCATAAGGGTGGTGTCATCTGCATATCTGCAGTTATTGATATTTTTCCCAGCAGTCTTGACTTCAGCTTGTGCTTCATCCAACCCAGCATTTCACATGATATACTCTGCATTTAAATTAAATAAGCAGGGTGACAATATACAGCCTGACATACTCCTTTCCCAAGTTGGAACCAGTCCGTTGTTCCAAGTCTGGTTTTAACTGTTGCTTCCTGACCTGCATACAGGTTTCTCAAGAGGCAGATCAGGTCGTCTGGTATTCCCATCTCTTTCAGAATTTTCCACGGTTTGTTGTGATCCACAAGTCAAAGTCTTTGGCATAGTCAATGAAACAGAAGTACACTTTTTTCTGGGACTCCTTTGCTTTTTTGATGTTCCAGCGGATGTTGTCAATCTGATCTCTGGCTCCTCTCCTTTTTTAAATCCAGCCTGAACATCTGCAATAGATTCAATGCATTAGATCTGATTAGATCTGATAGACAAAGTGCCTGAAGAACTATGAACAGAGGTTCATGATAGTGTACAGAAGACAGTGATGAAGACCATCCCCAATAAAACGAAATGCAGAAAGACAAAATGTTTGTTTGAGGAGGCCTTCAATAGCTTAGAAAAGAAGAGAAGCAAAAGGCATAGGAGAAAAGGAAAGATATACCCATCTGAATGCAGAGTTCCAAACAATAGCAAGAATAGATAAGAAAGCCTTCCTCAGTGATAATTGCAAAGAATTTTTTTTCAGTTTTTTTTTTTTTTTCAATCAGTGCAAAGAGTAAAAGAATAGAATGGGAAAGGCTAGAGATCTCTTCAGGAAAATAGATACCAAGTGAATATCTCGTGCAAGGACGAGCACAATAACGGACAGAATTGGTATTGACCTAACAGAAGCAGAAGAAATTTTTAAAAGGTAGCAAGAATACACAGAAGAACTATTTAAAAAAAAGATCTTCATGACCCAGATAACCCAGATAACCCATGACCCAGATAATGGTGTGATCACTCACCTAGAGCCAGACACCCTGGAGTCCGAAGTCAACTCAACCTTAGGAAGCATCAGTACAAACAAAGCTAGTGGAGGTGAGGGAATTCCAGTTGAACTGTTTCAAATCCTGGAAGATGATGCTGTGAAAGTGCTGCACTCAATATGCCAGCAAATTTGGAAAACTCAGCAGTGGCCACAGGACTGGAAAAAGTCAGTTTTCATTCCAGTTCTGAAGAAAGGTGATGCCAAAGAATGCTCAAACAATTGCACTCATCTCACATGCTAGCAAAATAATGCTCAAAATTCTCCAAAGGAGGCTTCAACAGTACTGCAAATGCTGCAAAGTACATTACATAGGAACATGGAACATTAGGTTTTGAATCAGGGTAAATTGGACATGATCAAGCATTAGATACCAAGACTGAACATCAACATCTCAGGAATCAGTGAACTAAAATGGGTAGGAATGGGTGAATCTAATTCAGATGACCGTTATATCTACTTCTGTGGGCAAAAATCTCTGAGAAGAAAATGAAAGTCTAAAATGCAATATTTGGAAGCAATCTCAAAAATGAAAGAATGATCTAGATTCTTTTTCTAGGCAAATCATTCAGCATCACAGTAATATAAGTCTATGCCCAATCCACTGATGCTAAAGAAGCTGAAGCTGACTGGTTCTATGAAGACCTACAACACCTAGAACTAACACCAAAAAAGATATCCTTTTCTTTTAAAAAATATTTAATTTTAATTGGAGAATAATTGTTTATAACATGGTGTTGGTTTCTGCCATATATCAACATGAATTGGCCATAGATATACGGATGCTCCCTCCATCTTGAACCTCCCTTCCACCTCTCACCCCATCTCACCCCTCTAGGCTGTCACACTGAGCTTGAGCTCTGAATTTGAGAACTGAATTTGAGCTCACTGCATCATAAAATAAATTTCCACTGGATATCTAAGTTTACATATGGTGATGTATGTGTTTCATTGCTATTCTCTTAACTCATCCCACCTTCTCCTTACCTCTCTGTGTCCACAAGTCTGTTCTCTATGTCTATGTCTCCGCTGCTGCCCTGAAGATAGGTTCATCAGTATACCATCTTTCTAGATTCCACATAAGCATTAATATGTGATATCTGTCTTTTTCTTTCTGACATACTTCACTTTGTATAATAGGCTCTAGGTTCATCCACCTTATTAGAACTGAATCAAATGCATTCATTTTTATGGCTGAGTAATATCTCATTGCATATATATACCACAACTTCTTTATCCATTTATCTGTAGATGAACATCTACGTTACTTCCATGCCCTAACTATTGCAAACAGTGCTGTGATGAACATTGAAGTACATGTGTCTTTTTCAATTATTGTTTCCTCAGGGTATATGCCCAGTAGTTGGATTGTTGAATCATATGGTAGGCTTATTCTTAGTTTTTAAAAATACCTCCATACAGTCACTATGGAGACAGTGGCTATATCAATTTATACTCCTGCCAACAGAGCAAGAGGGTTCCCTTTTCTCCACACTCTCTCCAGCATTTATTGTTTGTAGATTTTTGACAGTGTTTTCTGGTATTGAGCTGAATGATTGGTCTTTATATTTTGGAGATCAATCTTTTGTCAGTTGTTTCATTTGGTATTATTTTCCTCCATTCTGAGAGTTGTCTTTTCACTTTATTTATAATTTCTTTTGCTGTGCAAAGCATTTTAAATTTAACTAGTTCCAACCAGCCATGGAGCAACAGACTGGTTCCAAATTGGGAAAGGAGTACATCAAGGCTGTATATACTGAAACCCTGCTTATTTAACTATATGAAGAGTACATCATGTGAAATGCTGGGCTGGATGAAGCACAAGCTGAAATCAAGATTGCTGGGAGAAATATCAATAACCTCAGATATGCAGATGACACCATCTTTATGGCAGAAAGTGAAGAACTAAAGGGCCTCATGATGAAAGTGAAAGAGGAGAGTGAAAATTCTGGCTTAAAACTCAACATTCAAAAAGCAAAGATCATGCCATGTGGTCCCATCACTTCATGGCAAACTGATGGGGAAACAATGGAAACAGTGGCTGATTTTATTTTTCTGGGTTGCAAAATCACTGCAGATGGTGATTGCAGCCATAAAATTAAAAGACGCTTACTCCTTGGGAGGAAAGTTATGACCAACCTAGATAGCATATTCAAAAGCAGAGACATTAATTTGCCAACAAAGGTCCATCTAGTCAAGGCTATGGTTTTTCCAGTGGTCATGTATGGATGTGACAGTTGGAGTATAAAGAAAACTGAGTGGCAAAGAATTGATGCTTTTGAACTGTGGTGTTGGAGAAGACTCTTGCGAGTCCCTTGGACTGCAAAGAGATCCAACCAGTCCATCCTAAAGGAGATCAGCCCCGGGTGTTACTGGAAGGACTGATGTTGAAGCTGAAACTCCAATACTTTGGCCACTCGATGTGAAGAGCTGACTCATTTGAAAAGACACTAATCCTGGGAAAGATTGAGGGCAGGAGGAGAAGGGGATGACAGGATGAGATTGTTGGATGCCATCCCCAACTCAATGGACATGAAGTGATGGGACCAGGTTCAGTTCAGTTCAGTCGCTCAGTCGTGTCCGACTCTGCGACCCCATGAATCGCAGCACCCCAGGCCTCTCTTTCCATCATCAACTCCCGGAGTTCACTCAGACTCACGTCCATCGAGTCCGTGATGCCATCCAGCCATCTCATCCTCTGTCGTCCCCTTCTCCTCCTGCCCCCAATCCCTCCCAGCATCAGAGTCTTTTCCAATGAGTCAACTCTTCACATGAGGTGACCAAAGTACTGGAGTTTCAGCTTTAGCATCTTTCCTTCCAAAGAAATCCCAGGGCTGATCTCCTTCAGAATGGACTGGTTGGATCTCCTTGCAGTCCAAGGGACTCTCAAGAGTCTTCTCCAACACCACAGTTCAAAAGCATCAATTCTTTGGCACTCAGCCTTCTTCATAGTCTGACTCTCACATCTATACATGACTACTGGAAAAACCATAGCCTTGACGAGACGGACCTTAGTCGGCAAAGTAATGTCTCTGCTTTTGAATATGCTATCTAGGTTGGTCATAACTTTTCTTCCGAGGAGTAAGGGTCTTTTAATTTCATGGCTGCAGTGATTTTGGAGCCCAAAAAGATAAAGTCTGACACTGTTTCCACTGTTTCCCTATCTATTTCCCATGAAGTGATGGGACCAGATGCCATGATCTTTGTTTTCTGAATGTTGAGCTTTAAGCCAACTTTTTCGCTCTCCTCTTTCACTTTCATCAAGAGACTCTTTAGTTCCTCTTCACTTTCTGCCATAAAAGTGGTGTCATCTGCATATCTGAGGTTATTGATATTTCTCCTGGCAATCTTGATTCCAGCTTGTGCTTCTTCCAGCCCAGCGTTTCTCATGATGTACTCTGCATAGAAGTTAAATAAGCAGGGTGACAATATACAGCCTTGATGTACTCCTTTTCCTATTTGGAACCAGTCTGTTGTTCCGTGTCCAGTTCTAACTGTTGCTTCCTGACCTGCATACAGATTTCTCAAGAGGCAGGTCAGGTGGTCTGGTATTCCCATCTCTCTCAGAATCTTCCACAGTTTATTGTGATCCACACAGTCAAAGGCTTTGGCATAGTCAATAAAGCAGAAGTAGATGTTTTTCTGGAACTCTCTTGCTTTTTCCATGATCCTGCAGATGTTGGCAATTTGATCTCTGGTTCCTCTGCCTTTTCTAAAACCAACTTGAACATCAGGAATTTCATGGTTCACGTATTGCTGAAGCCTGGCTTGGAGAATTTTGAGCATTACTTTACTAGCATGTGAGATGAGTGCAATTGTGTGGTAGTTTAAGCATTCTTTGGCATTGCCTTCCTTTGGAATTGGAATGAAAACTGACCTTTTCTAGTCCTGTGGCCACTGCTGAGTTTTCCAAATTTGCTGGCATATTGAGTGCAGCACTTTCACAGCATCATCTTTCAGGATTTGAAATAGCTCAACTGGAATTCCATCACCTCCACTAGCTTTGTTCGTAGCAATGCTTTCTAAGGCCCACTTGACTTCACATTCCAGGATGTCTGGCTCTAGATTAGTGATCACACCATCATGATTATCTGGGTCATGAAGATCTTTTTTGTACAGTTCTTCTGTGTATTCTTGCCACCTCTTCTTGATATCTTCTGCTTCTGTCAGGTCTAGACCATTTCTGTCCTTTATCGAGCCCATCTTTGCATGAAATGTTCCCTTGGTATCTCTAATTTTCTTGAAGAGATCTCTAGTCTTTCCCATTCTGTTGTTTTCCTGTCTTTCTTTGCTTTGATCACTGAAGAAGGCTTTCTTATCTCTTCTTGCTATTCTCTGGAACTCTGCATTCAGATGCTTATATCTTTCCTTTTCTCCTTTGCTTTTCACTTGTCTTCTTTTCACAGCTATTAGTAAGGCCTCCCCAGACAGCCATTTTGCTTTTTTGCATTTCTTTTCCATGTGGATGGTCTTGATCCCGGTCTCCTGTACAATGTCACGAACCTCATTCCACAGTTCATCAGGCACTCTATCTATTAGATCTAGGCCCTTAAATCTGTTTCTCACTTCCACTGTATAATCGTAAGGGATTTGATTTAGGTCATACCTGAATGGTCTAGCGGTTTTCCCTACTTTCTTCAATATGAGTCTGAATTTGGTAATAAGGAGTTCATGATCTGAGCCACAGTCAGCTCCTGGTCTTGTTTTGGTTGACTGTATAGAGCTTCTCCATTTTTGGCTGCAAAGAATAGAACCAATCTGATTTTGGTGTTGACCATCTGGTGATGTCCATGTGTAGAGTCTTCTCTTGTGTTGTTGGAAGAGGGTGTTTGCTATGACCAGTGCATTTTCTTGGCAAAACTCTATTAGTCTTTGCTCTGGTTCATTCCACATTCCAAGGCCAAATTTGCCTGTTACTCCAGCTGTTTCTTGACTTCTTACTTTTGCATTCCAGTCCTCTATAATGAAAAGGACATGTTTTTTGGGTGTTAGTTCTAAAATGTCTTGTAGGTCTTCATAGAACTGTTCACCTTCAACTTGTTCAGCATTATTGGTTGGGGCATAGACTTGGATTACCGTGATATTGAATGGTTTGCCTTGGAGATGAACAGAGATCATTCTGTCGTTTTTGAGATTGCATCCAATTACTGCATTTCGGACTCCTCTGTTGACCATGATGGCTACTCCATTTCTTCTGAGGGATTCCTGCCTGCAGTAGTAGATATAATGGTCATCTGAGTTAAATTCACCCATTCCAGTCCATTTTAGTTCACTGATTCCTAGAATGTCTACATTCACTCTTGCCATCTCTTGTTTGACCACTTCCAATTAAGTAATAAAGATTGCCTTGAATTTTAATCCTGCTATCTTCAAAAACAACTGGGATATCTCAAATTTCATGTCTTAGGATATAAGTTCTATTGTTTATTGATTAAGATGAATGTATGCTACTTTAAAAATAAACATCTAGCATATTTCAATAAAACAGTGAACAGAAATGGAATAGGAATTCTTTAATTCACTTTGAAAGTTTCAAGGATAATTGCAAAGAGGGCTTCATAGAATTGACATCATAGATTTTTTAAAACCCTTGAAATCCCAACCTTGGACATGTGGCAAGGAGAGTGTCCCCTGGCAGTTCTGGGCAGTTACCAAGGCTCGCTTCCCTCACTGGCAGAATTATTCCACCAGCTTCTTGATGGATATCACAACTTTATATTCTGTATGCAATAATCAGAGATGGTGAGGGAAGGACATTGAACTAAAGTTCAGGGGCTTAAAGACTTCATTATCACAAGAACACTTCCTGTTCACATGGCTGGATCTTTGTTCAGGGTATTTGTTCTTCAAAAAGATCCATCATATTGTTTAAAGTCAAGTTCAAATGTCACCATCCATATGAAGCCTTCTCTGATCTTGTGAATTAAAGCAATATGCTTCTCACTTCTGTAGTATTTTGATTACATTTTTTATGACCTTCTTCACACAGCATCTTCACCCACCAGTCATCTTCTCTAGTGGTCTGGGTGATCACTGAGGCAGGGTTTACATGTCAAATACCTTCATACAAGTGCCAGTATCCAGCACATGCTAATAATATGAAGCTCCCCTCATCTTTGCAGTGGGAATACCACCAGCTTCACAAATTGCTCTGAATACTGTTGATGCATAACAAATTCAGTTCAGTTCAGTTTCTCAGTCATGTCAACTCTTTGCAACCCCAAGGACTGTAGCATGCCAGGCTTCCCTATCCATCACCAACCCTTAGAACTTGCTCAAGCTTATGCCCATTGAGTGTGTGATGCCATCCAACCATCTCATTCTCTGTCATCCCCTTCTCCTCCTCCCTTCAATCCTTCCCACCATCAAGGTCTTTTCCAATGAGTCAGCTCTTCACATCAGGTGGCCAACGTATTGGAGCTTTAGCTTTAGCATAAGTCCTTCCAATGAATATTCAGGACTGATTTCCTTTAGGATTGACTGACTGAATCTCTTTGCAGTCCAAGGGACTCTCAAGAGTCTTCTCCAACACCACAGTTCAAAAGCATCAATTCTTTGGTGCTCAGCTTTCTTTATGGTCCAACTCTCAAATCCATATATGACTACTGGAAAAACCATACCCTTGACTAGACAGACATTTGTTGGCAAAGTAATGTCTCTGCTTTTTAATATGCTGTCTAGGTTGGTCATAGCTTTTCTTCCAAGGAACAAACATCTTTTAATTTCATGGCTGCAGTCATCGTCTGCAGTGATTTTGGATCCCAAGAAAATAGTCTGTCACTGCTTCCATTGTTTTCCCATCTGTTTGCACGAAGTGATGGGACTGGATGCCATGATCTTCATTTTTTGAAGGTTGAGTTTTAAGCCAGCTTTTTCACTCTCCTCTTTCACTTTCATTAAGAGGCTCTTAAGTTCTTCTTTGCTTTCTGCCATAAGGGTGGTGTCATCTGTGTATCTGAGGTTATTGATATTTCTCCCAGCAATCTTGATTTCAGCTTGTGCTTCCTCCAGCCCGGCATTTTGCATGATACATTCTGCATACAAGTTAAATAAACAAAGGGACAATATCCAGCCTTGATGTACTCCTTTCCCAAATTGTAATAAGTGTGTTGTTCCTTTTCCAGTTCTAACTGTTGCTTCTTGACCTGCATACAGATTTTTCAGGAGGCAGTTAAAGTGGTCTGGTGTTCCCATTTTTTAAGAATTTTCCACAGTTTGTTGTGATCCTTACAGTCAAAGGCATTGTTGGTGTGGTCAGTAAAGCAGAAGTAGATGTTTTTCTGGAATTTGCTTGCTTTTTCTATGATTCAATGGATGTTGGCAATTTGATCTCAGGTTCCTTTGCCTTTCTTAAATCCAGCTTGAACATCTGGAATTTAACAGTTCATGTCCCGTTGAAGCTTGGAGAATTTTGAGCATTACTTTGCTAGCATGTGAGATGAGTGCAATTGTTTAACATTCTTTGGCATTGCCTTTCTGTGTGATTGGAATGAAAACTGACCTTTTCAATTCTTGTGGCCACTGCTGAGTTTTCCAAATTTGCTGGCATATTGAGTATAAGCACTTTCATAGCATCATCTTTTACAATTTGAAATAACTCAGCTGGAATTCCACTACCTCCCTCTATCTTTGTTCATAGTGATGCTTCCTAAGGCCCACTTGACTTTGCATTCTGGGATGCTTGGCTCTAGGTGCATGATCACACCATCATGGTTATCCAAGTCATTAAGATCTTTCTTGTATATTTCTTTTGTGTATTCTTGTCACCTCTTCTTGATATGTTCTGCTTCTGTTAGAAGCACTTCATGACTGTGGCTCAGATTGTGGACTCCTTTTGAAAACTCAGACTTAAATTGAAGAAAGTAGGGAAAAACCCCTAGACCATTCAGGTATGACCTAATCATATGCTTTACAATTATACAGCAGAAGTGACTAATAGATTCAAGAGATTAGATCTGATAGAGTGCATAACAAAGTGCATACCCCCAAATTAGCAATTTAAAGCAGCAATTTTATTGTGCTCAAAATTTGTGCGGACAAGATTCATCTGGGTAGTTCTCCCTTGAGGTCACCCATGTAGCTGTAGTAAGATGTTGGCTGGAGATACCATCATCTAAAAGCCCAAATTGGCTGGATGTCCAAGTTGGTTCACTTAAGGGCTGGTAGTTGACCAGGGCAACAACATGTGGCTTCATTGGTGGGCATTGTAAGAGTAATCGATCTTTTTACAGCAAAGTGTGGAGTGACAAGTGCAAGGTTCAAGCAAACAAAGCAGAAGTGGCATTGCTCTATAGGACCTGGTTTTGAAAGCTCTCTGTGTCACTTCTAGTGGACTCCATCATTGAACGTGTCCAAAGATTCAAGGGCGGTAGGCGGGTATTAGACTCTACCTTTTGATGGGTGTGATAAGGTCCATTGTAGAAGAACCAGTAAGATGGGAGATATTGTTGTGATCATCTTTGGAAAGTGAAACCTGCTACATATAAATGATATGTATGAAAACACTTAGGATTCCAGACAGTTATGGCCATGTTCATTTATAATTTTACTCCCTTTAAAAACATATAGCCTTACAAACTTTGACCTATTCACTTAGTCTGATACTTATCCAGTGAGTCATGTTCAAGGGCTATAGCATAAATGCTAATATGCAGGGATTTGGAAATAATCCTGAGAATTTCTTTGAGCTTGTCTGTCTTGCTATTCCACTCTTTTTTTTCTTTCCTCTGATATCTTTTCATTAGGCTTATCTGTTTTCATTGCCTTTTATCAAGTTTGTCCTATGTGCTGTATTTCTCCTCATTGTACTCTCAGAGTATCCTCCTCTTCTCTTTTCACCACCACCAGGGAACCGATGGAAAACACTTGAGAACCAAAAAGCATAATTTTAAGTTTCAGACACTCCTAAGAGTTCTTTGGGCTGCCCAGGTAGCTCAGTGGTAAAGAATCCACCTACTATGCTGGAGATGCAGGAGACTCAGGTTTGATCCCTGGGTAAGGAAGAGCCCTTGGAGTAGGAAATAGCAACCCCCTCCAGTATTGTTGGGCTTCCCAGGTGGTGCTAGTGATGAAGAACCTTCCTGTCAATGCAGGACAATAAGAGATATGGGTTTGATCCCTGGGTTGGGAAGATCCCCTGCCGTAAGAAATAGCAACCATTCTAGGATTCTTGCCTGGAAAACTTCATAGTCAGAGGAGTCTGGCGGGCTATAGTCCCTGGGGTTGCAAAGAGTGACGAAGCACAGAACAGAACAGCTCTTTACAGTATCTAGTAAGAAACATGGAGGAAGAGATTTTTGGTGAATAGAAACCTTTCAGCTGTCATAGCCAGAGATTAATTTTAATTCTTCACTGTCCACATTGTGAATACCCACCTGGCAAAGAGTGTGGAATGAATAACTTAGCCCAAATCTTCCTAGGTGAGTTTTTTTGTATTTGTTTTTACTTAAATGCAAGAGAGAGTAGGGGAGCATAAGAGTGAGAGAACAAGAGCATGAGCGAATGCCTCTTTAGCTGGGGATGACGTGAGTCTCAATCAAAGTGCCCCAGTGAGTAACTGATACAGGAGACCCTGGAGAAATATTTGTTATATAAATAGTGAAGTATAATCAGGATTCACCCAGGGCTGACCATGTACAAGGTAGACACTAGTTTGTGACTATAAAGAAGTATGAAGAGCCAGTCATCAGGCAAGTTGGGAAGACAACACAGGAGACAACTAACACAATATTGCTGTTCTTTGTAGGGTCCAAAGCTAATGGAACAACCATAAGCAATGATCTTGGGAAAAGTGGATGGAATGAGCATTCTTAGGACACCTCTTATCTGCTATGAAATTTCATTCCAATCCCAAAGAAAGGCAATGCCAAAGAATGCTCAAACTACCACACAATTGCACTCATCTCACACGCTAGTAAAGTAATCCTTAAAATTCTCCAAGCCAGGCTTCAGCAATACATGAACCATGAACTTCCAGACGTTCAAGCTGGTTGTAGAAAAGGCAGAGGAACCAGAGATCAAATTGCCAACATCCACTGGATTATCGAAAAAGCAAGAGAGTTCCAGAAAAACATCTACTTCTGCTTTATTGACTATGCCAAAGCCTTTGACTGTGTGGATCACAATAAACTGTGGAAAATTCTTCAAGAGATGGGAATACTAGACCACTTGACCTGCCTCCTGAGAAATCTGTATGCAGGTCAGGAAGCAACAGTTAGAACTGGACATGGAACAACACACTGGTTTCAAATAGGAAAAGGAGTACATCAAGGCTGTATATTGTCACCCTGCTTATTTAACTTCTTTGCAGAGTACATCATGAGAAACACTGGGCTGGAAGAAGCACAAGCTGGAATCAAGATTGCCAGGAGAAATATCAATAACCTCAGATATGC
This sequence comes from Oryx dammah, assembly GCF_014754425.2. Lineage (NCBI taxonomy): Eukaryota > Metazoa > Chordata > Mammalia > Artiodactyla > Bovidae > Oryx > Oryx dammah. The sequence goes on along the minus strand of NW_024070213.1, from coordinate 38,100,820 downwards.
AGATGACACCACCTTTACGGCAGAAAGTGAAGAAGAACTAAAGAGCTTGTTGATGAAAGTGAAAGAGGAGAGTGAAAAAGTTGGCTAAAGCTCAACATTCAGAAAATGAAGATCATGGCATCCGGTCCATCACTTCATGGGAAATAGATGGGGAAACAGTGGAAACAGTGTCAGACTTTATTTTTTTGGGGCTCCAAAATCACTGCAGATGGTGACTGCAGCCATGAAATTAAAAGACGTTACTCCTTGGAAGGAAAGTTATGACCAACCTAGATAGCATATTCAAAAGCAGAGACATTACTTTGCCAACAAAGGTCCGTCTAGTCAAGGCCATCGTTTTTCCAGTGGTCATGTATGGATGTGAGAGTTGGACTGTGAAGAAAGCTGAGTGCTGAAGAATTGATGCTTTTGAACTGTGGTGTTGGGGAAGACTCTTTAGAGTCCCTTGGACTGCAAGGAGATCCATCCAGTCTATTCTGAAGGAGATCAACCCTGGGATTTCTTTGGAAGGAATGATGCTAAAGCTGAAACTCCAGTACTTTGGCCACCTCATGCGAAGAGTTGACTCATTGGAAAAGACTCTGATGCTGGGAGGGATTGGGGGCAGGAGGAGAAGGGGACAACCGAGGATGAGATGGCTGGATGGCATCACCGACTTGATGGACGTGAGTTTGAGTGAACTCTGGGAGTTGGTGATGGACAGGGAGGCCTGGCGTGCTGCGATTCATGGGGTCGCAGAGAGTCAGACACGACTGAGCGACTGAACTGAACTATCTACTAGCTGGTCAACTCAGTAATTTCTCGTGATTCTTAGAACTACAGGAGGGCAACAGAGAAGGAGCTCAGGGAGCGGCGAAGGGCAGAAAGGGCCCAAAGTCATACACTTTGCCAGAACAAGCTCAGAAAGCCAGCTTCAATGTCAACTCTTTCCCTGATGTGACCTGAATCTTGAGGAAAGCAAAACTCCTTTTCTTCTTCTTAGAGATCTTGCCTAGCTTCATTTTAGATGTTGTTATATGACTGGGGATAATTAACAGATACTTTTAAAATGTTGATTGTAGAGATTATCTGGTGCCCAAACTGACCAGGGTTCAATTTTTTTAATGGCCACTGGAGGGCTCCCCACGCTAAGCTTTATAGACAATTGCCAGGTTATTACTTAAATACATTTTTTTTTTTTTTGAGTTCTCTTAAAGTTTGATTAATTCCAGGCCTTTGGGAGTTGGTGAGTGACTATGTCACTCTTTAAAATGAGGAATGAATAACATTTGGCTGGAACCAGATTGAGTCAACTTTGGGTAGAGGTCATATGAGGATCTTGCCACACAGCTCTTTATGTACTCCTGAGGCCAGGCTGCCCACACTTTGCTTCTCAGGTCCTGAACCCACACATAATTCAACCAATACACCTGCACCTCTGACCTAGAGCACTGCCTCTTCATTATGCCCCTGGTGCTGACCGTCGGCTTCTCACTGCCCTGCATCTTGGACTCTGCCCTAGGGCCAAGACCTCAGCCAGGGTAAGGATCTAATTTGCTCACTGCTGTAGCCTTGGAATATTTTTCAAAGTGGGCCTCCAGGGTTCTTGCCCCTGTGCCATCTTAAAGCAAGGGGAGGCCTATAAAAGAGATCAAGAAGGTTCCAGTTTATTCTCAGACAAAATGCCCTTTCTAGTCTCTATAGATTTTCCCTGATGGTTGACATGTCACCCTGCCTTTGCACTTTAAAATACTGAGAGACAAGAAGTGTTGGACTCAGTGGTATATATTGTGATGTCAGACTTTCATATTGCAGCACGATAAAAATGTGGGGCAAAGCGTCAGAGCCCTCCAAAATGTACTAAAAAGAATGATACTGGTGTTGGGCTGTTCAGGAGTACTTGAGATTTTGAATAATTTCAAAAATTATTTAGAATGATTTCAGAGGATATATCTCACTAGAAACCTGCTTGGGAAACTAAAATGGAACTTGGATAGGATCTTCTTAATGAAAAACCCTGCCAAAGTTTAAATAGCAATTATTTCATTAAAACGTAAGTTATTCCAACTCTGGTGTGAGTTATCAATAGAATATTGGCTTTCTTCAGAAGAAATAAGGAGAAGATGATCATGTTCTTCATGACAAAATCAGGTGGGCACAGTACTAGTTATGTGTTTCCCAGTTGTGTCAAATCAGCAACAGCAGACAAAAATGGACAGAGTGCTCAATATCAGGTTCATTATTATGTTTTCAAGACCAGAGTTCCAATGGAAAGCATGTCTTCAAGTTGACCAACAAAATGCAAATTATCTGTTAATATGGAAGTAGTTCATCTACTTAACCATTCTATACCCCTATGAGTTGATATCATTGTTTCCATTTTAGACATGGAAGGACAGAGGCATAGAGAGGCAAACAGTAGACTCAGGGGCTGCCAGGCTGTGGCTGATGTGAACACAAGTGGTTTAGTTCATGTTTGTTTTGCTCATGTGTAAAAAGGTCCCATTGATTTGTACTTTTTCTCTTCACTCTCTCCAGCAATGATGTTAGAGGCTTGAGGGCTTCTTGCAAGAGACCTTTATAGGCAGGATTAGGCAGTAAGGTATTCCAGAGACCCCTTCCCCAGCACCCCTTCTCCTTCCACAGCACTCCCTTTCTGCTCACTGCCCCCACACCCAAGTTGTTTAATGATTGGAGCCACAGAAGTCAAAGAGAAGACTGTGAATTAAAACCTGAGAATGGAGCAGACACTCCTGCTGGCTTAGGTTTGACTAGTCCAGTCAGAAGTCTAGTAAATACCCACCAACCTAAAGGCCTGGCAGTAATTTTCCAGCCCAGTGGGAGAGAAGTAAGTAGCAGCGTCTATGTGGTTTGGTTCTAATGACATTAAATTGCCCACACCAATCTCGACAGCTTTTATCTCAGAGAACTCCACCCTCAGAAGTCAATGGCCTGAGTTCCACCCATGGCCTGGATTCTGGGATTCTGCTTGGGTGGTATGTAGAATAAGTCTTACCCTGTTCCAGATCCCATCTGCTGTCTGAGCCATCATCATGGCTAAATAACTGTAGGTGCGAAAGCCTTTAAACATGGGCTGCTAAGTGCCAGGGCAACCGCCTCTGCACCATTCAGTATTAATTATTTAATTGACCAACAGAGGAAATAGATACATAATACCAGGAGAGCTTTAGCCTTATCCTAGGTTCAATTTAAGCTAATCATCAGTCTTTATGGAAAATGCCTATGTGGGTTTTTCTCAGTAAGTGCCGTCAGCAAGTCTGAACAAAATCCTCTTCGGCTGTCTGACACAGCTCTGCCTGGGCTCATACCCTGCACCGCTGCGTGACCAGGAGGGCTACGGTGCTGCTCTGGATCACGTGCAGTGGGTTCAATGGTAAACATGTGCCTTCATGAAAGAAAATAGAAACTTCTGAGATGGAAAAGAATCTCGGAGAACTGGGTATTCCATCTTGAACCTGAAAGAAATTGAGTGTGGAAAACATAATTCTCAACCGTCAGGGGAACAGGAAGGGAAACATTTTTTTTTTTTAAAAAAAAACAGAGACATAAAGCAAAGTGATAAGAGGAATCATTTTGATACAAAACCAGTGTACATTTAGACAAGTCAGAGGAGGATTTTTGTTGGTTCTTAGCATTGCTTCATTGTGGCATGGTTGGATACAGAGGCTGAAATGGCATAGAAGAATAGAATAAGCCTGAAGAACCTCTTAGAACTTGTTTACAAGACCCAGGGGCTTAGGTGTAGTATGGTCACAGTCATTTGAAGTATTCACTCTTTTGGAATCATGTGCAACATGAATGTTACTTCTGAGCCTAAGATCTAAAATCTGGAGCCCTGCTGTTGCCAATTAGACTAAAATAAAGCACCAGGCTAATAATTTTGTGAATCATGCAGTGTTCTTTGCGTTTCCATTAGAGGGCATTCTTGCTTCATGTATTCCTAGATTTTCTCGTCATCAGAGAGCCTTTTCTTCCAAGGCAGGTCTGCAAGATAGGTGGTCTAAACTGGCAAATGGCATGCCAAGCAAGGTAAGAGAAGTTTAGAGGAAACAATATGGCATTTCTTTTTTCCTGCTTTCAAATCAGAAGTGCAAACCCAAGGTTAACAGAAAGTAGCCTGGGCCAAAACTGTTTTCCTGGGAATTTTTTCATTGCACAGACCTTATACACAGTACTTCATGGACTGCCAGAACCTTCCCCTGGGAAGACTGAAAGGGGAGACAGTTGATTTTTCAGAGAGATTGTGCAAAGGCAGCCAAGCAAACAGGAAGGTGCCTTGAGTCCTAGACAGGGGCCTTTCCTCTCTCTGTGCAGTCACTGGGGCCCTGTGTGTGGGGAACGAAGCCAAGGCTGAGGCAGACTGAGCACCTTCTTTGGCCTTCTCCATCACCGGCACTGCCCTGCAGCCTGCTGCTTTTCCAGTCCTGATCTGGCCAGAGCAGATATGTTGTTTGTGTGTAAGTCTGCAGAGCATGTAGGGGTATGGAGTTTAATATATGTGCACAACCCTAGATGAGTTCTCAGAGCATGCACATGGTATGGGGGTAGTTTTTAGAGGGTTTAGGCTTTGGAATACAAGACACAGAGGATGCTGTTGACAGAGAGGTTGGTACTTCTCCTAGCCATGTTCAGAACAGGGGGAGGCACATATGGAGAGTATGGTTTCCGATGGAGTGCAAAGTACCCTGTGGACATTACACATATTTCTGAGCACACATGTTGGGAGGGGTCAGACAACAGAAGTTGCTCCCTGCCATATAAGAAACTGACACCTCTGTATCCTAAGCATAGTACTCCACTGGCTGGGGAGAGTCTGTCTGCTTCTGAAACTATGTGTCTTAGTTCAAGTTACTATAACAAGTGTGGAGTAGCTTTTAAACAGCAAAAATTTTATTTCTCACCCTTCTGAAGCTTGGAAGTCTGAGGTCAGTGTGCCAGCATAGTCAGGTGCTGTGGCAGACCACTGGCCTTTTGATGTGTCCTCATAGGGTGGAACAGAGGCGAGGGCTTTCTCTGGGGTCTTTCTATAAGGGCACTAACCCCGTTCATGAAGCCTTCACCCGCATAATCTAGTCACCTCCCAAGGACCATCACACGGGGAGCAGTCCTTGGGGCCTCAAAGAGTCAGACACAACTGAGTAAATGAACGACAACATGTGGATTTTAATGGAAGCATATACATTACCATGTGTAAAATAGATAGCAAGTGGGAATTTGCTGCGTGACACAGCGAGCCCAACCCAGTGCTCTCTGACAACCTAGAGAGGTGGGATGGAGTGGGAATTGGGAGGGGGGTTCAGGAGGGAGAAACATATGTATACCTGTAGCTGATTCATGCTGCTATATGGCAGAGACCAACACAATACTGTAAAGCAATTATCCTCCAATAAAAAAAGGATAAATATGGATTTTAGGGGGATACACACATTCAGATCATTGCACTATGCAAACTCAGTGGGATGGGCTCCTAAGAACTTATGAGCTTTCCCTGGTCACCTTCAAAAGGCTCTTTTTAGGTGTCCAGGCACTTTTCCCCTATTCCCCACACATGGGAGGGTTAAGTCAGATGGCAGAGGGGATTCTTTATTAAGGCTGGGAAGCCAGCCTGAGTGAAAAAAGATGTAAACATGGGATATCAGCTCTCCTCCACTGTGGGCCTAAGAGAACAGGAGCTAGGATTGCCCCCCGGACTTGAACAGGATATCGGAGTTGCATTTTACCATGATGAAAATTGTTTAATTTGGAGTGCTGTAAAAACCATATCAAGGCAGTCATGGTAAGGTAGTTTTTATGAAATTCTTAAAATATGAGCCTGGTAGAGGACAGAGGAATCTTGGGAGAAATCAGGTGACTCAACCTGCCTATGGTGGGCTTAAGCTAGAGATCCTGGACAGGAAAACAGAGCCTTCACCAGGAGGGTGGGAGGGCAGGCCTGAGAGCAGTTCCCTGGCAAGATCCTGATGCAAAGTTATAGTTATTAGGGTCCTGGAAGGGAAAGTCCTTCTCTCCTTGTAGCTGTAAACCCCTGGTTTTACAACTGGAGCTTCTGGTCCTGGTTTTCATTTTGGGCTCTGCAGCAACAAAGCACCTTTGGCCCAAATCTCTCACATTCTATTTTTTAAAAGCAAGGATTGAAGTATGCAAGGGAGCCTATAATTTACCCAGCACTTGAAACAATCAAATCTACCTCAAGGCATAGATGAAGCTTAGATCCTCTTGTGCAGGTTTTGATGGTCCTACAAAGGCACTTAAAGTTTTCTTTTATGTGCAGGGCGATTGCCATAGTTTTCTAGCTGCATCCTTTTCTGTCTCATGTAACATAGGGGTGGTTGTGCTCTTGCAGAGACTGTGGAACCTGACTCTGGGTTCTGTTTATAGGCTTTGGGTTTGCAAAACAGGGGATGGTTTGCCAAGTTTAGAACCCCTGGAAACCTGTGGATTTGGAACTCCAGATAGAATTCCAAATTTTTTTTTTTTTTTTTTTTTTTGAGGTTCAAGTTCTTTTAACTTTTGGCCCAAATGTGACTTCCTGTTTCTAAGAAAAAAAAGCTTTCAAAAGTTCCATGAAAAGAGCTCCTAAAGAACCCTGGACATCCAGTGGTTTTCACAAAACAATATTTTGATGAGTTAAGTGTAAATGTATCAGAAACATATGGATTAAATTTCCCTTGAAACACGTAGGGGTTTGAAAAAGAGGGGGGAAAGCAGGCCAAACACACTTTAGGGTTTTAGCAAACCCAAAACATTTGAAAAGTACTTTGAGGTGTTTGAATAAGTCCAAACCTACAGCGCTGGCCCACCCGGGATGGGATGGCAGCAGCACTCTCGCAGCCAGGCAGACACCCAGTTTCCAAACTGGGAGGGGGGGTGTTTGTACAGGCCAGGAAACAGCACAGCATTACAACCCAGAACCAAAGCAGGGTTTGTGCAAACCCTGAACAGGGCCCATGCCTCACCATCTCGCCTGCATAATCCAGTTCTGGTTGAGGCACAAGGAAGCAGTTGGCTGTACTTTGGAGAGTTTGACTACAAAGCACAATTTCTTGTATATGATACTGTGATAAAACTGATTCAGATTAAATGAGAGCCAGTGGGAGCTTCACCAGACTCTAATGGAATCCATAGCTAGGAGAGGAGACGTTCCCCCGGTGAAATGGCCCTCTCTCTGCCTCTCTAATCCACCTTCTGCTTCATCTCTTCTGGTCTTGGCTGAGACCAGAGGCAAGAAGTCTCAAAATCACCCTCTGGGAAACATATTCTTGCAAGATTTCCAGCCCCATTCACTGGAGGCAGATGTTTGAATATGGTTCGCAAAAGCACCACAGTTTGGCGGGCTTGGAGGCCAAAAATCTTTCCTGGGAATCACCCACTTGTTCAGGTTGACTCTAGGGCATGCGGATCATGCTGCATGCAACAATTGCCTTGGAAAGGAAACAAGGGACCCGGAGCAGTGTGGCAGCCAAGTCAGTTTTTCCAGTAAACCAAGAATCCCCAGAGAGAGTAAAGACATCTCTCCCTTTTCTTCCCATCCTGTTTGCTTTTCTAGAAGATGATGTAAGTCTTCTCCCGTTGCTTCTCAAAGATTCCTTTCTTCAACTGTATACTATGGCCCCAGTTACCTGAGGCCGGGCCACCTTGACATTGGAAACATTTCCAATAACTGTAGTGCAGAGCGTCAGTGCTGGCCCTGTCACATGCAGGCAGCTCTCCTCTCTGTTTAAGCCTTTTGGGAGATTTCCAGCAGCGGGACTATTTATTGGTGCTGCGTGTTGTGCTTAGATGTGTCTGAATCTGCAACTCCATGGACGTAGTCCACCAGGTTTCTCTGTCCATGGGATTTTCCTTGTGAGAATATGGGGGTGCGTTGCGATGCCCTCCTCCAGGGGATCTTCCCCATCCAGAGATCCAACCCGCTGTTTCCCATGTCTCCTGTATTAGCAGGGGGATTCTTTACTACTGTGCCACCTGGGAAGTCCATTTATTCGTAGGCAAACTCAAATAATAGAAAAGCTGGAAACCAGAGGTTCTCAGCCCTTCTAAAGTCAAAACGGATTTGAACTAGCTTTAAAGAAGTGTATTTTAGTTGAAAGAACACTTGGGGGCGGGGCATCAAAAGAAATGGGCTGCAGGCTGACCTTTGTTCCCACTATTAAGTCAGTTATATTCTTAGTTCATCTGTTTCCCCATATTCCAGAAAGGACACATGTGTGTGTTACCTGAATATTTGCTGGGATGATAATATGAAATGCTTCCAACTCCTTGAGGACAAGGCTATCAGATTTTAAAAAAAAATAGTATCAAACTGCATTACACAAAGCCTAGAATTATTGAGAAATCAAACATAACTTTGAACGTGTTAGGAAAATCACTTCATTCATACATCCTGCTAGACTACAACCAATAATAGTAATTATTTTATGGAGCCCTTGCTATCTGCCAGGTATTTTAGGCATTTTGTGTATGTTAAATCATTCAGTCTTTACAACATTAATAAGTAGGGTCTTTTATTATCCTAATGTGGAAACCAAGGCACAGATAAGGAATTTGCCCAATTTGCCAACATAGTTTTGGCAAAACTGAGCTTTGAACCATGGCAGTACACTTTGGAGCCCATATTCTTAACCTCCATAGGATTAAGAACTTTTATCTTCAAGCCAGATGAACCTAATTCTACTTCTGACTTCTCTGATCTTGAAAATATCCTCATGAATTTCTTTCCTCTCATGTGTTTTACAAGCAAATAATTATGTTGAAGTAAAGCAACGCACATATAAAACATTTCCCTGTAATTTGCCATCTCGATAAGTCCTGCCAACAGAGACTTCTTCAAACAAGCAAGCTTTGTCTTCCTGTGGAAAAACTACTGTGAGGGTTGATAAAAACCTATTTTAGAAAAGATGTTCATAAAGGGAAAATGATCTCCTTTAATTAAAAACAGATCTCTAGAGTCTCTGGAAATGCAAGGAAAGTATCTAAAAATCTATTGAAGTTGGTGTAGAAATCAAGTTTGAGGAAAGTCCCAAGGTGAGCCTGGAGCCTTGGAGGAAAGTAAAACAGCAAGAAATGTCTAGATTCATCAGGAGAAACTTGTTGCCTGCTTCTGAAGTGAATGTGGAGAGGAAGTTTCCTTTAATGATAGGGGTTGATTTCTGAAAGTTTTTTCTCCCTCTATCAAAACCCCAATGGAAGCAAGAGGGAGCACTTAGGAAGAATATCTGGAGCCCAGAGAGTGTAGACTGAATGGTTTATCTGTCGGTATTGCTTGCGAGTAGAATAAGAGATCTACTGAACAGTGCTTAAGCTTCAAAGTGCTGCTCATCCATGGAGCCTTGGAAAGCTATTTGGACTTTAAGAAAAGGCTTGTGAGTTTTGTTTCTATGGAAATTAAGCAATTAGTTAAACAGCAATTGAAAACTGTTTAGTGATAGAGATACCAAATGGTATTCTTTCTCACTATATACTAAATTGTGTATCATTGTTTCAATTAACATGCAGACAACAATGAGCATTTTAGGCTTATGCTTATTTTAAATTAAAAATTCATTTCATTTTTTGAAAAACACCATTTATTTGACCAGGTGCCATAATGCAAGACCCAGTTACGTTGCCAGAGGAAAGCCTTCCCAGGTGATTTTTGCAATTGTTCATGAAACACCATTGTTCAGCTGGAGGCACCTATTTGAATTTCAGATCAAGTTTTGGGGATGATAACGTATTCAGACTTGCCTTAAAAATAGCAAAGTGGAGTGTGTTGACTATGGTCTTATTTCATAGATTTTTAGAGTATGAGCGGTCCTCTTGACTGAGGCTAAAAATAGGGTTAGGAAGATACTCTCCAGCAGTCACTATTCTCTTCACAATATGCCTCCTGTCTATCTCATTACATTACGTTCCTGCTTCCCCCTTTTAGGATGGTTCTAGGAAAGTCTTTCTCGAAAATGTATCTTGGCTTCATATGAAAATGCAGATTCTGAGCCCATATGTCTAGGGTGGAGCTCGACATTCTGCATTTTTAAAAGTTGCCAGGTGAGGCCCATGCTTCTGGTCCAGGAACCACTCTTTAGAAGGCAAGCAGATCATGCCCAACATGTGTATATGTGTGTGTGTGTGTGTGTGTGTGCACGTGCGCACATGTGTGTGTGCATGGACATGCAGGAGCATGTGCACACCCTGTCTCTATTTATTATGATTTATGTATGGTTTGTTATGATTTTTAAATCCACTTGTTCATGGTAAGTGAAGTTGTTTTGATCTAAGGATGAATTTGCTTACGTTGGGGAGGTCAAGTCAGGATGATGGCATCAAAGTGATGTGTAACTGATGCTTATTGATATGAATTCATGGAGGAGCAACTATGACATAAGGGACATTTAAACTTTAAATACCAAGAATTAGTGAAGATTTCCTGAGAGTCTTAAATATGGACTAGGCTACTCTTTGCTGATTTAAGTAGCTCTTTGAAGACCTTGGGGCATTAGCCCCTGCCCTGGCAAGGTAATATTTTTCCAAGAGATGTGAAAACTGTGTAGCAGCTCCATGAAGGAGATCATATTTTTCATCAGCACTGGGGCCATTGTTCTGCTAGAGCATTGTCCTCTAGTGACAGGGACTTTCAATTTGTGCTGGCAGCATGACGTCAACTTTTAGTTGGCTCAGCAGACTCTTCTGAGAACTAACTTGAAGAACGGTACATCTCTACTAAATTTGGACTACCCTTTTGCCTGGAACAATAGTGTAGTTAATTGATCATTGGTTTGGGGTGTTATTTCATTATTGGATTAAGAGATATTACCCTGCAAGCTATTGACTTGTGAATTATTATTATAGATTTTAGTTCTATATTGAACCTGTGTTTAATTAATTATTGGCAAAGACAATCTCAGTTTCTGAGCATAATTTGCCTAAAATGAAATAAATTGGCATAGTCAGCAAACTGACCCAAAGTAATAATGAATATTGGTTGGTGCTGTAGGTTAAACCATATGTGCATGCTTGCTAAGTCACTTCAGTTGTGTCTGACTTTTTTTTTTTTTTTTTGACCCCATGGACTGTAGACTGCCTGGTTCCTCTGTCCATAGGATTCTCCAGGCAAGAATACTGGAGTGGGTTGCCATGCCCTCCTCCAGGGGATCTTCCTGACCCAGCTATTGAACCCACATTTCTTACATCTCCTGTACTGGTTGGTGGGTTATTTACCACTAGTGCCACCTGGGAAGCCCAGGTTAAACCATACTCAATGTCAAATTTGAAATACAGGTTGATAAATTATGCTAAACTTGTAATTGACCAAAGTTTGATAAGAACCATTACTGAATCAATGAACTTCAAACTTATCCTGTTAAATATCTATGGCATTCCCCTGAAATTATGAACAGCTCAATAAATAGACAAAATTGATAGAGCTGTGATAGTCAGATGCTAATGCTGGCTACAATAGTTATCTTAATACTGCTTTACCATATTATAAATGAGTTGAAATGTTCTATTAAGCATCTCTATAATAAAATATACTTTGAACACTTTTACTGCTGTGAAAGGCAAGAAGATCATGACAGACTTATTCATTAACCCCACCAAAATTACTCAAGAAGTAGTTTAGGTGTAGGTTGGGTTATATATTAATTTCTAAGGGTGCCTGGATATCTACTGAAGACCTACCTAGTCTGGACAAAGAATTAAGAAAACTGCAAATGTTGGCCTGATCATCCAGTTAATTAGTTGTGTGTATGTGTGCATGCTAAGTTGCTTCAGTCATGTCCAACTCTTTGCGACTCTATGGACTATAGCCCTCCAGGCCCCTCTGTCCCTAGGATTTTCCAAGCAAGAATAGTAGAGTGGGTTGCTATGCCCTCCTCCAGGGAATCTTCCTGACCCAGGGATCTCTTCTGCCTTCTGCACTGGCAGGCAGGTTCTTTACCACTAGGGCCACCTGGGGAGCCCTTGTGAGTTGTATCCCGTATTAAAAAGAGCAAGTAAGGAAGCAGTTGGAGAAGGAAATGGCAACCCACTCCAATGTTCTTGCCTGGAGAATCCTGTGGACAGAGGAGCTTGGCAGGCTGCTGTCCACAGGGTCGCACAGAGTTGGACAAGGCTGAAGCAACTTGGCATGCATCCATGCCTTGGAGAAGGACATGGCAACCCACTCCAGTGTTCTTGCCTGGAGAATCCCAGGGATGGGGGAGCCTGGTGGGTTGCCTTCTATGGGGCGGCACAGAGTCGGACATGACTAAAGCAACTTAGCAGAAGCAGCAGCAAGGAAGCAATTCCAGTGCTCCAATTGCTCCAACAATTCCCATTGTTCCAATAGGAACAATTAACACTTAGATGCAGACAGACAGAAAGTAAAGGCTATCGTCCAAAAAGTAATTTCCAGAGTAGGAACCAAGACACTTTTGCTCCTAAGGGCACTAACCTACAACCCTCGCTCCCACCAAGAATGATGATTATTATAATCCTTTTGATTCTGGTACTGCTGCTGCTACTGCTAAGTCGCTTCGGTCGTGTCCGACTCTGTGCCGCTCCATAGACGGCAGCCCACCAAGCTCCCCTGTTCCTGGGATTCTCCAGGCAAGAACACTGGAGTGGGTTGCCATTTTCTTCTCCAATGTATGAAAGTGAAAAGTGAAAGTGAAGTCGCTCAGTCTTGTCCGACTCTTAGTGACCCCATAGATGGCAGCCTACCAGGCTCCTCTGCCCATGGGATTTGATTCTGGTAACTTTAACCTAATAGATACTAGGCTTGTGAAAATAGACAAAACCACAACAAATGATAATATGAAAACAATCAAAGTCACTGAGCATAGAGCCTATACTAGACAAGAAATGACAGAAATTAGAATGGAATCCCAATAAATTAATCTGGACACAGAAACCCAGCGACAGATTTATAGTCCAAAGAAGCACAAACCCTGACCTCCATAAGAGCAAAAGTTATGCAACTCAGACTCATTACTACTGATGTGAAATTTAATCAACACCTTAGTGTATTTGGAGAAAATTATACTAATATACAAAGATCATTGCTTTTCTAGGTAGCAGGAGCCTGGGTATTAAGATAACCTATGGCTAATATGTTATCCCTTAAAACAGCTCTTTGGAAAATATCTCGGTGGAAAACAGCAAGGGAAGTTACTTATATAATAATGAAATTAGGACTGTTGACTATAATTTACTATAGGGAACAGTTACCCTAAATACTAGATATAGAAGCAATAGATCAAATTATTGGATTGACCAAAAACTTTGTTTGGGTGTTTCCAAAAGAGGTTACAAAAACCTAAATAAATTTTTTGGCCATCCAATACAATGGTTGTCTTAAAAGCTACATCCTCACTAGATAGAACAAGTGCTATTTACAGTATTTCCAGGCACCAGAAACACAAGAGGACTGATTGAGTTCCTATATTCACAAGGGTTTGCAACATGGTCAGTGTGTACTAAAAAGTCACAAACCCCAAATTTTGCCTGGTTGGGTTTTAGATTAAGAAGTTCCTGTGGTCCAGTGATAGGTACCCACCAACTGACAACCTCATCTGGATACTCTATGAAGCCCTATAATATCCAGAGCCACTATCAGAAAATAAACCAGATAGACTGCAAGAGAATATTCTGGATTGGGTAAAATAGACTCCTGGCAAACAGAGGGAAACATGCCCTGATCATGAAGTCCTGCCACAGAAATGGTATATTTCTGAATGGTATATATGGGTGGAGGGTTGACTCTCTGCATTAACTCAGGAAATTTCAGCAACATCAAAAGTGGACTTGTTGGAGTTTCCAAGGAGTGTGCCTATCGAAGCTCTAGCAGTTGAGTAATGAGGACCACCCTGGTCCATGGCAATGGATGGTTTACAGATGGATCAGCCTCCACTGCACCATCTGGAGTGCACTAGCAGCCTGTGGCCTTGAGAATTAATGACAGTCTAACTCTGACGGAATCAGGCTCTGGAGAATCAGCACAATATGCTGAACTAATAGTCACAAAACTGGTGATTGAACAACCTCTTAAGGAAAATTAGAATGAGATATCTCTTTTTTCTGACTCATGGGCAGTAGCTAATGGAATAGTTATTAGGGCAGAAACATGGTAGGAAAATGACTGAAAAATGAAAACTAAGACTTAGGGGATGAGGATATACGGCAGAAAATATCACTGGCTGACATTTCCATATTCATCACACATGTGTCTGGACATTAGAAGGACAACTTAGTAACCTCATAGCCAAACTTAATAATCAGGTAGGAAAATTCACTAGGAAAACTAATGAGGGAAGGATTTCCAGGATTTATCTTTGGAAACACAATGATTCATGGGTAAGGAGGAAACCAATTCAAAACATAAGCCCTATCTATAAACAAGGATAATAGGACACAAAACCTGGGCATTCAGATATGTCAATTGACCGATTCATTGCATGGGCACATCATCAAGTAAGTCATGGTAGCACATAGGGCTCTAGCACATGATTAAAGATAAGAAATATGTATACCTACCAACTCTCTCCAGTTTCAAATTAAGAGATGAGATAATTGCCAAAAGTTTAAAGCTTGGGGCCATTAAATGAATACTCCAGAGAAGGTCAAAGCTGATAGACCCTTCAAATTATATAAATTGATTACATAAGACCCTTGCTTATATCAGAGAATAAAGCATATGAATGCACCCATAGTAGACACAGGATCAGGAATAAAATTACTCTAAACCTGCAAAAACGTGATCAAGAATTCACCACCAGAGCATTGTAAATCTGAATTGGTTGATTCTGAATTGTTGTGGTATTCTAACCATCATAGGATCAGATCAGGGGTCCCACTTTGTAGGAAAAATAATACAAGATTGGGCCAAAGAACATGGCATAAAGTGTGACTTCACTTACCCTACAGTCTGGGAGATTGCTGCAAGAAATATCAATAACCGCAGATACTCAGATGACACCACCCTTATGGCAGAAGTGAAGAACTAAAAAGACTTTTGATGAAAGTGAAAGAGGTGAGTGAAAAAGCTGGCTTAAAACTCAACATTCAGAAAGCTAAGATAATGGCATCTGGTCCCATCTCTTCAAGGCAAATAGATGGGGAAACAATGGAAACAGTGACAGACTTTATTTTCTTTGGCTCCCAAATCACTGCAGATGGTGACTGTAGCCATGAAATTAAGACACTTACTCCTTGGAAGGAAAGTTATGACCAATCTAGACAGCTTATTAAAAAGCAGAGACATTATTATGCCAACAAATGTCCTTCTAGTCAAAGCTATGGCTTTTCCAGTAGACAGGTATGGATGTGAGAGTTGGACTATAAAGAAAGCTGAGTGCTGAAGAATTGATGCTTTTGAACTGTGGTGTTGGAGAAGACTCTTGAGAGTCCCTCGGATTGCAAGGAGATCCAACCAGTCCATCCTAAAGGAAATCAGTCCTGAATATTCATTGGAAAGACTGATGTTGAAGCTGAAACTCCAATACTTTGGCCACCTGATGCAAATAACTGACTTATTGGAAAAGACCCTGATGCTGGAAAAGATTGAAGGCAGAAGGAGAAGGGGACAACAGAGGATGGGATGGTTGGATGGCATCATTGATGTGATGGACATGAGTTTGAGCAGGTTCCAGGAGTTGGTGATGGAGAGGGAAGCCTGATGGGCTGCAGTCCATGGGGTCACAAGAGTTGGACATGATTGAGTGGCTGAACTGAACACGACAATCCAATCACCTTTGGATGAATGAAAAGATATAACGGCTTGCTCAAGCCGAAGCTTAGATGGCTTAATAATAATCTAGATGTGAAAGCTTAGATTAAGCAATCTGGGAGGCAGGAAAGTCTCTAAATCACAGATATAGAAAGGATGGAAAAACTCCTCAGTTCAGTTCAGTTGCTCAGTTGTGTCCGACTCTTTGTGAGTCATGAATCGCAGCACGCCAAGCCTCCCCGTCCTTCAAAAACTCCCGGAGTTCACTCAGACTTGCTTCATTCGAGTCAGTGATGCCATCCAGCCATCTCATCCTCTGTTGTTCCCCTCTCCTCCTGCCCCCGATCCCTCCTAGCATCAGAGTCTTTTCCAATGAGTCAACTCTTCGCATGAGGTGGCCAAAGTACTGGAGTTTCAGCTTTAGCATCATTCCTTCCAAAGAAATCCCAGAGCTGATCTCCTTCAGAATGGACTGGTTGGATCTCCTTGCAGTCCAAGGGACTCTCAAGAGTCTTCTCCAACACCACAGTTCAAAAGCATCAATTCTTCGGTGCTCAGCTTTCTTCACAGGCCAACTGTCACATCCATACATGACCATAGGAAGAACAATAGCCTTGACTAGACGGACCTTAGTCGGCAAAGTAATGTCTCTGCTTTTGTATATACTATCTAGGTTGGTCATAACTTTTCTTCCAAGGAGTAAGCATCTTTTAATTTCATGGCTGCAATCACCATCTGCAGTGATTTTGGAGCCCCCCCCCAAAATAAAGTCTGACACTATTTCCACTGTTTCCCCATCGATTTCCCATGAAGTGATGGGACCTGATGCCATGATCTTCATTTTCTGAATGTTGAGCTTTAAGCCAACTTTTTCACTCTCCTCTTTCGCTTTCATCAAGAGGCTTTTTAGTTCCTCTTCACTTTCTGCCATAAGGGTGGTGTCATCTGCATATCTGAGGTTATTGATATTTCTCCCGGCAATCTTAATTCCAGCTTGTGTTTCTCCCCGTCCAGCGTTTCTCATGATGTACTCTGCATATAAGTTAAATAAAAACAGTGTGACAATATACAGCCTTGATGTACTCCTTTTCCTATTTGAAACCAGTGTGTTGTTCCATGTCCAGTTCTAACTGTTGCTTCCTGACCTGCATACAGATTTCTCAAGAGGCAGGTAAAGTGGTCTGGTATTCCCATCTCTTGAAGAATTTTCCAGTTTATTGTGATCCACACAGTCAAAGACTTTGGCATAGTCAATAAAGCAGAAATAGATGTTTTTCTGGAACTCTCTTGCTTTTTCCTTGATCCAGTGGATGTTGGCAATTTGATCTCTGGCTCCTCTGCCTTTTCTAAAACCAGCTTGAACATATGGAATTTCATGGTTCACGTATTGCTGAAGCCTGGCTTGGAGAATTTTGAGCATGACTTTACTAGCATGTGAGATGAGTGCAATTGTGTGGTAGTTTGAGCATTCTTTGGCATTGCCTTTCTTTGGAATTGGAATGAAAACTGACCTTTTCCAGTCCTGTGACCACTGCTGAGTTTTCCCAATTGGCTGGCATATTGAGTGCAGCACTTTCACAGCATCATCTTCCAGGATTTGAAACAGCTCAACTGGAATTCCCTCACCTCCACTAGCTTTGTTCATAGTGATGTTTTCTAAGGCCCACTTGACTTCACATTCCAGGATGTCTGGCTCTAGATGAGTGATCATATCATCATGATTATCTGGGTCGTGAAGATCTTTTTTGTACAGTTCTCTGTATTCTTGCCACCTCTTCTTGATATCTTCTGCTTCTGTTAGGTCCAGACCATTTCTGTCCTTTATCGAGCCCATCTGTGCATGAAATGTTCCCTTGGTATCTCTAATTTTCTTGAAGAGATCTCTAGTCTTTCCCATTCTGTTGTTTTCCTCTATTTCTTTGCCTTGATCACTGAAGAAGGCTTTCTTATCTCTTCTTGCTATTCTCTGGAACTCTGCATTCAGATGCTTATATCTTTCCTTTTCTCCTTTGCTTTTCACCTCTCTTCTTTTCACAGCTATTTGTAAGGCCTCCTCAGACAGCCATTTTGCTTTTTTGCATGGAGATGGTCTTGATCCCTGTCTCCTGTACAATGTCATGAACCTCATTCCATAGTTCATCAGGCACTCTATCTATCAGATCTAAGCCCTTAAATCTATTTCTCACTTCCACTGTATAATCGTAAGGGATTTGATTTAGGTCATACCTGAATGATCTAGCGGTTTTCCCTACTTTCTTCAATTTGAGTCTGAATTTGGTAATAAGGAGTTCATGATCTGAGCCACGGTCAGCTCCTGGTCTTGTTTTGGTTGACTGTATAGAGCTTCTCCATCTTTGGCTGCAAAGAATGTAATCAACCTGATTTCAGTGTTGACCATCTGGTGATGTCCATGTGTAAAGTCTTCTCTTGTGTTGTTGGAAGAGGGTGTTTGCTATGACCAGTGCATTTTCTTGGCAAAACTCTATTAGTCTTTGCTCTGCTTCATTCCACATTCCAAGGCCAAATTTACCTGTTACTCCAGGTGTTTCTTGACTTCCTACTTTTGCATTCCCAGTCCCCTATAATGAGAAGGACATCTTTTTTGGGTGTTGGTTCTAAAAGGTCTTGTAGGTCTTCATAGAACCGTTCAACTTCAGCTTCTTCAGCGTTACTGGGTTGGGGCATAGGCTTGGATAACTGTGATATTGAATGGTTTGCCTTGGAGATTAACAGAGATCATTCTGTTGTTTTTGAGATTTCATCCAAGTACTGCATTTTGGACTCTTTTGTTGATCATGATGGCTACTCCATTTCTTCTGAGGGATTCCTGCCTGCAGTAGTAGATATAATGGTCATCTGAGTTAAATTCACCCATTCCAGTCCATTTTAGTTCACTGATTCCTAGAATGTCGAAATTTACTCTTGCCATCTCTTGTTTGACCACTTCCAATTTGCCTTGATTCATGGACCTGACATTCCAGATTCCTATGCAATATTGCTCTTGACAGTATCGGACCTTGCTTCTATCACCAGTCACATCAACAACTGGGTATTGTTTTTGTTTTGGCTTCATCCCTTCATTCTCTCTGGAGTTATTTCTCCACTGACCTCCAGTAGCATATTGGGCACCTACTGACCTGGGGAGTTCCTCTTTCAGTATCCTATCATTTTGTCTTTTCATACTGTTCATGGGGTTCTCAAGGCAAGAATACTGAAGTGGTTTGCCATTCCCTTCTCCAGTGGACCACATTCTGTCAGACCTCTCCATCACGACCCG
Organism: Oryx dammah; assembly: GCF_014754425.2. Classification (NCBI taxonomy): domain Eukaryota; kingdom Metazoa; phylum Chordata; class Mammalia; order Artiodactyla; family Bovidae; genus Oryx; species Oryx dammah. The sequence continues at coordinate 38,081,858 of NW_024070213.1, read as the reverse complement.
CCCGTCTTGGGTTGCCCTGCAGGCATGGCTTGGTTTCATTGAGTTAGACAAAGTTGTGGTCCTAGTGTGATTAGATTGACTAGTTTTCTGTGAGTATGATTTCAGTGTGTCTGCCCTCTGATGCCCTCTGGCAACACCTACCATCTTACTTGGGTTTCTCTTACCTTTGGCGTGGGGTATCTCTTAAGGGCTGCTCCAGCAAAGCATAGCTGCTGTTCCTTACCTTGGATGAGCGGTATCTCCTTACCGCCGCCCTTCCTGACATTAAACATGAAATAGCTCCTCTAGGCCCTCCTGTGCCTGCTCAGCCACCACTCCTCGGGTTGCTCCTCCCGGCCACCGCCCCTGGCCTCAAGTGCGAGGTCGCTTCTCCTCTCCGCCCCGACCTCGGACTTGGGTAGCTTCTTTCGGCCGTTCCTGCGCAGTAAATTTCAGGCACACACAGAGATAAGAATTAACACTGAGGTAACAAATATTGTGTGTGTATATATATATATGTGTGTGTATATATAATATTGATATTTAGCAAATAATCTCACTACTAGTTTGAAAATATCAAGTCTTTCACTCCAGCAATTTATTTAAACTAAAACATCTTTAAAACCCAGAAACATTTACCTAATTGCTGAAGGTTAGATGATACATGGTGTCAGTATTTTCTAGCTGAAATATGTAAGCAAATAGTATAACTGTTTTTTATTCCATACTGTTTCATAATAAAAATGAACATTTGGGATGTTTAAGTTTGCTTAATTCTGCAGAAGATCTGCTTCAGTTTTCTTCCTTTAATCTAGGCTCCAAGCAACCATGACCAGTCCAGACACTGAGATTTTCCCAATGATCTGACTTTGAATGGTGCTTCCAACCATATCTGAATTGTGGTGTGAGAAGTTTATGTTTGGTAAAGTCCCTGTCTATCCAAACAGTCCCCTTCTCCAAAGTATAGTCAGTATAGATTACTTCTGGTTTTGTTTGAATTCATCCTTTTTACTCACTATTTAATTTATTTTTGCTTTAAGACTTCATTAGTAAGTATGTTTCCATACAAGATTCATGGTGGTTTCTATAACTCATCATGCATAATGGTGAAAGTTAACCTTATGATCTAGTCCCTTAAGTCTATTTCTCACTTCCACTCTATAATCATAAAGGATTTGACTTAGGTCATACCTGAATGGTCTAGTGGTTTTCCCCACTTTCTTCAATTTAAGTCTCAATTTGGCAATAAGGAGTTCATGATATGAGCCACAGTCAGCTCCTGGTCTTGTTTTTGCTGACTGTATAGAACTTCTCCATTTTTGGCAGCAACGAATATAATCAATCTGATTTTGGTGTTGGCCATCTGGTGATGTCCATGTGTAGAGTCTTCTCTTGTGTTGTTGGAAGAGGGTGTTTGCTATGACCAGTGCATTTTCTTGGCAAAACTTATTAGCATTTGCCTTGCTTCATTTGGACTCCACAGCCAGATTTGCCTGTTACAACAGGTGTTTCTTGACTTCCTACTTTTGCATTTCAGTCCCATATAATGAAAAAGACATCTTTTTTGGGTGTTAGTTCTAAAGGTCTTGTAGGTCTTCATAGAACTGTTCAACTTCAGCTTCTTTAGCATTGCTGGTCGGGGCATAGACTTGGATTAGCATGATCTTGAATGGCTATCCTTGGAAATGAACAGAGATCATTCTGTTGTTTTTGAGACTACATCCAAGTACTGCATTTCGGACTCTGTTGACTATGATGGCTACTCCATTTCTTCTAAGGATGCCTGTAACATTGTATAGGAGACAGGGATCAAGACCATCCCCAAGAGAAAGGAAAGCAAGAAAGCAAAATGACTATTTGAGGAGGCCTTACAAATAGTTGTGAAAAAAAGAGAAATGAAAAGTAAAGGAGAAAAGGAAAGATATACCCATTTGAATGCAGAGTTCCAAAGAATAGCAAGGAGAGATAAGAAAGCCTTCCTCAGTGATCAATGCAAAGAAATAGAGAAAAACAATAGAATGGGAAAGACTAGAGATCCCCTCAAGAAAATTAGAGATACCAAGGGAACATTTCATGCAAAGATGGGCTCAATAAAGGACAGAAATGGTATGGACCTAACAGAAGCAGAAGATATTAGGAAGAGCTGGCAAGAATACAGAGAACTACACAAAAATGATCTTCATGAACCAGATAATCAAGATGGTGTGATCACTCACCTAGAGCCAGACATCTTGGAATGTGAAGTCAAGTGGGCCTTAGAAAGCATCACTGTGAACAAAGCCAGTGGAGGTGATGGAATTCCAGTTGAGCTATTTCAAATCCTAAAAATTGATGCTGTGAAAGTGCTGCACTCAATATGCCAGCAAATTTGGAAAACTCAGCAGTGGCCACAGGACTGGAAAAGGTCAGTTTTCATTCCAATTCCAAAGAAAGACAATGCAAAGAACGCTCAAACTACTGCACAATTGCACTCATCTCACATGCTAGTAAAGTAATGCTCAAAATTCTCCAAGCCAGGCTTCAGCAATACGTGAACCATGAAATTCCAGGTGTTCAAGCTGGTTTTAGAAAAGGCAGAGGAACCCGAGATCAAATTGTCAACATCTGCTGGATCATCGAAAAAGCAAGAGAATTCCAGAAAAACATCTACTTCTGCTTTATTGACTATGCCAAAGTCTTTGACTGTGTGGATCACAATAAACTGTGCAAAATTCTGAGAGAGATGGGAATACCAGACCACCTGACCTGCCTCTTGAGAAATCTGTATGCAGGTCAGGAAGCAACAGTTAGAACTGGACATGGAACAACAGACTGGTTCCAAATAGGAAAAGGAGTATGTCAAGGCTGTATATTGTCACCCTGCTTATTTAACTTCTATGCAGAGTACATCATGAGAAACGCTGGACTGAAAGAAACACAAGCTGGAATCAAGATTGCAGGGAGAAATATCAATAACCTCAGATATGCAGATGACACCACCCTTATAGCAGAAAGTGAAGAGGAATTAAAAAGCCTCTTGATGAAAGTGAAAGAGGAGAGTGAAAAAGTTGGCTTAAAGCTCAACATTCAGAAAACGAAGATCATGGCATCTGGTCCCATCACTTCATGTCAAATTGACTGGGAAACAGTGGAAACTGTGGCTGACTTTATTTTTCTGGGCTCCAAGATCACTGCAGATGATGATTTAAGCCATGAAATTAAAAGACGCTTACTCCTTAGAAAGAAAGTTATGACCAACCTAGACAGCACATTAAAAAGCAGAGACATTACTTTGTCAACAAAGGTCCATGTAGTCAAGGTTATAGTATTTCCAGTAGACAGGTATGGATGTGAGAGTTGGACTATTAAGAAAGCTGCGTGCCGAAGAATTGATGCTTTTGAACTGTGGTGTTGGAGAAAACTCTTGAGTCCCTTGGATTGCAAGGAGATCCAACCAGTCCATTCTAAAGGAGATCAGTCCTGGATGTTCATTGGAGGAACTGATATTGAAGCTTAAACTCGAATACTTTGGCCACCTGATCTGAAGTGGTGACTCATTTGAAAAGACCCTGATGCCGGGAAAGATTGAGGGCAGGAGGAGAAGGGGATGACAGAGGATGAGATGGTTGGATGGCATCACCAACTCAATGGACATTAGTTGGGTGAACTCCAGCAGTGGTGATGGACAGGGAGGCCTGCCGTGCTGTAATTCATGGGGTCGCAAAGAGTCAGACATGACTGAGCGACAGAACTGAACTGAATCTTATGATATAGAAATGTTATTGTTCATTTCTTCATAGACATTTTATAAATTGACCTTGGCCCAATATAATCACAGGAAAATATTACTAATAAATTTTTAATTTAATATTTATTCACATTTTACTTAATTCTTATCAATGTAAATTTTCTAGGTATAGTATAGGCATGTTGTTTAGTTGCTAATTTGTGTCTGACTCTTTTGTGATTCCACGGACTGTAGCCTGCTAGACTCCTTTGTCCATGGGATTGCCCAGGCAAGAATACTGGATAGGGATGCCATTTCCTTTTCCAAACAAATATCATATATGTGGAATCTAGAAAAATGTTATGGATGACCTTACTTGTAAAACAGAAATAGAGACACAGACATAGGGAACAAATGTGTGGATACCAAGGAGGTAGGAGGGAGTGGGTGGGATGAATTGGGAGATTGAGATTGACAAATACACACTATTGAGACTGTGTAAAAAATAGATAGCTAATAAGAACCTATTGTATAGCTTAGGAACACTACTAAGGCTCTGTGTTGATCTAAATGGAAAGAAAGTACAAAAAAGGGGATATAAAGGTACAACTAACTCAGTTCTGCTGTACAGTAGAAATTAACACAGCATTGTAAAGCAACTATACTCCAATAAAAATTAATGTATAAAACAAAAAATTCAATGATGCATACATATATATATATGTATTATGGGAAATTATAGCACCTGCCACTAACAAAACATTTGAAGTGATCAAATGAAAAGGCATATTATATCAAACTAAAGAAAATGATACACTGCCTCTATAAACCTTTCAGATGTCATCTTCAACTGTAACAACACTGGATGCTGGTGCTAAAGACATTGGTATTTATTCTATATATGATGCTAGGACACCAAGTAGTGGGTATTTTTTCCTTTGGCATCATTCACTTCAGGTCAGTTCAGTTGCCCAGTCATGTCTTACTCTTTGTGACCCCACGGACAGCAGCACACCAGGCCTGTTCATCATCAACTCCTGGAGCCTGCTCAAACTCGGGTCCATCAGGTTGGTGATGCCATCTAACCATCTCATCCTCTGTCATCTCCTTCTCCTCCTGTCTTCAATCATTCCTAGCATCAGGGTTTTTCCAATGAGTCAACTCTTCCCATCAGACGGCCAAAGTTTTGGAGAGTCAGCATCAGCATCAGTTCTTCCAATGAATATTCAGGACTGATTTCCTTTAGGATTGACTGGTTGGATCTCCTTGCAGTCCAAGGGACTTGCAAGAGTCTTCTCCAACACCACAGTTCAAAAGCATAAACTCTTTGGTTCTCAGTTTTCTTTATAGTCCAAATCTCATATCCATACATGACTACTGGAAAAACCATAGCTTTGACTAGATGGATTTTTGTTGGCAAATACTGTCTGCTCTTTAATATGCTGTCTAGGTTGGTCATAGATTTTCTTCCAAGGGGGAAAAGTCTTTTAATTTCATGGCTGCAGTCACCATCTGCAGTGGCTTTGGAACCTCCCAAAATAAAATCTGTCACCATTTCCACTGTTTCCCCATCTATTTGCCATGAAGTGATGGAACCAGATGCCATGATCTTAGCTTTCTGAATGTTGAATTTTAAGCCAGCTTTTTCACTGTCCTGTTTCACTTTCATCAAGTGACTCTTTAGTTCTTCTTCACTTTCTGTCATAAGGATGATGTCATTGTGTATCTGAGGTTATTGATATTTCATGGCAATCTTGATTCCAGCTTGTGCTTCATCCAGCCCAGCTTTTCACATGATATACTCTGCTGCTGCTGCTAAGTTGCTTCAGTCGTGTCCGACTCTGTGCGACTCCATAGATGGCAGCCCACCAGGCTCCCCGTCCCTGGGATTCCCCAGGCAAGAACACTGGAGTGATTTGCCATTTCCTTCTCCAATGCATGAAAGTGAAAAGTGAAAGTGAAGTTGCTCAGTCGTGTCCGACTCTTCATGACTGCATGGACTGCAGCCTACCAGGCTCCTCCACCCATGGGAGTTTCCAGGCAAGAGTACTGGAGTGGGGTGCCATTGCCTTCTCCTATGATATACTCTTATATACTCTGCATATAAGTTTAATAAGCAGGGTAACAGTATGTACAGCCTTGAGATACTCCTTTCCCAATTTTGAATCAGTCCATTGTTTCATGTCCATTTCTACCTGTTGCCTCTCGACCTGCATACAGATTTCTCAGAATGCAGGTCAGGTGGTCTGGTATTCCCATCTCTTGAAGAGTTTTCCACAGTTTGTTGTGATCCACACAGTCAAAGGCTTTGGCGTAGTCAATAAAGCAGAGGTGGATGTTTTTATGGAACTCTTTTGCTTTTTCGATGATCCAATGGATGTTGGCAATTTGATCTCTGGTTCCTCTCCCTTTTCTAAATCCAGCTTGAACATCTGGAAGTTCATGTTTCACATACTGTTGAAGCTCAGCTTGGAGAATTTTGAGCATTACTTTGCTAGCATGTGAGATGAGTGCATTTTGCATTAGTTTGAACATTCTTTGCCATTGCCTTTCTTTGGGATTGGAATGAAAAATGAACTTTACCAGTCTTGTGGCCACTGCTGAGTTTTCCAAATTTGCTGACATACTTAGAGCAGCACTTCCATAGCATCATCTTTTAGGATTTGAAATAGCTCAGCTGGAATTCCATCACCTCCACTAGCTTTGATCAGAGTGATGCTTCTTAAGGTCCACTTGAATTTGCATTCCAGGATGTCTGGCTTAGGTGAGTGATCTCACTATCATGGTTATCTGGTTCATGAGAATCTTTTTTGTATAGTTCTTCTGTGTATTCTTGCCACCTCTTTTTATTATTTTCTGCTTCTGTTAGGTCTATACCATTTCTGTCCATCTTTGCATGAAATGTTCCCTTGGTATCTCTAATTTTCTTGAAGAGATCTCTAGTCTTTCCCATTTTATTATTTTCCTCTATTTCTTTGCATTGATCAGTGTGGAAGGCTTTCTTATCTCTTCTTTCTCTTCTTTGGAACCCTTTCATTTTCTCCTTTGCCTTTAGCTTCTCTTCTTTTCTCAGCTATTTGTAAGTCCTCCTCAAACAACCATTTTGCTTTTTTGCATTTCTTTTTCTTAGGGATGGTTTTGATCACTACCTCCTGTACAATGTCATGAATCCCTGTCTATAGTTCTTCAGGCACTCTGACTATCAGATCTAATCCCTTGAATCTATTTGTCACTTCTACTGTATAATTGTAAGGGACTTGAATTAGGTCATACCTGAATGGTCTAGTGACTTTCCCTAATTTTTTTTAAGTCTGAATTTTGCAATAGGAGTTCATGATCTGAGCCACATTCAGCTCCCAGTCTTGTTTTTGCTGACTGTATAGAGCTTCTCCATCGTGGGCTGCAAAGAATGTAATCAGTCAATCAATGAGCATCTACTGGATGCCTGATATTTAGCCCAGCATGTTGCAGGGCTGGGGCTTCCCTGGTGGTTCAGCAATAAAGAACCTGCCTGTAATGCAGGAGCTGCAGGAGACTGGTTTCGATACCTGGGTAGGGAAGATCCCCTGGAGGAGGGCTGGATGACCCACTCCAGAATTCTTGCCTGGATATTGCCATGGAGAGTGGAGCCCAGTTGGGTACAGTCCTTAGGGTTGCAAAGAGTGGCACATGACTGAAGTGACTTGACATGCATGCATGCATGTTGCAAGGCCCTCTTGACTTTCCATTCCAGGATGTCTGGCCCTAGGCGAGTGATCATACTGTTTGCTTATCTGGATCATTAAGATCTTTTTTGTATAGTTCTTCTGTGTATTCTTGCTACTTCTTCTTAACATCTTCCATTTCTGTTAGGTCCATACCATTTCTGTCCTTTATTGTGCCCATCTTTGCATGAAATGTTCCTTTGGTATCTCTAATTTTCCTGAAGAGATCTCTAGCCTTTCCCATTCTATTGTTTGGGGCATTATTGACAGAAATAGCCACAATGGTTATAGATTTCCTTGAGTGATAACAATAGCAATAATGAGTTGGAAAATTACAGATTATTTTTCTTTTGTTAGCATCCGTGAAATAAAGATAATCTATAAAGTTTATAAACATTGCTAAGTGGGTCAGTGCTGCATGCTGCCTACTGGCCACACTGTTTTGCTTATTACTCACTACTGGATATTATATTCATTGTAGCTATGGGTACTCCATAGGTATTACCAACAATAGTAGTTGTGCAACTATTCCCAACTAGAATGCCACCCTCTGGTCAAGATACTTCTCTACTATTTGTGACACTCTCTGCTCTCTCTACATATCACCATCCTGGTCACATTATTGCAACTGAGGACTACCAACATCACCAGCATCATGAAGCCCAAACTCTCCTTTCTACTCCTTGTCATTGACATCATTTACTCACCTTCGATCAATGGAGAAGTCAAGAACTGAGAGAAGCTGACAAGAAGAGGAAACCTCCACTTGAATCTCCACAGGAGTTGACTTTATCCATATGATGATTCTAGTAGTGATTAATTGTCTTTAGCTTTATTCAAAACAATTTTTTTTTGTATTATGACAGCTGTCACATTCGCATGCATTTAAAAAAACATCAAAATTTGTGAATATTTGTGTGGCCATTTTAATGTTGAAAATGGAAGAAAAAAGCCACATTTCAGCATATTATGCTTTATTATTTCAAGAAAGGTAAAAACACAACTGAAATGCAAAATAAAATTGTGCAGTGTATGGAGAAGGTGCTGTGACTGATTGAACATGTTAAGAGTGGCTGGAGATTTTTGCTGGACAAGGTAACCCTATCATAAGTTGAAGAAGCTCTGTACTAGGCCAACTTGCTGTTTTTCTCATTCAAAATCTGGAGACTAGTTATCCACCATTTGGTATCCCCAGGTATCATGTACTGCTTAAATTGTTTATTATCTTTGGCAGTAGCATCCTCTGCAACCTCAGCACCAACTTCTAGTGTAGCTACATCTCCTATGCATACTTTGTTTGTTAATGAAACACCTCGTTAGCCCAATTAGTACTAACACTGATCCTTACCTAGTAGATCAAAATCTTACACAATATAAAGACAAGTATTTGGCTTTAGGAAGGTCAAGCATGACACAAACTATCACGCAAGTTTCCACATATACTCACATTAATAATTGTTTAAAAATATTTAAAACCCTTTTGCATGGAAATGTTAAACATTCGGTTTAATATCTCATGCTATGAAAGGGGTTGCAATGGTAAACAACCCACTTGCCATTGCAGGAGAGGCAAGAGATGTGAGCTCGATCCCTGGGTCAGGGAGATCTCTCGGAAGAGGAAATGGCAACCCATTGCAGTATTCTTGCTGGGAAAATCCAATGGACAGAGGAGCCTGGCAGGCTACTGTCCATGGGATCCCAGAGTTGGACATGACTGAGCAACTGAGCACACACTCTGTGAAAGAATCAAACATGCAGTGGAAGGAAAATTCTATTTACCATACTGGGGGGACTATTCCAGATACTTTAAATACCCAAAAAAAGACAGGTTACATATGCTTTCTAAACACAAGCGCCACAGGTGCATTTGTAGAAATGCAACAATGCTTCACCCTTGTAGGATGCTCTTTGAATTCATTTTACCAACTACAGGACAAAAGATGACAAATCTCATGACACAGGTAGAACCACCACTTGAGACAATGGGTCATGTAGTTGGCACTTAAAATACTCATCTAAAGGACTAGCTCATCTGAGAAATCTCTCCCAGGACTATCTCTTTGGGAGACAGTGAAAGACACGGAAGCCATGGGCTCTAAAACAGTCAGACAGGACTTAGTGGCTGACAATAACAATGTTACGACAATGGGGAAAAAGAAATAAAGCACACGGTAGAGGAAACAGAAAACACTGCACAGACCATACGAAGTACACTCAGCTTACCAATGATGTATTTAATGCAATACTTACCGACCTCACCAAACAGGGACCTAAAATAAAGGACAAACTATCTCTACTTCCATATAAAGTAACCGCTATACTTAGGGATTCCACAGGGGCACAATAGCACTGGCAGCAGAGAGGTTAGAATTCATGCCACAGAATGGATTCACCTGTTCCTTTAGGGTACCTGAACTATACCTGAGACGACAATTGCCACATTCACTACAGAATTTTATAATGAGATGCATTTTTGAAGCCCTACACTAATTCTCTTTCATACTCTGAACTCAACTGGCAACACAGAATTTTTTCATTTGGTACTTCCAAATCTGAATTATGAAACAGATGAAATGGCCTGTCTTATATATATAAGTATTCCACAGGTTAACCAAATGGTAAGGTTATATCACAATGTGTATCTGAAAGAAACTTTTTAAGCAAGAAACATTACAGAGATGCCTGCAAACCCGGCAGTATGACTACATCTAAGACTATAGATAATCTCGGAAGAAGACCAAGATTTGTTTCTTGAACAAAATAAACGTGAAGTGAAGTGAAGTGAAGTCACTCAGTCGTACCTGACTCTTTGTGACCCCATGGACTGTAACCTATCAGGCTCCTCCGTCCATGGGATTTTCCAGGCAAGAGTGCTGGAGTGGATTGCCATTTCCTTCTCCAACAAAATAACAGTGATACAATAATAAGGAATGAGGCATAGTCAGGTAAAATTTAGTAAGCATGTCTATCATCAATGTGCTGCCCAAAGTCAATGTAAACAGAATCTATATTTATTGTTCACTCTGGGCCTGAATGTGTAAGACCATTCATACCCACAGTAAAGAGATACAAACTCTTAGTTTGGCACTATAACAAAACACATCAATATAACAGTGTCATCAACAAATTATAATCTAAGCTTTGGTTTCTTAAATATACTAAATCTCCATGTAATGAAGCACTAAGTAACAAAACCATGAACCAAACATTATGATGACCCATGCCACAAATTATGGTGGCCCATGGCCCAAGTCCCTTGGACAGCAAGGAGATCAAATCAATCAATTCTAAAGGAAATCAACCATGAATATTCGTTGAAAGGACTGATGCTGAAACTGAAACTCCAATATTTTGGCCACCTGATGTGAACAGCCCATTCACTGGAAAAGACCCTGATGCTGGGTAAGGTTGAGGGCAGGAGGAGAAGGGGGTGACAGAGGGTGAGATGGTTGGATAGCATCACCAACTCAATGGACATGAGTTTGAACAAACTTTGGGAGATAGTGAAGGACAGAGAAGCCTGGCATGCTGCAGTCCATGGGATAGCAAAGAGTTGGACACAACTGAGCAACTGAACAGCAACAACAATGTCCCAAATTTCTTTCTCTACTTTGATGTACACATATTGTGAATATAGGCTACAGTCTGATTATTCTAGTAGTGGTGAAACAAATTTTGAAGAACCAGTACAGGTATTAGGATGCGCAAAATCCTACTCGGATGTAAATACAACCACATGGAAAGCAGGAGCCTTGAGTTTTCAGTGCAGAAAATCTGTATTATACTAATGACACCTTAAAGATTTCAAACTGGTCTAAAATAATAATTTATGGAACAGAAAGCACAAGGAATCTTAAAAAACAGGGAATAGAACTGCCATATGATCCAGCAATCCCACTGCTGGGCACACACACCGAGGAAACCAGAATTGAAAGAGACACGTGTACCCCAATATTCATTGCAGCATTGTTTATAATAGGAAGGACATGGAAGCAAACTAGGTGTCCATAGGCAGATGAATGGATAAGAAAGCTGTGGTACATATACACAATGGAATATTACTCAGCTATTAAAAATAATGCATTTGAATCAGTTCTAATCAGGTGGATGATTAGAGCTGGAGCCTATTATATAAAGTGAAGTAAGTCAGAAAGAAAAACACCAATGTAGTATATTAACGCATACATATGGAATTTAGAAAGCTGGTAACAAAGACCCTATATGCAAGACAGCAGAAGAAACACAGATGTAAAGAACAGACTTTTGGACTCTGTGGGAGAAGGCGAGGGTGGGAAGTTTTGAGAGAATAGCATTGAAACATGTATATTACCATATGTGAAATAGATCGCCAGTCCAGATTCAATGCGTGAAACAGAGCACTCAGGGCTGGTGCACTGGGATGAGGGATGGGATGGGGAGGGAAGTAGGAGGGGGGTTCAGTATGGGGGACACATGTACACCCATGGCTGATTCATGTCAATGTATGGCAAAAACCACTACAATATTGTAAAATAATTAGCCTCCAATTAAAATAAATAAATAAATTAAAAAAATAATAATACCAACCTAAAAAAAAAAAAAAGCACAAGGAATCTATAGATGACTGGTGGGAACTTAGAATTAAAAGTGAAAAAGTTGAGATCAAACATGTGGGACCTGTAAGCAACTTGAAGATCACACCAACAAGAATTTACCATTGAGATTCTAAGAATCATACTGAGTCATGAGCAATGATGACTTAATCTTAAGAATAGATATAGTTACAGCACATCCTCATGATAATTCATGGGATACTCTTAACACTAAACATTCATAAGCCCACATAAGATCACTTACAATGCCCACTACTTACATTATATAACCCATATTGACCCATTAGAAAGTGAACTACAGCCCCTGGACACTATGCCTTGACTTCAGGTAAATGAGAATACCATGTAATGTATATAGATGATACATTGGAAATCTAATATATAATGCTTATCATTATCCATGGTGGTCCACTGTGGGACTTCCTGTCTTGACTCCTCAAATATGGGAAACTATGTTTATTAAACTTTTCATTGTAAAGAAGAGCCCTCTATAGTAGCATACACTCTAAAATTCAACACACAGGATCTTAAAGCCAGATATAAGCCCCCTATTTGTGGTCAATTTGATCCACCCAGTTGTATCCCTAATCTACAACCAATACTAAAGACTGATTCATTAAAGGTAAGAAAACCCCTACCATTCCTTTGGACTTGTGGGAAAACTAATTAGAGTCATGATGGCAACAGCGTTTTAACAATTTCACATTCATTAAATTAATTTTGACTGCAAAAATTTTGAAAACAGACAAGCCTAATTTAATACTTACAATGGGGACATTATCATCATTAGACCACAGATGGATACAAATAGCAGCATTTTACATAATACATATGATTTTCAGAGGGAAACAGACTGGGCACTGGATATTCTGAAGAAAGCAATTGGGGATAATTCTGAAAGGAATGAGATTGCAAAAAGAAAAAGCTATTTTTTTAAAGACTGATGGTCAATTATAATAGACCACAGAAAAGCACCTTATGGTAGAAGGAAACCATGTTCCTACAGATGTACTGATGGAATGGAACGAAATACCATTACTACTGCTAGACCTTTCAATATACCTATGGTACAAATACCCATGACCATGATGCCTCCTCAACCAGGTACATATAACATGGGAAACTGGATCATGATGACATGCTTGAAGACAAGATTTGCCCTAACCTAATGGAGCCAAGGGAAAAATAAGGAACACAACATGATAGGGTGTGTAAACGAGAATAAGTAATGAATATAACAATAGAAGCTGCATGGGTGCTAAGTTGCTTCAGTCATGTCTGACTCTTTGTGACCATATGGACTGCAACCCACCAGGCTTCTCTCTCCATGGGGATTCTCCAAGGCACGAATACTGGAGTGGGTTGCCACTCTCTTCTCCAGGGGGCTTACCCAATCTAGGGATCGAACTTGGGTCTCCCCCATGGAGGGCAGATTCTTTATTGTCTGAACTACTACAGAAACCCTATAGATAACTGCAAGAATTTAAAAGAAAACAAAAACATACATTCCCTAAAATAATGACAGCCTTGAATGCTGCTGTTGCAGCTAGTGCCATGCAATGTGGCCACATCCAGAGTTTTATAAAAATGCCATTTACAAGGAAATACAATAGTCAAGGAAGCTTAACTGAGTGGGTTAACAAACTTAAATTTTGATCTTTTGGTGGTTGGATGTGACACCATATTAAAGAATTATTTGTTATATTTTTGCTGATAATATCAAATATTTATTTTAAAAATTTTGCAGTAGCAAAAATAGGAATTAAAGGGAAATTAGATTTTAAGTGATGTAGACTCACAGGGTGGACTGATATTTTTGTGAACTTAGATTTTTTGGGGACTTTGGGCCGTTAGGATTAATTAATCTATGAGTGATGGGTCACAGGATGGATTGTTATGTATTGATTTGTTTATGATTTCAAATCCACTTGTTCCTGGTTTAAGAGAAGTTGTTTTGATCTAAGGATGAATTTGCTCATATAGGGGAGGCCAAGTCAGGATGGTGTCATCAAATTGTGCTACTGAGTGCTTACTGACATGAAGTCATAGAGGAGCAACTATGATGTCATGGGTGTTTAAACTTTAAATACCAAGAATATATGAAGACTTTCTGAAAGCATTAAATATGGACAAGGCTACTCTTTGCTGATTTAAATAGCTCCCTTAGGACATCAGTTCTTGCCATGGCAAGGCTACTCTTTGCCAACACTGGTGAAAACTGTATATTGGCTCCATGAAGGAGACCATCTTTTTCACCAACACTGGGGCCTCTGTTCTGTTAGCATTGTGCTCTAGAGAAAAGGAACTTTTGGTGTGCGCTAGCAGCTAGATGTCAGCTGTTGCTTGTGTCAGCTGACTCTTTTGAGAAGCAACTCAGAGAAAGGTACATCTGTACTAAACTTGACTTTATTTCTTTTATCTCTCTTTCACTTGGAACAATAGTGTAATTGATCTGTCATTAGTTTGGAGTATCCTATTTCTTTATTGGTTTATTCAAAGGCATTATCCTGTATACTATTGGTTTGTGAAATACTGTTATAAATTATAATTCCACAGTGAACAGGAGTTAAATGTATTCCTGGCAAAGATAACCCTTGTCTGTGAGCATAATTTGGTGAAATAAAAAGTGATGTGTGTGTGTGTGTCTGTGTGTGTGAGTGATTACTGATTATAATCCTTCCTTTATTTTTCCTCTTCTTTTAAAATATTCAAATCTAAAAGTTGAAATCAAAATCTATTTACCTCAGTTCTAATCTACATATAGCCACTGGATTAAAACAGTAAATCCAAGCATAAGTCAAGGAAGAGGATCCTAAGAGAACCAAAGTTCATTCTCACTGCTGACCAATGCGTAATTGGGCTTTTATGCTTGTTTAATAAATGGTGTTAGAAGGTAATAGAGCCATCAAAATTACTGAGGGAGTTTGCAGCACAGAAACCAGATGCTGTCCTGATATTTCTCCTTTTACATCATAATTAATGGTGTCAGTTTTCATATCCTGAAGCCTTCTAAAATAGGTTTTTGGGATAAATAATCCTCTTTGTACTCAGAGCTATCACACCCCAACTCTGTCCTCACATTAGAGTGAAAATAACTTAGTTCTCCCTGATGAACATTTATGAGTTCACTCTGATATAATTATGTCAGTCCTTTTTATCCCTAGCTAAACTCAATGGTTCAAGTAAAGGGCAAGTTATACTTTGACTCATCTTCTCTTAATTTGTTCAAAGATGAATTGAGAAAATATGTACTCATCTTTTCTATCCTCCTCTTCTCTCTCTTATTTTCATAATTTATCCTCTTATTTTTTCCTGTTAATAAAAATAACCATACACAACAGATAATTTATATAATTGAATATATTATTTTAGCAACTATTGCTCACTGAAAAGACAGGCAGACTGTATTCTGTAACTGGGGCCTGGAGGGTGAGATGTGAATTTTCCCTAAAATTCTTAGGACTTTGGGGTACAATGAGAGCTTCTTTAACACCTTGCCTTGTGCTGTGCTTAGTTGCTCAGTCACGTCCAACTCTTTGCAACCCCATGGATTGTAGCTCACCAGGCTCCTCTGTCCAGTCAAGAATACTGGAAAGTGGGTTGCCATTGCCTTCTCCAGGAGATCTTCCTGACCCAGGGAAGGAATCTGTATCTCTTGTTTGGCAGGCAGATTCTTTACCACTGAGCCACCTGGGAGAACTAGACAATTCTCAGAGAGAGAAATAAAGGTGGTTTGTATGATTTAGAAAATTACCTTGAAAGTGACAAGGAAAGGAAAGAGAAACAAGTAAGAAGGAAAATTTACACCTTAACTCTCAAAGGAAGAACTATACAGAAAAGATCATCACAACCCAGATAATCACTATGGTGTGATCACTCACCTGGAGCCAGACATCCTGGAATAAGAAGTCAAGTGAGGCTTAGGAAGCATCACTACAAACAAAGCTAGTGGAGGTGATGGAATTCCAGTGGAGCTATTTCAAATTGTAAAAGATGATGCTATGAAAGTGCTACACTCAATATGCAAGCAAATTTGTAAAACTCAGCAGTGGCCACAGGACTGGAAAAGGTCAGTTTTCATTACAATCCTAAAGAAAGGCAATGACAAAGAATGTTCAATCTACCGTACAATTGCACTCATCTCACACCCTAGCAAAATAATGCTGAAAATTCTCCAAGCCAGACTTCAACAGTATGTGAACCATGAATTTTCAGATGTTCAAGATGGTTTTAGAAAAGGGAGAGGAACCAGAGATCAAATTGCCAATGTCTATTGGATCATCAAAAAAGCAAGAGAGTTCCAGAAAAACATCCACTTCTGCTTTATTGAATATGCAAAAGCTTTTGACTGTGTGGATAATGACAAAGTGTAGAAAATTCTTCAAGAGATGGGAATACCAGACCACCTTACCTACCTCCTGAGGAATCTGCATGCAGGTGAAGAAGCAACAGTTAGAACTGGACATGGAACAGCAGACTGGTTCCAAATCTGGGAAGGAGTATGTCAAGGCTGTATATTGTCATCCTGCTTGTTTAACTTACAAGCAGAGTACATCATGAGAAATGCTGGACTGGATGAAACACAAACTGGAATCAAGATTGCTTGGAGAAATATCAATAACCTCAGATATGCAGATGATACTACCCTTATGGCAGAAAGCAAAGAAGAACTAAAGAGCCTCTTAATTAAAGTGAAAGAGGAGAGTGGAAAACCTGGCTTAAAACTCAACATTCAAAAAATGATCATGGCATCCAGTCCCATCACTTCTTGGCAAATAGATGGTGAAACAGTTGAAACAATGACAGACTTTATTTTGGGGGACTCTAAAATCACTGCAGATGGTGGTTATAGCCATAAAATTAAAACACACTTGTTCCTTGGAAGGAAAGTTATGGCCAACCTAGACAGACTATTAAAAAGCAGAGACATCACTTTACCAACAAAGGTCCCTCTAGTCAAAGTTATTGTTTTTCCAGTTGTCACGTATGGATGTGAGAGTTGGATATAAAGAAATCTAAGCATCAAAGAATTAATGTTTTTGAACTGTGGTATTGGAGGAGACTCTTGAGAGTCCCTTGGACTGCAAGGAAATTGAACTAGTCAGTCCTAAAGGAAATCAGTCCTGAGTGTTCATTGAAAGGACTGATACTGAAGCTGATGCTATAATACTTTGGCCACCTGATGCAAAGAACTGACTCATTTGAAAAGACCCTGATGCTGGGAAAGATTGAAGGTGGGAGGAGAAGGGGACAACAGAGGATGAGATGGTTCATCATCCGAATGGCATCACCAACACAATGGACATGAGTTTGAGTAAACTCCTGGATTTGATGAAGGACAGGGAGGCCTGGTGTGCTGCCATCCATGGGGTCGCAAAGAGGCAGATATGACTATGTGACTGAACTGAACTGAACTCAAAGGAAGCCAAATTTAAACCCACAATTTTGGCCAAAGATAGTTATTTAAAGAGATAAGATAGAGATTGGGATAAAGATAAGATAAAAATTGCTACTGAGGCAAAAATCAATCAATTGAAGCTGAAGCTCAATACTTTGACCACTTGATGCAAACAGCGAAGAGACTCATTGGAAGAGACCCTCATGCTAGGAAAGACTGAGGTCAGGAGAAGAAGGAGGTGACAGAGGATGAAGTGATTGGATGGCATCACTGACTCAATTGACATGAGATTGAACAAACTCATAGAGATAGTGAAGGACAGGGAAGCCTAGTGTGCTGCGGTCCATGGGGTCCCAAAGAGTCAGACACTTTAGTGACTGAACAACAGTGGGAAAGGAGCTTAGATTAGGAGTTCTTTAAGAATGTCTGGGATATTAAAGAGAAATGTGCTTCCTGGAAATGGTACAGAGACTGGCTGGGGCCTGGAAAGAAAGAGAGGAAGTGGGATTGAGGCAGGGAGGGAGGGGAAGGAGGGAGCCTGGACGTGGGATAGCGTGGGCAGGGAAGGAAGTGGCAGGGAGCTAAGTGGTAGAGACAGGGGAGGAAAAAATGATTGAGGCAAGGTACTGCCTTTGAAGCTCATTCCTGCCCCAAACTTCTGTAGTAGGAATTCAGACTTACACAGGGAACCATTTGTGTCTAAACTTACAGTTTGTTTTCCAATATCTCTCTCCTAGAAGACACTAATGTAACAGCTCTGAAAACCGAAGTATAAAATAGAAGTTCATTTTCTTAACATTTCAAGTTCTCCTCCTAGATCTGTCTGGTTGAGGGCATCTGGCAAACCAGAAAAATAGGGGAGTCACATTTCCATTGCGTTTGCTGGAAATAAATAGATTTTTAGGGGCTCTTTGGCTTTAGAAATAGGAAATATTTTAGAGGCAATATGTTGTTTTGTGCTCTTATTTCATAGGAAAGAAAAGGAAGTACCTTCCTCCTGGTCACATGGTTGGTGAGTGATTAAATAAGAACCTGGTTATTATTCCATTTTAAAAAAATCTCAACATGGTATTCTTTTCCTTAGACCTTAAGAACATGTATCTACTTTCTTTCAGTAATATTTTTTTAAAATATAGAATGAAGTATTCTCTCAAATAAGGATAGAGTTAAAAAAAGAAGGCCTATATAAAGAATGATTATATGTGTGACTGTTGCTCTTCAAATATCGTATTTAAAGGGGCTACTTAGGAACCTCTAGAAACTTTCAGCACTCCAGCTTTGAGGCTGACTGATTTGCCTCAGAGATTAATTAGGAAATGATAGGGAAAGAATCAAATCATTGTCTTTGGCATGTTTCCCAGTCACCCAAACTGCTTGTGTATGTGTATTATGCCATCCCCATCAGGCATTTCTCACTTCAGAAAGAATTTGAGCTTGTGTGTTTTTTATTAGTTTGGACTTTCATTCTCAGCCTATGCAAGTTTCTGTGGGAATCACTCCTGATTATGACCACATCCATTAGGGGAGAACTGATCAATTACAAGCACACTGTCCTCTGCACAGAGCAATAAGACCCTTGGGACCCCAGTTGGTGCTCCAACTTTGAGATCACTTTGCTGTTCTCCCTCCAGCAGATTTCAGCAGGAGATACAATCTAGAGCCTCAAAAGGCAGGGCTGGAAACTAAATGACAACTTGGCTGTCAGTATTCTGGGCTTGAACCTGCTTTGGCATGGGGGTGGATAAGATGACCTCATAGGTCTTTTTCATCTCCAATTTCTGTGAACCATTGTTCTTTGGAATAGATGATTTAATAGGCTAATACACATTTGTGTTTGCCCATCCTGATGTTCATTTTATTTGTTATATTTTACTTGGTTACCCTGGGAAGAATAAATACTTTATGTAAGTCCAGAGGCACTCAGAGGTCAAAATCTACAAGGGGCAGAGTTTGAAGGGATGTGGTCAAGAAAGAGAGAGATGGTACATAGGAAATCTGAGCTCACAAGTGCTTTATGGATGTTCCTGGAACAAAGTTTTAGGGAAAGCACCAGGATGTAACATCTTCTGCTACAGTGGAAAGAATATAAATATGGAGACAGAAAATCTAGTTTGAACTCTGACTTATTGGCTTCTAATAACTTTGCTTCCACATAGATTATGGATTCAATAACATTTAACCTGCTTATTTCAAGAGTGTTGGTTTAAGAATCATCTGAGAGACTATATGTCTGTGTATTACAAGAGTAAATAGATATATAAATTAGGGATATTATCATTATTTAATTAACTGATTCTTATGCTCAGAGCTGAATAGAGTACTTCTGTGTACAAAAATCTATGCCAAAAACAGCTATATAGTCTGAAAGTAATTTTGGGAGAAAGTACAAGAAATTAACAATGGGGAAATTAAGTTTAATCAGTGCACAGGAAAAAGGAGAAATAAAACCTCAAATGTTCCCATCTTCTGGTTTGCTTAGCATGTTAACCAAAACACTTTCCAAAGTCAGAGAAACTGAAAATCACTATTGATCTTTTTCTTATGACGAATAACTCCTAGGCATTTTAAAAGTAACAATCTAAATGGTTTAATATTCAAAGAAGCTGACTGAAAGAATGTAATTCAATATATACTTTTCTCAGCAAGACGATGACCCAAATTTAGAAGGAAAAATATATTCCCTGACTTTAAGAATAACAGTTTAAAGGGGGAGAATGAATTAGTGGATTAACAAATACATTCAATGTTTTCTAGGGGTTAAAATAGGATCAAAATGATTCTTATAAAAGGATTTTATTTGGTTCTACTTCTTCTCAAATTACTCATTGGTATCTAGGAGTTGTCTTATGAGTGATCCATCCACTAAATCATTGGCCACCATTTTGTAAACACTCTTTTTGTCCTTTCCTATGCCTATTCATTGTAGTAATCCCTCTTGGCTTTGTTAAATTTCAGTGAAGCCCTTATTACTGTTGACCCTCAGGGATGCCTCTCTACTGGTCCCTGTTTGAGTTGCCTCTGTGGCCCATAAGTGCCTCTTCTGGCATTAGTACAGCACAAGGAACCTTAAATAAATAGGTTAGACAGGTGTATAAACAAAGTGCAGTAGAAATGCCTAGTAGGAATCTATTGATTCTACTAAGCTAGGGGAATGTGGTGAGTTCATCAAATGCTGTTCCTGAAAGAACACATTTATTTTTAAAATACAAAACTAAATGTGTCAACAGAGAGGAGAGAAAAGACGTCTGAGGATTATGGAAGTATATGGGTTTCCTTCATAGCTCACTTGGTAAAGAATCCACCTGCAATACAGGAGACCCCAGTTCGATTCGTGGGTTGGGAAGATCCGCTGGAAAAGGGATAGGCTACCCACTCCAGTATTCTTGGGCTTCCCTTGTGGCTCAGCTGGTAAATAATCTACCTGCAATGTGGGAGACCTGGGTTTGATCCCTTGGTTGGGAAGATCCCCTGGAGAAGGGAAAGACTGCCCATGCCAGTATTCTGGCCTGGAGAATTCCATGAACTATATAGTCCATGGGGTCACAAAGAGTTGGACACGACTGAGTGACTTTCACTTTCACTTCCATGGACAAAAGCACAGACATGTAAGAGTTTAAACCATCTAGTTTAGAAAAAAAAGTAAAGCCTTTTTTCAAAGGCAGTATAATAAAGTACTAAGGTAACAAAAGCACATTAGAACAAAGGCCAACCATGTCTATAAAAGATGGAATGTGTAGTTTTATTCCTCCACCATTCTACCTTTCTATGGTAGCATAAGAGGTAGAGTTAACAGCATTTCTCTTCTCATTTCTCTTCTCAATAAAACAATTTGAATTAAAATTCCTCTAAGTGAGGTTCTGAGGTGGAGAAGAGCTGTGGTGAGTTCAGAGAGTAATGAAGCATATTACTGAAATGCCTGGAGACCTAATCACTAAGGGCTTAGAAACCATAACTATAACCAGCAAGTTGTCCATTTGGTGGTAGTAAATATAAACTAAGCTAGCTGACTGAGACTTTAAAGTCTCTTTACTGAGACACATGTACCCTAGCGTTCATTATAGCACTGTTTACATTAGCTAGGACATGGAAGCAACCTAGATGTCCATCAGCAGATGAATGGATAAGAAAGCTGTGGTACATATACACAATGGAATATCACTCAGCTATAAAAAGGAGCACATTTGAGTCAGTTCTAATGAGGTGGATGAAACTGGAGCTTATTATACAGAGTGAAGTAAGTCAGAAAGAGAAACACAAATACTGTATATTAACACATATGTATAAAATTTAGAAAGATGGTAATGATGATCCTATATGCAAGGCAGCAAAAGAGACACAGACTTTTGGACTCTGTGAGAGAAGGTGAAGGTGGGATGATTTGAGAGAATAGCATTGAAACGTGTATATCACCATATATAAAATAGATGACTGGTGCAAGTTTGATGCATGGAGCAGGGCACTCAAAGCTGGTGCTCTGGAACAACTTAGAGGGGTGGAGTGGGGAGAGAAGTGGGAGGTGGGTTCAGGATGGAGGGACACATGTGCCCCTGTGGCTGCTTCATGTTGATGTATGGCAAAAACAATCACAATATTGCAAAGTAATTATTTTCCAATTAAAATAAATTAATTTAAAAATGTCTCTTTACCTTGACTCATGAGTGTCTAATGTAGTAATTAGTACATCAATTAAATTGGATCCTAAATACAACCACTTGTTTTCAAAAACTGAGTAGTTTCAATGGAAGTTTCCGATTAAACATGCAGAAGACACTTAGGTTTCATTCTGAGGCATAAAAAGCTGTGTTGAGACCCATGGCTCTGTATCCACATAGTCTTTACTCTATGTAAATCAATGTGATTTCCTGGCATCATCAACCACTATACTAGGACAACTTGAAGGCTATTGTTTTGTATAAAAAAGACTGTTTCCTCTTTGAACCACAGTTTCCTATGAGTTGTTTGGTTTATACTACCATCCTCCCCCACCTCCATAAACCACTCAGTAGGAACAGATATGTAGAGTTATACTTTCCTCCAGCTGCTCCAGCAATGCTGTCTTGGTTGGTTTTTTTCCTCTCACTAGTAGGTATATATAATATCAGTTGTGCTCTGGATTAAATGATAAGCTCTGAGAAGGTAGGGACTAGGGAACTATTTGGGAGTTGACTGTGAGTTAATGTTTTTATGTGAGGTGATCATGTTGCTGTTTTATGCACCACATCATCAATTTTGGCAAGTCAGGGTCTAAAAATGCATACTTTAGAGGAGCAGAGGGTTTGAAAACTTCTTAGAAAATTCAGAAATAGATTTCTCTGCTCATGTACTCCAGAAAATTTCTCTTTGTCCTTTTTATAAGACTTTTGTTACATTTTCACAAACACAGGACAAAAAGATGATGATAAAAATAGTGTTGAAAACATACTGTGTATTTGGGTCTGTACTAAACAATTTTTACAGAGATGATGCTTACTCTTCTCTGTAACTCAATGATCCCCATAATAAAGATGCAGAAACCAAGACTTTAGACAGAATAAGTAAACATTCCAAGGTCGCATGGTGAGAATGTAGCAGGGCTAGGGCTGAAATCCAGGTCCAAGGGCTCTAAAACCTGTGCTTTTCAGCGGGAACTCTCACAGTCTTCGCCTTTCAAACACAAGGCTAATCTGTGACAGGGGAGGACAGGACTTGGGGTTGTTACTGTGGACCTTGGATTTGCTGTTATTTCATCCTTTTTTTTTTTTTTTTTTGCAATAGTGAAGTGAAGTGAAAGTCAATCAGTCATGTCCAACTCTTTGTTATCCTATGGACTATACAGTCCTTGGAATTCTCCAGACCAGAATACTGGAGTAGGTATCATTTCCCTCTCCAGGGAATCTTCCCAACCCAGGGATCAAACCCAGGTTTCCAACATTGCAGGCAGCTTCTGTTTACCAGCTGAACCAATACCTGAATGATAAACTTAGAAATTAATCAAAATTCTTCTGGATGAAGCTATGAAGACACAGATCATATTATCTTGGGAGATTGTTTTTCAAAAAAAGAAATATATAATATTAATAATGGAATGTAGGTTAATAGAAAAGTGCAAAGATTTAATCAAAGTAATGAAATACAAAATAGGAATAACTAGTTGATACAAGCTAATCTGAAAATTATTTAGGTACCAAAACATGATTTGTATTAAATTTTTAAAAAAGAAAATTTAAGACAGCCTATGACTTAGAATTGGAGTAGGAAATGGCAATCCACTCCAGTATTCTTGCCTGGAGGATCCCATGGACGGGGGAGCCTGATGGGCTGCTGTCCATGGGGTTGCAAAGAGTTGGACACGACTTAGCAAGTAAACAAACATACACATGACTTAGAATTGAAAAAAAAGAGAGACTTGGAAAGTGCACTTTTCTCATATACTCAGAAAGATAATGCCTTTACGAACATATTGACTGAAATTCGATTTACCCTTAAAGAAAGATAGAGAAATCAAAGATTATTTACAGAAAAACTACCAAAAGATGGAAGACATTGAAGCTAAGAATTATGGGTAAATGTTAATAGCATTTGAGTTGTTCCGTTTAGAGAGAGATCAAGATTAACACTCAATGTATACCTAAAATTGTTGTACAAACTGAATTTTTTCATTGGCTTCTACTTTTACACGGAGGGGAAGGATCAGATTGTGTTTCAGATTTATGTCATTTTAGGCAAAGAAATTTTCTTTCCTGAAAAATTATATGTAAATCAAAAGTTTTCACCAAAATAAAACTATGAGCGAAAAGAGCTGAGGAATTTCATTAATAGATTCAAGTCTGAAAGAAGTGAAAACCCTGAGTTATTCTTTTCTATGGCACTGCAAACAGACCACAGGTCCCCCACTTCATACCCCACTTCCTCCAAAAAGCCTCTGTGAGTCAGTTCGTGCTGTGACTGACATTATAAATTTTTCTAAAGCAATTGAAATGGAACAAAACCAGAACATCAAAATGCTTTCCAAACCCAACCTGACCCAACCTGATATTTCACTTGGTTTGAATCCCTGGTATTAAAAAAGAAAAAAGAAAAAGAGCTTTAAATGCTCTAGAGAGTCTTTCTATTTTAAAAAGAAATTCTATGGTGAATGCTTAGGAAAAAAAAAGACAAGTGATCTATTTGTTTTGCAAATGTTGATTTGGGGGTCTGATTTGCTTAAACTATCTAGTTATCTAGAAGTTTTGATTATATTGATGTGGTCAAAGTAGATATAACAACACCACTTTGCGTCCCATGCCTATAACTGTATCAACAAGAAAACTTTGATGATTATTTTATATTAAAAATTAATTATACAATTAGGGTGATGCATGGCATCCTTAGTCTCCTGTACAGAGAGAGAAGTCTGGAAAATTGACATCCTTAGACTTTCCATACTTAGAAAGTTTAGGAACTTCAGACAAGAATTGTGCCCATTTATTGGCCCATTCAGTTTTGCACTTTGTGCCAGCGTTCCTCCTTAGGTGTTGCTCCTGAGGTATCTGTGCTAGCTCCTCCTATTACACCACAGGAAGACTGGGCAGCCTTAGTGGAGAGCAGCCTTAGCCAAGGAATAGATACCACTTTTGATTTTCTTTTACTTGACCACTGGGAAGGTTCTTAATAATTTATAATCTTGATACCTCAAGCTTGTGTCCCTTATTCACATGGAAGCAAATATAGCTTTTTTTTTTTTTTTCCTGAGCAACTATGAGAAGGACCTTCCAGGCCATAGTTTCTTGTTCATAGTTTCTGTTTTTTTTTTTTTTTTAATTTGACTCCTTGATGGGGTCCTGGGAATATGGAGAGCTCATCATTCTTTAAGATTTGAGATATACTTTGAGGCTAAATTAAAATCAGTCTCCACACAATAGCAAAGGGTATGTGTTAGGAGTGGGTGGTGATGTTGAATTAGGGATGGCTAGGTGTAACTTCTCTTCCAAAGGAGTGAAGCCAATTACCCTGACCTGCTAGAGCAGGACACATAAAAAGCCCCTAATAGAATGTCTACTTCTATTCATTTCACTTCTACTTATTACAGTTGACTCTTTGACATCTAGAGACTTTAGCATCCACGGATTTTCGTATCAGTAGGAGATTCTGGAACCAATCCATACCAGTCCCCCAAAGTGACTAGTTTAATTGTAGGTTTGGGTTCAAAAGGACATGATTGGGATTTGGGAAGGGGTTGGTTGCTCAGATACCAATAAGGCAAGAAATGTAAACCAAAGTGAAGAAGTGGAACCTGAGAATTTTGCTGACCCTGAAAAACGGGGACTGTTTTATAAAACAAAAGGTCAGAAACACATGGAGAAGATATCAAATTTTATTGCCAGATAAGTGACATTCCATTTTATTGTTTTCCTCTATTTCTTTGCATTGATCACAGAGGAAGGCTTTCCTATCTCTCCTTGTTATTCTTTGGAACTCCACATTCAAATGGGTATGTCTTTCCTTTTCTCCTTTGCCTTTCACTTCTCTTCTTTTCTCAGCTATTTGTAAGCCTCCTCAGACAACCATTTTGCCTTTTTGCATTCCTTTTTCTTGGGGATGGTCTTGATCACTGCCTCCTGTGCAATATCATGAACCTCTGTCCAATATCTGTCACTTCCACAGTATAATTGTAAGAAATTTGGTTTAGGTCATACCCAAATGGTCTAGTGGTTTTCCCCACTTTATTCAATTTAAATCTGAATTTGGCAATAAGGAGTTCATGATATGAGCCACAGTCAGCTCCTGGTCTTGTTTTTGCTGATCATATAGAGCTCCCTTTAAGACTAGGGGTCTCTTCAAGAAAATTAGTGATACCAAGGAAACATTTCATGCAAAAATGTGCACAATAAAATACAGAAATGGTTTGGACCTAGCAGAAGCAGAAGATATTAGGAAGAGCTGGCAAGAATACACATAACTACAAAAAAGATCATCATGACTCAGATAACTACAATGGTGTGATCATTCACCTAGAGCCAGACATCCTGGAATGTGAAATCAGGTGGGCCTTAGGAAGCATCACTACTAGCAAAGCTAGAGGAGGTGATGGAATTCCAGCTGAGCTATTTCAAATAATAAAAGATGATGCTATGAAAGTGCTGCACTCAATGTGCCAGCAAATTTGGAAAACTCAGCAGTGGCCACAGGACTGGAAAATGTCAGTATTCATTCCAATCCCAAAGAAGGGCAATGACAAAGAATGTTCAGACTACTGCACAATTGCACTTATCTCACACACTAGCAAAATAATGCCCCCAATTCTCCAAGCCAGGCTTCAACAGTACGTAAACTGTGAACTTCCAAATGTTCAAGCTGCATTTAGAAAAGGCAGAGGAACCAGAGATCAAAATGCCAACATCGGTTGGATCATCGAAAAAGCAAGAGAGTTCCAGAAAAACATCTAGTTCTGTTTTATTGACTATGCCAAAGCCTTTGAAGATCATGTCATCTGGTCCCATCACTTCATGGCAAATACATGGGAAAACAATGGAAACAGTGACAGATTTTATTTTCTTGGGATCCAAAATCATTGCAGATGGTGACTGCAGTCATGAAATTAAAAGATGTTTGCTCCTTAGAAGAAAAGCTATGACCAACCTAGACAGCATATGAAAGAACAGAGATATTACTTTGCCAACAAAGGTCCATCTAGTTAAAGCTATGGTTTTTCCAGTAGTCATGTACGGTTGTGAGAGTCGGACCATAGAGAAAACTGAGTGCCAAAGAACTGATGCTTTTGAACTGTGGTGTTGGAGAAGACTCTTGAAAGTCCCTTGGACTGCAAGGAGATCCAACCAGTCAATCCTAAAGGAAATAAGTCTGGAATATTGATTGGAAAGACTGATGTTGAAGCTGAAACTCCAATACTTTGGCCACCTGATGTGAAGAACTGACTCATTGAAAAGACCCTGATGATGGGAAAGATTGAAGAAGGATAAGAAGGGGATGACAGAAGATGAGATGGTTGGATTGCATCATGGACTTGATGCACATGAGTTTATGCAAGCTTCGGGAGTTGGTGATGGACAGGGAGGCCTGGCGTGCTGCAGTCCATGGTGTTGCAGAGTCGGACACAGTTGAGCGACTGAACTGAACTGAGCTGAAGTGACAATCCAGTTACTTATTCCAAAGAGATCTTTATTGCAAAACAAGTTGTCTGATCTTTGGCAAGTATTTAATCTCTCCCATAATATGCTTCCCTAATACCATTAATTAGACATTATCTTTTTGCAGTAGTGTTATTTTGTGTACTGAATTAAAATATAGAAGTTGGCTGATTCAGTAACTGAAGCATAGTAGACTTAGAGAATACTAGTTCTCTTCCTTTTTATGAACTTAACTGTTAAAACATGTAAGTATAGCACAACAATTATATCACCCACTTATTGAGTGTCATTGCTCACTATTAAGTACTAGGGGTTTTACAAATTTTCTTTTTATTTTGCAGCGACTCTTTGTGACCCCATGGACCGAAATCTGCTAAGCTACTCCATCCATGAGATTTCCCAGGCACAAGTACTGGAGTGGGTTCCCATTTCCTCTTCCAGGGAATATTCCTGACCCCAGTGGTGGAAATTGTATCTCCTGCATTGCAGGTGAATTCGTTACCACTGAACCAGTAGGGAAGCCCATATTGGAGCATAGTTAATAATGTGTTAGCTTTCAGTGTATAGCAAAATGATTCAGTTATACACATACATGTATCTACTCTTTTCCAAAGTTATTACAGAATATTGAGCAGTGTTCCCTGTCCTGTGTAATAGTTCCTTGTTGATTACCTATTTTAAATAAAGCACTGTGTACATGTCAATATCAAACTTCAATTTATCTCTTGCTTTTAGCTCTACTTTTGATTTTATCAAAGTGAAAGTGTCATTTTTACCCAATAATCAAGAAGATTGTATTTTTCTCTGAGTTATTTTTAAAAACCTTGAGATATCTTGGTAATCTAGAAAACATTTAGTCATTTCCTCTGTAAGAGTCCTGATTGTTAACATTGCATTACAATAATAAAACATATATTGTTTTGTATCTAACTTTTTTTCACTCAACAATATATTTGGAAAGTTCATTTAAGTTTTGCGTGTAACTGTAGTTTATTTATTTTCAACCATGAATAGATATCCCTGGAAGGAATATACCATAACTGGACATTTGGAGAGTTTTCAGTTAGAAGCTATGTTGAATAGTGCTGCTGTGAATTTTCTTATACTTGTCTTTTGGTGCAAATGTGTTTGCATTTCTGTTGGAGTAGAATTGTTGGACTACAAGATATGTGAGATTTCAGTTTTAATAAGTGCTACCAGTTTGGAGAGTAGTTATATGCTTTACACTTCTACCAGCAATGAATTCCAATTATTCTACATGCGCATCAACATTTGTTATTTGTCTTTTTCATTTTATTCATTCTGCCACGTGTGCAATGATACTGCACTTGTGGTTTGCATTTGCAATTCCCTGATGACAATGACATTGAGCCTTTTCATTCTGTTTATTGGCCATTTGTATATCCTCTTTAATGAAGTATTATTTTGATATTTTTGTACCAAATGGACCATCTTCTTACTGATTTATCTTTATTTTCTGGATATGAACCCTTTGTGGGTTTTAGGACTGTAAATATCTTCTACATCTCCCTGGCTTATTTTTTTCCATTCTCTTGATATCTTTTGAGGAATATACATTTTTAATTTAATATATTCCATTGTATTAATTCTTTCCTTCAAGAATAGTGCTTTTTACTTGCTGGTTAAATCCTTCCTTCCCTTGTCTCTTATATTTTAGAACTTTGCTGTTTTGCCTTTCACATTTAGATCTATAATCTACCTGAAGTAGATATTTGGAGGCAATTTAAGGTAGAGGATGTTTCAACCTTATGTATATCCTACTATGTGAACTACTTATTAAAGAGATATCACTTTTCGCATGGTTGTAGAGTGCCACATTTGTCTTCAATATAGAATCCACTTCTGGGTAAGATTGATACAGATTCCTTAGTTATATAGATTCCTTACTTTTTCTCATAGTAAGGAGATACTGTTGGTCCACTGTTGGTTCTTGAGCCAATATTACATTGTCTTAGTTACTGATGCTTTAGATAGGTAAGATTCTGATATAATATAATCTGATATTTGGGAGAGCAAATACTTATATGCTTTTCCATCACATGATTCTTAGACAGTCTTGACTTTCTTAATCTTTTAATGGAAATTTTAGAATCAGCTTTTTAAGACTCACCAAAATTTTCCAAAAAAAAAAAAAAAATCCCACAAAACTTTAGAAGTTTTTGGAGAGGGGATTGCATTAAATCATCAAAATCAATTTGGGGAGTACTGACATATTAAATATTAATTTTAGCATTCTATAAGCATAATACATCCTTTTATTGAATTACATTTTCTTTGATTTTTCTGCTATATACTTTGTACAGTTCTATGTAGAAGTCTCATAAAACTTTCTTTAGATGTACCCCTAGAAATCTGACAATTTGATACTATAGAAAAGGATATCTATCAAAGAATTCAACTTCCCCTTTCTGTCAATTGCAATTGAACACGACCCAACAGTTTTTTTCTACATTAATTTTTATCCAGCAATTTTTAAAAGCCATGTGTTATTGTAAAATTTCTATATAATCACATCATCTGTGGATAATAATAATCTGATTTCTTCCTTTTTTGTCTTTATACTTCTTATTTATTTTTCTCATAGAACATTATGATTTTGAGTAGAAATGGTGATGGTGGCCATATTATTCTTATTTCTGATCTCAAAGGAAAATGTTTCAAAATTTATTATCATAAAGTAAGATGTCTACTGAAGGTTTTAAAGATACTCTTCATCAGATTAAGAATTCTTCTTAATATTCAAAGTTCATTAGGAACTTAAAAAAATCATATATTTATGTTAAACCTTTTCAAATGTGTTTCTGTTAATATTGAGGATTTTTTTTTCTCCATAATTCTACTAATGTGGTGAAGTATACTAGTTGATTTTCTACTGTTAAACCAGTTTTACTCTCCTGGTCCAATACAAATTGGTGATCCTGGTATGGCTTTGCTAGTACGGTGTTTAAGAATTTTGTTTGTATATTCAATAGTTAGTGAAAGTGAAAGTCACTCAGTCTTGTCTGACTCTTTGCGACCCCATGGACTATACAATCCATGGAATTCTCTAGGCCAGAATACTGGAGTGGGTAGCCTTTCCCTTCTCCAGGAGATCTTCCCAACCCAGGGATTGAACCCAGGTCTCCCACATTGCAGGCAGATTCTTTACTAGCTGAGCTACCAGGGTTAGATTTGTCTGTAATTTTTTTTCCCCATATTGCCTTTATCAAGTTTTGTCATAAATATTATACTGGCATTATAAATAAAAATGGGAAACTTTTCCATCTTTTCTCTGCATTTATGTAAAAATGACATCATTCCTTCTGAGTATTTGCTAAAGTTCACAGGTAAATGTTCTTGCTCCAGGATTTTCTTTGGAGGAAGGTATTTATTTACAGAATATTTTTTGCTGTTACACAGTATTGTTGCTGTTCAATCACTGTTGTGTCTGACTCTGTGATCCCATGAATTGCAGCATGCCAGGCTTCCCAGTTCTTCACTATCTCCCAGAGTTTGCTATCTAACCATGTCATACTCTTCCCCCCTCTCCTTTTGCCTTCAACATTTCCCAACATCAGGAATTTTCCAATGAGTCGGCTCTTCCCATCAGGTGGCCGAAGTATTGGAGCTTCAGCTTCAGCATCAGTCCTTCCATGAATATTCAGGGTTGATTTTCTTTGGTATTGACTAGTTTGATTTACTTGCAGTCCAAGGGACTCTCAAGAGTCTTCTCCAGCACTACAATTCCAAAACATCAATTCTTCCATGCTCAGCCTTCTTTATGGTCCAAATCTCACATCTGTACATGACTACTGGAAAAATCATAGCTTTGATTACAGGGAATAGTGATAGTATTGTTTACATTTTCAATTCCTTCCTTCATTTTTTGTAACTATGTTTTCAGGAAAGTCAGCTATATTTGGAAACTTGTAAAAATATGTAATGTTAAGTTTCCAACCTCCATTTCTTTAAGTTGTTTATGATTATAGCAACCATATGATTCATAATCCCACTGGAATACTTGAGAGTGAGAAGAGTACTACAAATTATTGAAATTCTTTATCTTTGATAGAATTTCTATATTTATTTACCTATATTGATTTTGTTATTGTGGTGTACTTATAAAATGATTTCATTATTTTGGTGTAAATATAAGATGACTGAAAGTCTATTTAAAAATAAAAGTCTTTCTACAAAATATAAATAGCATTATCTATTTTCATTAATGCAAAAAAATCTTTCTTTATATTCAATTCCTAAGCATTATAAAATGAACAAAATGTTTGTTCTTAGTAAATAGTCATGTCATTTAATTAGTTTCTTGGCTGTATTTACCACTGATATTATTGTATTACTGATATTTTTCTGAAGAATATATTTTTTACAATATTATCTTATTATCCTTAATTTTTTTATATAATTGCCTGCAGTGTTTTCAAAATAGATTTTATCTTTATAAACTTGAAATTGTTGACAATTTCAGTTGACTTTTTTTGTAAAACAAAATCTTTTAAATTAGAGAACATACTCTTTCTACAGGTGTTGAGGTACCTCAAAGCTCATAGTAATTTCCTGGAATAAATTTTATTATTTTTTCATAATGAAATACATAAATATTTCAGTCTAAATATTTTCACAAGTTCTGTCTTTTTTCTTCAATTCAGAGTACACGTCTTTGAAAAATATTTTTGCAAGGAAGAATTCATCAAACAAATTGTCTATGGTTTTGACTCTTTTGAGCATTCACTAAATTCACATGCTGTAAAACTTTGGGCCTTTTCAATTTCATTCCACTCCAATTCAGGATATAAATTTACCCAATTAGAAGTAGAAACTCCATCAAAAGATTCTTATGACAAGTTAAAATGTCACAAATTTCAATTGCGATATTTTAATGTTAAATCTTATACACTATTGAGTTCCTAATAAATTATTTCTCCAAGTCTGCTGCCGGGGGCCAGCGTGAGGAACTCCGCCCATGGCAAAGGTCATGAGGAAGGAGGCTTGGCATACGCAAAGGCGTGATCAAGCCTCAGGAAACCCCCTGTTCCCGAGCATCTACCCCAAAACCAGAGTCTGTTTTATGCTCTCCCCCATAACCGTTTCTCTCAGAGAAGGAGTAAACGTGCAGCTCCAAGGCAATAAAAATTCCTGGGTGTGACAAGAGTGTTTCAGCTTACAGACTCCTCTGAAGGTTATCTAGCCCACCTGTATAGGTTCGTCCGGCCACATGTGAGTGTTTACAGCCTCCCAACCTGAGAGGCATGAGGTGTTTTAGACTTACTAAAGGCAAATTCTTTGGGGGAGTTAGAAATTATTAGTATAGTGGGTTGGTTAGGAATTATATTGGTGAGGGGTTTTTTCATTTGTTGTGCCAATAATTGCTGCTAATTCCCTCCCCTGGGTGTGACAAGGGTGTTTCAGGTCAGACCTCTCTGCTGACAGGCTAGCTTGTGTGACAGGATTATCCATACTCCTGCCACTAGGCACATGATTGTTTACTACCTCTCAACCGTAAACAGCACAGAGAGTTTTGGAGTATTTTGAGAGTCTTAATTAGCATAGGGCTTTTTCTTCTTGTTGAGTCAATGATTGCCACCAGGCCTCCATATCCTTAGGCACCTGGGAATATATTAATCAATGTATTTGGAATATAGAAAAGGAAATATAGTAGTTTTGATGTTAGCAATACTAGACTTTTTGAGTTAATGGATTTTCTCTTTTGTAATAGATCACTGTGCTTTGTTATAAATCACTGTGTCCTTGCTCTGTAAAAATGTAACTTTATCACTATCTTAAGACTAAATAGATCTTAAGGGGAACATTGGTGAAAGGATTTTCATTTGTTGGGTTGATGTTTGCTGCTAAATCTCCATATTCCCTGCCCGTAAAATGAATATAACTAACATATAGGAGAAATAAGCATTAACCTTTAAGCATATAGGAGAAATAAGTATTAACCTTTAAGATTAATCATGTTAACCCTGGGTTAAATGAATTCCTTTCTTGATTGTAACTCACTATGCCCTCATCTTATAGGAATGCAACTTTATTTGGAGGGTGGTGCCTGGTTTAAGAAAAAACACCCTTGGAAAAAAATAAGTTTTTTGGTTATCAGAAAGAAAGGATCATAAAATGTCAGCAGGTCTCACTCATGGACAGAAGATGATGTAATATCCCTAAGACCTTTTTTTTTATACATTTATGTGAAGCACCTGATTTTGATAAAGGTCAGGACTGCTGACCCCCGCGTGACTCTGTATTCATCCCTATATGTAACAAAAGGTATATAAGCAAACCCAAAAATAAAGAAATCGGATCAGTTTCCGGAAAGACTGATTCCCCCAGGTCGCTTCTCTCTTGCTCCCGTTTCTCTGGCTGAATTCCCATCTGGATTCAGCCTCCTTTTCTCCACTACACTATCTCCTACTACACTATCCGTTTCTAATCTCTCTATATATCTGTAATTAAATATGTATTTTTCCAAAGACACCGACGCCTTCAAATTCCCTGGATTCATCGGGGCTGGACCCCGGCAGTCTTCCTTGTTTTTAAAGGAATATATTTATATTTGTCTGAATGTTTGTCACTTAATTACAATTAAAAACTCTGAGAGTTGAAGTTTTATGCTATTCCATTTGGTGACTATTTTCATTAGAGGATTCCAACTGATTCTGATAAAAATAAAACCAAATTTTGGAGTCTTATTTATCAAGAACTTCAAAAGCATTGTAGGCCATTGCGGTTAAATTATTATTAAGTTTACATATGTGTAAGCATATAAATATTCAGTGTTAAGTTTATCTCAAAATTTTAAGTTTATTGTTGAAATTTGCATACTTCTTGAGTACTGACAACTAGAGTTTTCATTTCAATTGGTAGAATATAGCAGCTTCTTTGGATGTAATTATGAATTTCCAGGTGGCACTAGTGGTAAAGAACCTACCTGCCAAAGCATAAGACATAAGAGACATGGGTTCGATCCTTTGGTTGGGAAGATACCCTGGAGGAGGGCATGGCAACCCATTCCAGTATTTTTGTCTGGAGAATCCCGATGGACAAAGGAGCCTGGAGGGTTACAGTCCATTGTGTCACACAGAGTCAGACACAACTGAAGCAACACAGCACACATGAACAGCAGCTTCTTTGAATGTAATTATGAATTATGTGTGTACCAAATCAAAGATTAACACATTTGAAATTTAGTAAGACTACTGCCTTATGTTGGCATCGTGCTTCATCAAAATTTGTATCTTTATCACAAAAGCAAATAATTTTGTCTTCATTATTGGCTTTTCAAATGAAATTTACAACAGCATTCACAAAAATGTCCCATTTTGACTTTCAATAGAAGGAAAATCCAAGCATGTGCTTCTGTATAAATGAATTCCCAAGCACTTGATTACAAAAGCATTATGAAATCAACTGATGTTCTATTTGAAGCATCTGATGACACTAATATAAAGAGAGTGCTTACATATCTGGGTATTCATTGAACTAAGGGAGACAGTATATTCATGGCTGTCACTTTATTTTCATATGTGCACAAGAAACTTTATCTTAACAAAATGAATGGAATTAATTATAGCAGTCATTTGATCTAAATGAAAAGCCATGCTTCACAGAATGAGTGAGTGAAAGTCACTCAGTCGTGTCCGACTCTTTGTGACTCAGTGGACTATAGAGTCCATGGAATTCTCCAGGCTAGAATACTGGAGTGGGTAGCCTTTCCCTTCTCCAGGGGATCTTCCCAACCCAGGGATCGAACCCAGGTTTCTCACATTACAGGCGGAGTCTTTACCAGCTGAGCCACAAGGTAAGCCCAAGAATACTGGAGTGGGTAGCCTATCTGTTTGGAGAAGGTGATGGCACCCTACTCCAGTACTCTTGCCTGGAAAATCCCATGGACAGAGGAGACTGGTAGGCTGCAGTCCATGGGGTCACTACTAGTTGGACACGACTGAGTGACTTCACTTTCACTTTTCACTTTCATGCATTGGAGAAGGAAATGGCAACCCACTCCAGTGTTCTTGCCTGGAGAATCCCAGGGACGGGAGAGCCTGGTGGGCTGCCGTCTATGGGGTCTCACAGAGTCGGACACGACTGAAGCGACTTAGCAGCAGCAGCAGCAGCAACCTATCTGTTCTCCAGGGGATCTTCCCCACCCAGAAATCAAACTGGGGTCTCCAGCACTGCAGGTGGATTCTTTACCAACTGAGCTATCAGGGAAGCATGAAGCATGTAAATATATCTACAACTGCTTTGGCTAGTTTTTGTATGCAAGTATCAGTTTAGTCCAGTTCAGTTCAGTTCAGTCGCTCAGTCATGTCCGACTGTTTGCGACCCCATCAATCACAGCACGCCAGGCCTCCTTGTCCATCACCAACTCCCGGAGTTCACTCAGACTCACGTCCATCAGGTCGGTGATGCCATCCAGCCATCTCATCCTCTGTCGTCCCCTTCTTCTCCTGCCCCCAATCCCTCCCAGCATCAGAGTCTTTTTCAATGAGTCAACTCTTCGCATGAGGTGGCCAAAGTACTGGAGTTTCAGCTTTAGCATCATTCCTTCCAAAGTATGCAAGAATAGCCTTCTCAAAATAACTATTAATTTAGAAGTATATGTGTCTTCTGTCTTTTTGTGTGTACGTGTGTGTGTTGTCAGGAATAATGCCATGACTCCTATAAAGACTGGTAAATGTAAATTAACATTTTGTGTAAGTAACACATTTATCAGCAATATTCTTGAGAAACTGAAATTTCATAATCTTTACTAAATATTTTAGAGTTCAAAATTCAAAAGATTAGAAAATAAGAAAGCATTACCTAACAATAAAGGAAGCATACAGTTACAGATTTACTCCATTCAATAAATGAAAATCATTGTAGCAAGATAGTTTAGGTTTCTCTAGTCTATACACTTTATGGCAGGGCTACACAGCTGTTTTCCCACATAAATTCCTCATTTAACCTGTAATTTCTCATTTGTCTCACAGACTCTACCACTGGTAGCCTGTCCATTTCATGCATCTCATAGGCCACACCGTGAGTCATATTACATACAGCTCATTAGAACACCAAGAAGCTGACAGTGCAGTGGTGTTGAATAGTCCCCTAATTTCACTAGAGACCAGAGTCAGCCCAGGGATGCCTTTCCTGAAAAGTGCACATCACTTTATCAGAGAGTGCCTTCCTTGTTTCCTGTGGAGGAAGGTGTTAGCTAGGCTGGTCAGGGTTAGCAAAAAGAGTGGCAGATTGCCATTTATCATCGCCAGGTTTATAGTCAGAACTTTGTTCACTGAACATATATTACATATACAACTAGATAAAGCAATGGCATTGAGTCAAAGTACAAAAAAAAATTCTACTGAATTCATCAGGAATTATTTTACTGCAAGTATTAAAACTGATAATTTGTTACAAAAGTAAAGCTCAGGTGAAAAAAAGAGCTAGGATACCAGTGAAAACCATGTAAACTGGAACATTCTACAAATAATACTCTGGTAATTCCTTCCTTCCTCCTTCCCTGCCACCTTCTCTCTCCTCTTTCTCATTTCTCTCTTTCTTTCTCTCCTTTTCCTTCCAACTCTTTGCTTTCTCTCTGAAAAATTCCACCCTTATACCAAATTAGAGGGAATAATATGATGAACGCTAATGTACTTTCTCACAGCTTCAACAGTTTTCAACACATGATCGATTTGTTTCATTTTCATTCCTCTCATTATTCATTTCCCCTGCATTACTTTAAAGCAAACCTCAGACACACTTTCTTTGCATCTGATTATTGTTTTTCAGATATTTTCAGGACATTTAACAGTTGCTGCCTGTTTTCTATTTTTTATATTGCTTGTTTGTTCTCTCCTATTTTCTTGATAGTCTCTTCCAACATTTATTGATTTTGTTAGGCTTTTCAAAGAAATGTCTCTTTAGTTTGCAGTTTCATTAATTTCTCTTATCTTTATTATTTTCTTTCTTCTACTTTCTTTTTGTTCAGTTGGATGTTCTAATTTTTTTAAACGTATGCCAGCTCATCCATCAACCTTTCTTCTTTTCTAACAAATGTACCTAATCTTGTACACTTCTAAGTATAATATTTTGGTGGCATTTCACAAATTTGAAATGCACTTTTATTTTCAGTTGGGTCAAAAAATTTCCAAATTTTTGTTGTAATTTTTAATTCAAATTTTGAATTATATTTTTATTTTCAGTTGGATCAAAACATTTTTTAATAGTCACTGGGATTTCTTTTGACCCATAGGGTATTTAGTAGTACATTTCTTAATTTCCAATCATAAGAGGATTTTCCAGTTATCTTTTTATTATTGGTTCCTAGCACAACTGTAGTAAGAACTATAGTGAAGAATTATATGCTGTATGCCTTCTGTTCTTTCTTTTAATTTAAAAAATTCCACTCTGAAAGTTTCAATTAATTTGCATTAATTCATTTAAATTCAAGGAAATTGCTTTTACATTCAGTTTTAAATCTATCATCTCATTCTGTCTATTCTGAGTTCCTTGTCTCTCTTTTCTTGATTTTATAAGGGTTGAATATTTTCTTCTCTTGCCTTAGAAGTTATATACATTCTTCATTATTGGTTATTCCTTTTGAAACACTGATGAAAAGCTGTGGAGCACAGTTTTCTCAGGTTCCATCCAGGAAAACCCACTCTTTTAATCCATTATCGGTGGTTAAGCATTTCAGAGAAAATGAAGAAATAAACAGCAAGTGGTGCTTCTTAAACACTTGAGCAAGAATAAAACAAAGGAGGGTCATCACAGTGTCCAATATTTAGTTTTGTCAAGTTTCTCATTGGAATTGAGACTTGTCTGATCATGATTAGCAGATACATGCCTATATTATGGGTATGGCATCGTTTCCATGAAGATGTTGACAACTAGTTAAGTTGTACTCAGCACATGATTGTATACATTGTATAGGCTTCAAAAATATAGATTCATGAAGGATCTGGAGCTGATGATAAAACTGATGGATGTCACATTATAACTTTCATTATGGTTCTCTAATGGATGCATAACACCTGGAAACAGGAGAAAGGCAGATTTGGAGGCTCTATTTACAACATTCTGACTTACTAGATCAGGTTTTGTGAATGGGCTCAGGTAGGTTTTCCTGAGGAGTTAGAGAGAGAATGGAATAGAGTCCCCAGAGGGTCACTATTGCAATGCCAATGGGCTTAGTGCAATATAATGGCTAATGTTGTCTTAGCATTAACCAGCTAGTAACCACAATAGGAAGTGAACTTTATTCATAAAAAAGCCAGCATCCAGAGCAAAGTACCAGACCCTCCCAAAGCCAGAGTAAAAAATCAACTTAATTCAGCTGAAACTCAAATTATGACACTGTCTCCATGAAAAATTCAATGAAATGAAAAATTTAACCCATGTTGAATTTAACCTGTAAAAAGTATGCCTTCTTGTTATGCTATTTAAGCTAATGTGACTTATTTAAGGTGGTGGCTTATTGCTTTCACCATCAATTAAAAATATTTCCCCATCATGTTAAAACTCCATTAAGCATACTATGTTACATACTAAGTGATATTAATACCACATATACAATTTCTCACTGATCTTCACCAATGTAGGCATTATAAAGAAACTGAGGCAGACAGAGATGAATTCAACCATGATTACAGAGCTGGTGAGTAGCAGAGCCAATGTTTGAAGACAGATGTGTTTATTCCAAAAGCTATGTTTGTTCCAACCTGCAACACTGCCTCCCTTAATCCTGAGAATTTATTAATATGAACATGCTAGGAAAGAAATGTTGTGGTATGGAATTTCTTTATAGGCTAAATTGGCTAAATTCACCTCTAATTTTTCTCCAGCAGCATTTTAATTCAGAGCTTGACCATGGCTGTTACAAAAGATACCTAGCTTTGGGATGGATAGGATTTGATTATAAAAGCACTGGGGAGATTTGAGAGAAATTTGAACTAGGTTTCTGAATGATACGCACATTTCTTCAAAACTGGAGGATACATACATCAAGCATAGATCTTGTCTATAACTATAAATTTATTTTAAGATGACAAAACTGTGAGTCTCAAAAATATAATGTTATGTAAAGACAAAAGACGCACTATTATTTAGGGTAAAATAAATAAATAAAACAATGCCCTAGAGTCAATAAAGGAGAAATTACTGAGACAAAGAAAAAAGGAACAAGGAAAGAAAAGATGGAGAAAATGTCAGAGAGGGAAAAAAGAAAAGAGCAAAGGGATTTAATCTAGCATACGGGATTCATCTAATGTACGGAAGAAAGAGTCCAGAGTTTGAAATATTGAGTCTTTTTGTTGAAAGTTAGCAGCATTTAAATATTATAAGATATAAGGAAAAGTTATCTTTTTACTTTTCTGTTTTGAAAATATGTCCCTATGAAATTATCACTGTATATATATTAGACTTTGTTTTATGTATTCTCTTAACATAATGTGTGTTAAGTTGCTTCGGTCATGTCCAACTCTTGGCAACCCTATGGACTATCACTTGCCAGACTCCTCTGTCTGCAAGATTCTCCAGGCAAGAACACT
Organism: Oryx dammah; assembly: GCF_014754425.2. NCBI lineage: Eukaryota > Metazoa > Chordata > Mammalia > Artiodactyla > Bovidae > Oryx > Oryx dammah. Next base: position 38,041,822 of record NW_024070213.1, on the reverse strand, counting down.
GGAGAGGGTTTCCATTTCCTCCTCCAAGGGATCTTCCTGACCCTGGGATCGAATCTGCATCTCTTATATCTCCTGCATTGGCAGGTGGGCCCTTCACCAGTAGTGCCACCTGGGAAGCCCTCTGAAACCACAGAGATGTCTACAAAAGCAGGCTCCTGCTCAGGACACTCTTGGCTGCAGAAGCAGACACCCAGGTACACCAGCTATGCATACCGCTCTAAGGCCACACATGTGTGGGCGTGCAATCCCTAATACTTTTCAATTCTTAGCAGATTTACAATGTTTATACCTAATATTTTGTAGGTGTAACTAGACCTTGACTTCAAACATTGCAGAATAACTAGAGTTTTTCTTCTTTATATCAAGAATTAAATTAAAAAGAAACAAAGAAAAAAGATTAAAAAATGTAAGAGAAGCCTAAATGTTCAGTGGGGTCACAAAATACTGTGCTTGTTTGAAAAACAAGTAGACATTTTTTTTTACTTTGTGTAGCCTTATCTATGCATTCATTAAAGTGACAGTTCAAAGTCTCCATGTTCTTGGAGTCCTCCTTTTCTGCTGAGATATGTCTTGATAACGCAATAGCAATATAATAAATCAGCTAGGGAATTCAATCTGGTGTTGCAAAAAATCACAGTGGCAGGTACTTCAAGTTAGGCAGATGGCCTGTTTCCAGAAGTTATTCAATAAAGGAAAAGAAGAGACTGTGCAAAAACCAGAGAAGCTATAATTCTCCGGCTTCTCAGAGGCTACAGGTCAAGCTAACATTCACAGCCTCGCCTTGTTTCACCTTTGCTCAACTGTTCAAGAAGCACCACTTGCAGTTTATTTCTTCATTTACTCTGAGCTACTTGCCCCACTGGAGCTGAAATAAGTTAAAACTGTTGGGTTTCTCTTGGAGACCTCAGAAAACGGTGCCCCACACCTTTTCATCAGTGTCTCAAATGGTGAAGATCTCTCAGGGAGAAACATGTCATCAAAAATTGCAAGTTCTCAGTCACACCTTTCAATGGAAAAAAAAAAAAAAGTTCCCCATTCTACCCCACCTTAGTTTCTGCCTAGTTAACAGGGAGCTCTTTAAATGAAATAAACAAGTTCGCGAACCTCTCCAGGGCCCCTCTTACCCTTGTCAGGTCTGTGTTGCCTGCTTTTGGCTCTAAGATCTGGATTTTCTTCCCAACTCCTGGTGGTCTTGGCAAAACCCTGAGCAGGTTCCCAGGCCGCACACCCACGGAGGAGATTGTGGGGTTTGGTGGTTACAGGAACTGGCCAGAGAATCTTGCATTTCAGTCTCTGCTGAGCAACTCAACTTTCTGACCTTTCAGATGAGTCACTTGGATAGCATTGACTGAAAGGGAGACTTTGGGGGCAAATATAGGAACCTTCTCTGAAATCCAGATGCTGTTTGTGAGCTGTGTTTTCCCAGATCAAATAAACAAGTACCAAAAAGCAGTCATCCAGGCCCCACGGAAAAAATATGTACCCCACATGCTTTCATGGCTAGTGGGTGGCTAAATTAGGCTCTTGTTTTGTCTAAAGGCATTTGAGTATGTAAAAAAAATTACATAGCAAATATCTGGTGTCCTGACTCTCAAACTATGAAAACTACTGGTCTTATAATATGTTAGTGGCAAAGAATAAACAAATTAAAATCCAATTTACCAACAAAACACTTTGCTTGCATATTGTAGAAAAGAAAAAAAAGCATCAAGTCAAAACATTTCAATGTCCTAGACAGTTACTCACAGTTATGCTATTTTGGAGTCCCATGGCAATCACTATTGACTGTTGAAATAAAAACCTGAAGACCCCCAGGTTTTTCACCTAAAAAAAACTATACATCATTTTAGATTTCTTGTACAACATTCAATCTTGAAGAGAAAAAAGAAATCCAACCAATTCCAGTGTTTGTCAAGGTAACAGACATTTCAACTCTTTATCTAAGAATACTTTCTTTTAGAACATTTGTTGGGTTTGTCTGTTTACTTCCCTCCAACTCTGAAGGTTCAGAATAGATGTACTGGAAATCCCCAAAGAAAGCCAGACTCAGTCATCTCAACCTTTGTTAATCCTGTCACTGCCTTTTTCAACCTCTTAACCAGCTCCCTGGGGGATGCAGTGATTATCTCTACCCTACAGTTTTGCCTTCCTCCTCATCCTTCTTCTCCAGCTGTTTATTGTCCATGGATGCTCACTGGTTGAAAAATATTTTTATGCCTGTTGCCTACTAGATAAGGTGTTCTCTGCTTTTCCTTCATCTCTCTGGGGTCTTCTTTGAAAGCGTCAGCCAATCAGTGTGCTATAATTTTAGCAATTATATTAATGGCAGAACATGGATGTAGCAGTAAAATAAAATGATTAGGCAATAGATAGATGGAATGATGGAATGATAATCTTGTGTTCACCAGTAAACTTAGAGAGTTAACTTTTTCCTTTCTAGTACCTATTTCCTTCATTGGTAAAATGATGCCGTTGGAAAGATGGTCAAAGACTTTTCCAAGCCCACTGTATTAGTGAGTGTTCTCCAAAGAAACAGAACCAGTGAGATATGTACTTAAATATATATGTAAATATAAATAAATGAGTGTGTACATATACCTACGTTGAGGAGGGCAATATACTTTACTGAGTCCGCCGATTCAAATGCTAATCTCATCCTGAAACACCAAGAAACAATGTTTAATCAAGGCACCAGTGAAGTTGATGCATAAAACCTTGAAGATGAAGAGTGCAGTGACTGGCCATTGGAAGCTGATGACCAACTGAGATGATCATCGAAGCTGATCCTCTTACAACTACATGAGAAATTGTCCAAGAACTCAACCTCCACCATTCTACAATTCTTCAGCATTTGAAGCAAATGCTTCAAATTTGGAAATTTGAAAAATTGGAAAATTTGGAAAATTGGAAAGGTGAAAAAACTCAATAAGTGGGTGCCTCATGAGTTGACTGCAAATCAAAAAATTGTCATTTTGAAGTGTCATGCTCTCTTATTTTACATAAATTGTATGAACAGTGACCAACCATTTCTCAAGCAGATTGTGATGTGTGATGAAAAGTGCAAGATTTACCAATTCAGTGGCTGGACTGAGAAGAAGCTCCAAAGCTCTTCCCAAAGCCAAACTTGCACCAAGTAAAAGGGTCATGGTCACTGTTTGGTGGTCTGCTGCTGATCTGATTTACTACAGATTTCTGAACTCTGGCAAAACCATTACATCTCAGAAGTATGCTCAGCAATTTGATGGGGTGCACTGCAAACTGCAATAGCTGCAATGAGCATTGGCCAACAGAAAGGTCCCAATTCTTCTCCATGACAGTGTCCAACTACACGCTGTACAACCAATCTTTCAAAAGTTGAATGAATTGGGCTACCAGGTTTTGCCTTATCTGTCATACTCACCTGACCTCTCACCTACTGACTACCACTTCTTCAAGCACCTCAACAACGTTTTGCAGGGAAAGTGCCTCCACAACTAGCAGATCAAAGAAAACGCTTTCTAAGAGTTTGTTGAATCCTGAAGCACAGATTTTTATGCTACCAGGATAAATAAACTTATTCCTCATTGGCAAACATGTTTGAGCCTAGTTACAATGATTTAAAATTCAGGGTCCAAAACTGTAATTACTTTTGCACCAACCTAATAAAGACAGGAAAACTGCCCCAGAAACAACGAACAACACAAATAACCAAATCCCCATGTGTCAGAAATATAATGATATTAACTTACATAAACTCTTCAGAATAAAGCATGTTTTTCAAAAACCCAAGTGTAAACATTTAATCATGTTTATTTTAATCTTTATTCTTGCAATTTTTTGCTCTTCTATAGAATGAGTAATTCTACCGACAGGGACCTAGTATCCACACCCATGTGTGTAAGTATATACACATGTGCATATTTTTACATGCATGTGCACCAATATTCAAAGACATAATTGCTTATTACTCATATTTTCATCAGTAGAAAAATAGCACTTCTACCCTCCCCTGTCTGATATGCACTTCCTCACTACGCCACTGAACTATCTAGCATATTAGCATTGTACCACAGGCCAGGTATGCACAGATCAATTTATTCTGTGACTTCTGTAAACTTCTGTAAAACTTCGTTCCGAGAGCTTTTATGTTGAAATGATATCAAAATACTTTATACATTTTCTTGGAATTATAAGATATTAAGAACAAGGGATAAATGTCGGATGAACCTTAGAAAAATCCTTTTGTTTTTCTAAAATTGTCTGAAATTTCATGGATCTAGACAGCAGTGGTTCCCTATGTCCTACTGTATAATCAATTCATGAAAAGCTTATTTTACAGTTTTATTTAATTATTATTTCATTCTAACCACTGATTTTAAAAAATTCATGTAAAATTCACAGTATGTCCCAAATAGGGCATGTGTGCTTGCTCACTGACATAACCAACTCTTTTGCAACCCCATGGACTGTAGCCCACCATGCTCTTCTGTCTATCAGATTCTCCAGGGAAAAATACAGGAGTGGGTTGCCATTTCCTTCTCTAGTTCCAACCAGTACTACCTCTTAAGGACAGATTCATTTAACTAATTGCAGCTTTCCAGAGAAACCAAACGTAAAACTTTGGTAACCTCCCAATTTTTTTATGAGTGACACCCATATTTTTGTATGCCCATTATTTATTACAGAAGCATGCCAACAGTAGATTTTCATATAACAAGGCCAAAGAGCAAGCATAGAGAAAACAGAGGTCAACTGGAGAAGTGATTGTGAAGAGAGACCCCAAGAGAGACTAAAAAGAGCTTTACCTGGCCAAAAATATCTTTAGTGTAGGAGGAAATGAATCAAGACATCCTAAAAGGGGCATTGAGGTGATGTTATCAAGGGCAGACCCATAATTATACTACCTTTGATTTAGGGGTAATAGTTGGAAAATTATCTTTGTGGTTACACAAAGGATTACCAATGTTATCTGTGCCTTTTCAATTTGAAGCATCAGTTATTTTCTGTCTTTAAGGTTAAAACAGTTCTGGGTCCTGTGAACTGGGTTAGATGCTTCTCTTCTTTATTTTATCATTGAGCCTGTCCATGTTTGCTACTCTGCCTCCTGTGATGGAACTTGATGCTAAGATCATCCAGCCGGGTGCTTGGTACCAGGAAGGGGAGTGGATGATGCCTCAACAAGTGAATGAAATGGATAAATGGTGGAAGATTAATGGCTTTATGGCTCCTTCACATTTAAAGAAGGAATCTGGTCTTGTCTCCAACCAGCTTTTCAATTACAGATCTCAACTTCTTTGAAGAAGGGAATAGATAATCTAAGGGTCAGCCAGTCCTATGCATTTATCTTTCATTTTTCAAGTATTTATTGATAAATCACTTTTGCACAGCACTGAGAATATATACATTAGTAAGAAAAAATCCTGCTTGTAAGGAGTTTATGATATAGCAGATGGATGATTGTACATAGAGATCAAATATCATTTAATATCAGCAAAGAGTATTGAATCATCTTATATTCTTGACTCTCTAAACTTGGGAAAATATTTTGTTTATTGAGCAGAAGATAAGCTGAACATAACGATTTCAGCATATTCAGTTCAGTTCACTTCAGTCACTCAGTTGTGTCCAACTCTGAGACCTCATGAATCGCAACACGCCAGTCCTCCCTGTCCATCGCCAACTCCTGGAATTTACTCAAACTCACGTCAATTGAGTTGGTGATGCCATCCAGCCATCTCATCCTCTGTTGTCCCCTTTTTCTCCTGCCCCCAATCCCTCCCAGCATCAGGGTCTTTTCCAATTTGCCAACTCTTCGCATGAGGTGGCCAAAGTATTGGAGTTTCAGCTTCAGCATCAGACCTTCCAGTGAACACCCAGGACTGATCGCCTTTAACATGGACTGGTTGGCTCTCCTTGTAGTCAAAGGGACTCTCAAGAGTCGTCTTCAACACCACAGTTCAAAAGCATCAATTTTTTGGCGCTCAGCTTTCTTCACAGTCCAACTCTCACATCCATACATGACCACTGGAAAAACTATAGCCTTGACTAGACGGACCTTTGTTGGCAAAGTAATGTGTCTGCTTTTGAATATGCTATCTCGGTTGGTCATAACTTTCCTTCCAAGGAGTAAGCATCTTTTAATTTCATGGCTTCAATCACCATCTGCAGGAATTTTGGAGCCCAGAAAAATAAAGTCAACCACTGTTTCCACTGTTTCCCCATCTATTTCACATGAAGTGATGGGACCAGATGCCATGATTTTCGTTTTCTGAATGTTGAGCTTCAAGCCAACTTTTTCACTCTCCTCTTTCACTTTCATCAAGAGGCTCTTTAGTTCCTCTTCACTTTCTGCCATAAGGGTGGTGTCATCTGCATATCTGAGGTTATTGATATTTCTCCTGGCAATCTTGATTCCAGCTTGTGCTTCTTCAGCCCAGAGTTTCTCATGATGTACTCTGCATGCATATAAGTTAAATAAGCAGGGTGACAATATACAGCCTTGACGTACTCCTTTTCCTATCTGGAACCAGTCTGTTGTTCCATGTCCAGTTCTAACTGTTGCTTCCTGACCTGCATATAGGTTTCTCAAGAGGCAGGTCAGGTGGTCTGGTATTCCCATCTCTTTCAGAATTTTCCACAGTTTCTTATGATCCACACAGTCAAAGGCTTTGGCATAGTCAATAAAGCAGAAATAGATGTTTCTAGAACTCTCTTGCTTTTTCGATGATCCAGCAGATGTTGGCAATTAATACTAAACCTGAGTTTATATGCTTATTTAGAGATGATGAAGTTTAATAAAAAAGCAAGTATAGAAGATTATTCTTAGAATGATTAGTTGGGTGGCATGAAATTTAATACAAAAGCTAATGTAAAAAATTTCCTTCTACATTTGAAGTTTTAATGAAGATAATTACTTATCCTTTTAAATTGTTAAAAAGTCTTTTCTTTCACTTCTTGTAGCTCTTATTATCTGTGATGGGACAGGATGGAAAAGCCATGTACAGTGGAAATATTAGTCATCTTCTAGGACTGAAAATAAGTCCACTTCTCTGGCAGTATTAGACTTTGTGTCTACAATTTAGGCTCTGGTTCTTTGGGAGACACAGGCAGCATATCCAGGTTAAGAACTCATTTTCTGGGATGCAGGATTCTAGGACTTTGTAAGACTGATGTCCCAGCAGGAAAAACCTGGGCTTTAAAGTCAGAGGGACCTGGCTTGGAATGCTTAGGCTAGAACTTACTAGAATGTGTTAGGCTAGTTGCTTTAGGGAAGTTATACTACATGTGTAAAATGAAAATAGTATTGTACTTCATAAAGTAGTCACAAGAATTACAAGAAAAACAAATGAACAAATGTCCTAGTTCTCAATAAATTGTTGTGTAGCCCACCCTCTCTTCAAACACACCCTTGGGCTAGCACACAGGCTATTAAGATGGGTGCATGGCCGTTTCATGGGCAACTCATGAGTTTCTTGTATCCTAAGTCACCAGAAAGCAACCCAATCAGGAAAATTTATTTTCTTGGACTTTAGCAAATCATAGGTAGGCTTCCCCAGATTAGCGCTAGAAGAAAAAAAAAAGTCTCAGACAAAGGGACCTTGGTTGGAAATAGCCATTTCTAGGCATTTGTAATGCCAGCCATGACTGGCAAGACTCCCTTTTCCACGAGGGAAATTCCCACCACGATGGCTTAGGGAGAAAGTCCAGACTTCACCCTCTTTCCAGAAAACAAGAATCTCTCAGTTTGTGTTTACGAGAAGATAGTCAGTCTCAATCCAGCTGGAAGTGAAAAGAATGTCACCCTCCACTCAGCCGAGCAAAGCCCACAGCATTTGCTTAGTGTGAGGGGGGCTGCTTCTGCTTGGGGTGCCTACATGTTTGCATGTGTGCGAGGGGGGCATGCCAAGCAGGAGACGGGTTGGAATAAGGTCCTCTGAGCTGGGATTTGCCTACCACACTAGAACACTGTGTATGTTGTGCAGAAAGGGTTGGAAGTCAAGCCAGAAATTATTCCCTCTTGAGACGGAGCAAGGCAGTTCCTACTGGCTCGGTCAGGGGGCTCCTCCTTCTGTCCTGGAGGAGCTGCTGTTGACAGATGGTTGGGGTCCTTTCAGTTTAGACCTCCGTGTTGAGAATGCATGGGGAAGCCCAGGGAGGAGAAAAGAAAGCTATTTGACTGTGAGAAGGGGCACTCTGTCTTGGGGGGTGGGTACTGGCTCCTGCCTGGAGTCTTCACCAGGAGTCCAGGACCATCCTGGGGGCTTGGAGGGGTGCCATAGGTGCAAGTTCAGAATCTGACCAGATTAGGCCACAGTGGCAAAGTAACCTCTTGTGTGTGATCCCAATATGTTCATTTCAATCAATTCCTTGTGCTTTTATCCCAATAGGAATATGACTGAGTGACCCAATTATCAAGAGTGGAGCTGAGGAGACAGAATCAGGCCTGTCCTGATGTAAGCACTGGGAGCTTCCATTCCCAGCTCTAGGGAAAGTAGACTAAGGACGATGTCATGGAAAGGGTAAGCCAAAGGGAAAACTTACGGACTCTCTGGGAGCAAGAATTTTGGTTCTAACATGGGATTCTGCAGTAAATAATGCAGACTCCCTGTTCTACACTCAGCCCTCCCTACTGCCTTCCAGCAGTTATGGGGCTGGAGGGCCACCGGTATTCCCATCCTCCACCTCCAAACGCACTGGCTCTCTTCTCAGACCAGCTTGGCCAAACTGAACCTGAAAAGCAGGTTAACTTCTTTGATGACCTCCGTGTGTGTGTGTGTGTGTGTGTGTGTGTTTGTGTGTCCAGTCACTCAGTCTTGTATGCCTCTTTGGGACCCCATAGACTGTAGCTCGGAGAAGGCAGTGGCACCCCACTCCAGTACTCTTGCCCAGAAAATCCCAGGGAAAGGGAGACTGGTGGGCTGCCATCTATGGGGTCACACAGAGTCCAACACGACTGAAGTGACTTAGCAGCAGCAGATTGTAGCTCCTCTTCCTGTGGAATTTTCCAAGCAAGAATACTGGACTGGGTTGCCATTTCTTCCTTCAGGGGATATCCCTAACCCAGGGATTGAACCCTCATCTCTGGCTTTTCTTGCATTGGCAGGCAGATTCTTTACCACTGAGCAACCAGGGGAGTCCCATTAGTAATTATATATTCTACCAAACTTGATAATGATGAGAATATTACTGGGGAAAAAGAGGAGGTGAAAATGTAGTGGACAAACAATGGCAACACCCTTCATATGAGCCAGCCTCTCACTTCTCCTTTCTATGTTACTGTAGCTCAGGTTTGGCTGGCTTCCTTGGCTTGGTGAGTTCCAGCCACTTCATATCCCGCTTCTCCTGTTGGCTGAGCTCCGATTCTCCTCTTGGCTCCTGGAGCTCAATTCCTGGCTGGCTATGCTAATCCCACATAATATTTTATGCAAATTTATACAACCCCCCTCCCCCATTACAAAGATTAGCAAAGAGACACTGTTTCTTTTCCTTGATAAAATTAATCATTTATAACTTGGCTGAAAGAAGCCAGTCCAACTTGTGGGTGCTCAGTTTTTGCTCATAAGAAACATTCTTAGCCCCACTCCAGAAGAGAAAGATTTCCCATTTCTCTGCCCTGCCCCCCTAAAAGTGCTGTCTACTGTGGAAATTCCCACCAGTCTCATTTAGAACCACACTCACAAGTTGCCTGGGAATTTCTCCCAGAAAGCTCCTATTTGCTCCGCCCCTTGGGGCTTGATTTCCCACAGACCCCTGGGTGGTTTAGATTGTTGTCTGTATCAACAACATGATAAACTTACTGTGGCTGCCCAAAGCTTCTCCAAAGAGTTGTGGGAATCATTGGTGAATTACTTCTTTGATTTTTCTTAAATGAAATTTTGCTTTCACTTGTGTTAAACAACTGTTCCCACAGCACAGTTTCTTCAGTGGCAATTTACATTAAGGAAGATAACATGCTCTCTGCTTCTAACAGAAATCAAGAAAGGCATCAGACTCTTAATTCGCAACTAGGAAAATGAAAGCTCAGCCCAAAAGCAACTGCATCAGCTCCTGATGCCTCATTAATAAAGAAGGTAACTGACTTTTCAACACCAAAGAGTAAATCTAAGGACTAGACTATATGTTTTAGCACATGCATACAGCCTCCATACACAGACTTTTGTAGGAAAACAGAATAGAAATTCTGTACCTTTGTTTTCTTTAGGCAAAGACAAATAGCAGGTTGTAGCATCTAGCACCTCAAACTTTTCAACAAGTTAGGAGGAATGGAAAAAGAATCTGATGATCCTGTCACTTTTCTCAAGCAGCGTGGGTAGTGGTGGCAGTGGTGATGATGGTGGATGGTGTGTGCATGTGTGTTTCCATTTCTGGTGCTGATAAAGGGTTAGTTGTCTGGGCTTATAGCTGCAGCTTTGGGAATATAATTTCTGTTTCCCTCTAAGTAACTAACTCTCCCCCTTCCCCCCCTTATTTTTTATAACCAGGAATCATGATAAATATACACTCAGGACCTGTATCAACTGACAGTAAATTAGAATGAGCATTGATGAGCACCACCTCCAGCTGAATGACAGAATCCCCATGTATCACTTTGAAATAAAATATCTAAATATTTAAAGATCAGAGATGTGGTCAGATTTGTCCCAGTTACATAGAAATATCTAATGACAGAGACAGAATAAGGTATATTTCAAGTTCCTAATAGCCTTTGACTGTGTGGATCACAATAAACTGTGGAAAATTCTGAGAGAGATGGGAGTACCAGACCACCTGACCTGCCTCTTGAGAAATCTATATGCAGGCCAGGAAGCAACAGTTAGAACTGGACGTGGAACAACACACTGGTTCCAAATAGGAAAAGGAGTACGTCAAGGCTGCATATTGTCACCCTGCTTATTTAACTTCTATGCAGAGTAAATCATGAGAAACGCTGGACTGGAAGAAACACAAGCTGGAATCAAGATTGCCAGGAGAAATATCAATAACCTCAGATATGCAGATGACACCACCCTTATGGCAGAAAGTGAAGAGGAACTAAAAAGCCTCTTGATGAAATTAAAAGAGGAGAGTGAAAAAGTTGGCTTAAAGTTCAACATTCAGAAAACGAAGATCATGGCGTCTGGTCCCATCATTTCGTGGGAAATAGATGGGGAAACAGTGGAAACAGTGTCAGATTTTATTTTTGGGGGGCTCCAAAATCACTGCAGATGGTGATTGCAGCCATGAAATTAAAAGATGCTTGCTCCTTGGAAGAAAAGTTATGAGCAGCCTAGATAGCATATTCAAAAGCAGAGACATTACTTTGCCAACAAAGGTCCGTCTAGTCAAGGCTATGGTTTTTCCAGCAGTCATGTATGGATGTGAAAGTTGGACTGTGAAGAAGGCTGAGTGCCGAAGAATTGATGCTTTTGAAGTGTGGTGTTGGAGAAGACTCTTGAGAGTCCCTTGGACTGCAAGGAGATCCAACCAGTCCATTCTGAAGGAGATCAGCCCTGGGTGTTCTTTGGAAGGAATGATGCTAAAGCTGAAACTCCAGTACTTTGGCCACCTCGTGCAAAGAGTTGACTCATTGGAAAAGACTTTGATACTGGGAGGGATTGGGGACAGGAGGAGAAGGGGACAACAGAGGATGAGATAGCTGGATGGCATCACTGACTCGATGGACGTGAGTCTGAGTGAACTCCGGGAGTTGGTGATGGACAAGGAGGCCTGGCGTGCTGCCATTCACGGGGTCGCAAAGAGTCGGACACGACTGAGCAACTGAACTGAACTGAACTGAAATCTGGTACTTTGTTCTTTACTTCATTTACTGTCATTCTTTGTCCAATATATTTCAGGCAGCATTCTGAATGCTCAAGTTATACATTGTAATATTTTCCAGGAAAATTCTATGTAATGTTGGTCAAAATATATTCATGTTATTTACTAAATAGGAAGAGAATATATATATATATATCTAAATTGACATCTGCCAAACAATATTAGACAGTGACTACTTTACACAAGACAAAGTGAGTGTATACACACACACACACACACAAATCCAGGAATCAGAATCAAGACAGCATCTAAAAATAGGGTCCACATGACTGGATTCTACAAACAGTATGCAGAGCAAAGGCAGACTCTTCGACTCCTCTTAAAATTGACTTGAGATCATGTCTTTGATCGTTTTGAACTTTTTATTTTAAAATATGTTTAAATTTGCAGAAAAGTAGCAAGTACAGTGCACAGTTCTCATACACCTAGCATCTGGTGCACCCTTTTGTTAAGGTCTTACATTAGTGTGATAAACTTGTCACAATATTGATACATTATTAACTAATGATACATTAGTCAATGCTGATACATTATTAACTAAGTAAATTTTAACTAAAGTCCATGCTTTATTCAGATTTCTCTTTTATCTGTTTTTCTTTTTCTATCCCAGATGCAGGATACAACATTATATTTACTGGTCATATATATTACATTTACTCCTTAGGTTCCTCTATACTGTGACGTTTTCAGACTGTCCTTATTTTTCATGACCTGGAAAATTCTAAAGTGGACTGGTTATGTGTTTGGTAGAATATCCTTTCATTTAGAGCATCTGATGTTTTTCTTATGATTGAACTGGGGTTACGGATTTTGGAGAGGAAGATGACAAAGTACTAAGTGCCATTCTCACTCCATCTGTCAAGGGTACATACCATCGACATGACTTATCACTACTGATGAGGCTGAACTTCATCTCCTGTCTGAGGGAGTGTTTGTCTGCTTTCTCCCACTGTCAAGTACCTTTACCTCTTTTTATGGTACACCCTCCGGAAAGGTGTCACTATGCACAGTTTACCCTAAAGAGATGGGATGTGATTCTCCAGCTCCTCAAGGGGATAGTCTTTAATTATTTGAAATTTGCCTTTGCTTTTTATGTTGCAATATATATGTAAACACAAGGAATAGAAACAGCAACATTTGAACGTGAAAATGAAGGTAGAATGTGGAAAGGTCTCAGAAAATACCTCCTTCTGCTTTCCTGACTTCATTAGGATATACTGAGTAATTTGCACAGTACACACATAAAGTGGTCAGGTTAAATTGTCAGCATTCATCATTTACTCCACAAATGCCTTTTGAGTGCCAGCTCTTTGCTAAACTCTGGGTTCGAGTGGACACTAGATAACCTCAAGGTGAACATTAGCTCTTGCCACTGTAGTTGCCCTGCTACTTTACCTATGATGAATGAGTCATTTTTGAAAGAGAGGACCCTGAGACATTAGTGTACTATGCAGTCAGTAGATTGACTTGAGACCTATGCAAACGGAAAGGTTACTCCAATACATAAAGACTATTTTTATACTAGAATTTGTTAACTTGTAATATGGAATTTTCCTCTGGCCAATAATCAGGATTTCCCTATAAGTCACTTGTAAGAAATGCAAACTCTAATTAGGACAGCTACATTGAAAAGTAATTGTACTGAAAGTCATTTGTCTATCTTCACTTGGTTTTAATTTTTAAATGTTTGTAAAAAGAGACTGTTTTGGAGGGATGGGGCAAAGGGTAGTGGATTTCTTTTATAAATGTAAAATAAATGAACACACATTGAATATCAAAAAAAGAAGAAAGGAAAGGAATGCCCAGGCTTTTGGACCAAAAATGTAATGCTTGACTATATTCAACACTAAGGGCTTCCTAGCACAACTGAGCTGTACTGAACAGGCTGTTTTTATTAAACATTTCCAAGGGTAATCCTTATTTGCTAAACCATACCTGCCACTGAGAAATCAAGGACTCAGCTTAAAGTTTTACTTGGCTCATCCTGGGATTCCATCTCCTCTAGCCACAGTCTCCTCCCCAGCCTTGCCCCCACCTCTGTAAACTATGACGCTGGCTACGTCTCGATTCCTGCTACTGAAAATAAGTAGTGTGTGGACTACTCCAGTCTTGAGTACCTACTGTTTAAATTATTATCAATGTGTTGATCCAGAATCTGTTGCTGTAGAACTTTGGTATTCTTATAAGAGCTCCATTTATTCAGGCACTTTACAAATCAGCCTAATGGTCTTTTTGGAAATAATGAGTATCTTTTATGCACATAACATTGTATTATGTATCTTGAAAACCCTTTGAAAACAAAGGTAAGCAATTACAACAGGATAATTGGTACTGGCAGGCTTACCATCTAAAAATTTCCAAAGAAAAGGAAAATTCCAGGAGTTGGAAAAGTATTTCTCACAGTAAAGAGAAAGATAGGACTTAGCAGGTGTCACTAGTGGTAAAGAACCCACTTGTCAGTTCAGGAGACATAAGAGATATGGGTTAGATCCTGGGGTCAGGAAAATCCTCTGGAGGAGGGCATGGCAACCCCTTCCAGTATTCTCACCTGGAGAATCCCATAGACAGAGGAGCCTGGTTGGCTACAGTCCATTGGGTTGCAAAGAGTTGGGCACAGCTGAAGTGACTTAGCACACAGCACCAACAAGAAAGATAGCAGTGGTCAGAGGGATGATTGAAGAAAACACTGAGGTGAACTAAAGAAGCTGGGCTGGAATGAACCAGAAGGACAAAGCTAAACTGGGAAGGAGTGAATCCTTGAAGATTAGATCTAACATCTTTACCTATAGGTATGATGTTCATTGCCACACAGATTGTTTCCCACTCTTTTGTAAGACTTTTTATGACTTTCCTTTATAAGAAAGTATTTGAAACCAGTAATAGTGTTGTCCCGTGGTCCTCTTGGGAGTGGTTTAAGGCAAATTCAGAAATCTTTATTCTTCTTTCTTCAGAATTTTAGGAGCAGAAACCACCCAAATTCAGATTCCTCATACATTTATTCCTAATACAACACACATTCAAATTTCATAGCGCAGGCTTACAGAGTCTTATTTTTTGAGCTCTCCCAGTCTTTGTTTTTTGGCTATTTTTGTTCAGACAGGGTCTCCTGAGCTAGTTCACTCAGCATGCAAATATCCACTATGAAAATACGTTCTATTATTCTGCAATCATTTTCTTTTTCTCGCTCTGGGCCTAATTGACTTCAAGGGTGAACGGTCTCAAAAGATTTGACAAGAAGAGAAATTTCTAAAAAGTTTTTGGGTCGTTGTCCCATGTGCTGTATAGCAGGAGACAGGGAGCAATATAATCCAGCCTCAGAGTGGGAAACTCCAGGCTGAACCTGCCCCACCACATAGTGTTTCGATGGCATGAATGGGATCATTTACACGCTCTGGCAGCAGAACTGGAAGTCTTAATGTCACTATGCCTCAGGTCTAGGAAGAGAGAAAAGAGGTTTCAGCAAAAGAAAAAGACAATGAAACAGCATCTGTCATCTCTTTTTTCATCCAGAAGTTCACATTTCCTGTATAACAAACAAACCATGAGTTTATCTTCTGGCCAATGCATTGATATCAGACTCACATTTTGGCAAAATCACTAAGCAAACCTTTCTTTTATTTTCAGAGTAAGAATATTTCAAAAATCAAAAAGTTTTGAAAGAAATACTGGTCTCTTTCCTTATGACTGTTGATAGAAGAGTAAGTCACTGTTTAAGGTTTTGTGATTTACGTGCCAAATAATTTTAGACAGAAGGTGCATGATCCCCAAGGAAGTTCAAATGTCAGCCCCTCTATAAATATTATGATAAATTCTTGTAGATTCAACTCTTTTTATCATCCAGACTCTACAGTTATACTAAAAAACTGCCTCTAATTTAAGAGAATTTAGCAGGGGATGCAAAAATCTGGATTTTACTTAGATAAAAGGGTGAAAATCTGTATTTTGAGCACAGAAAATATGCATATAATAAGTTTATATATTTGGAGAAGAAAAGAGCTATCCACTCCAGTATTATGGCCTGGAGAATACCATGGACAGAGGAGCCTGGCTGGCTATAGTCAGTGGAGTTGAAAAGAGTCAGACACTACTGAGATGCTAACACTTTCACTTTTTATTTTTTTTTCAAACTTATAAATAAGATTTGTCCCAAATGAGAAGGATCATCATGTTAGAAAGTTTTTCAAGTTATTAAATATCATAACATTTTATCACGAGATAGATTTATATAATTTCCTCCATCTTCCTTGCTCGGCTCTCTGTATATGGGATGAGGAAAGAAATCAGGACAGATAAACTCTAAATATTAAAAAATTTTGTTTTTTTAAAAAGTTATTCAAAAGATTATAAGGTACCATAATAACTTAGAAAGGTTGATTAGAAACTTATACCTCTGCTAGGTTTACACTTGAGGGGAATGCACTGTAGGCTCAGGAGGGGAAAAGAAAGCAGAATGAACAAATGTAAAATTATTTACTTAATTATCGAGATAATAAACCACATCTATCTCTTCTTTAGACCATTGTTCCGCCCAAGTCAAGGTGATAGTTTACTTTTAGCATCCTTGTGTGTGTGTGCACATGTGTGCTTAGTCATGTCGGACTCTTTGCGACCCTTTGGACTGTAGCCTGCCAGGGTCCTCTGTTCTGGACTTTTTTTTTTTTTAGGCAAGAATACTGGAGTGAGTTACCATTTCCTCCTCGAGAGGATCTTCCCAACCCAGGGATTTTAGACAGATGGTGCATGATCCTCAAGGAAGTTCACACTTCAGTCCTGTGTCTCCTGCATTGGCAGGTGGATTCTTTACCACTGAGCCCCCTGGGGAGCCCAGCAAGCCACATAAAATCCCACTAATATTTCTTGGTTCTTCTTTATCTGGCCCAGTCTCATTTTGCCTCTGGTTGGCACATACAATCATTCTTGATGCTTCCACTCTTTTTGCATAAACTGCATCATCCTTTTACCAGTGGATTTCATTGATGTTATTCATACCCTACCTGGAATATCCTTCTTTCAAACTGCTGCCTACCCTGGACTTACAGATTTTTTAAAAAACATATTCAGCCCACATTCCTTCTTGAAAACTTTTCTTCTTACACTACTTGGGTTACTTATTTTTTATTAAACTTAAAAAATTTACTCTGCATAATTTATCCATTAATGGTTTTCTAATGGTTTTCAAATATGTTTGATAGCTTGACTTCTAGGCTATATTATTAAATTCTCTAAAGAGGAAGACGTCTTAAATTTCTACTCAATCTAACACAAATCTTAGCAATTCTGGACTTAAATTGATGTCACATAGATTCTGGATGGTGATTGTTTTGGCTTTGTCTGGAAAAAATGCATGCAAATTTTCCAGTTGTTTCAAAAATCTGTATGAAATGACTGCAGCATCAAAACATATGGAATAAAATAATGTATATGGAAGGGGGTGGGAGTAAATGAATGTGAATGAGGAAGATATATGTAGCATATATTATACTTCATTTTATTTAATCTTCTTGGCATCTGATATTACAGACTCCATTTTAAATTCTTAGAGACTGATAATGAGAGGTTATATGATGTGCTTGAGTTTATAAGGCAAACATGGCAGACATAAGATTTGAACACTTGTCTTTAGATTCAATGCCAGGGTTCTTTCTACCATGTTGATAATCAGCTTTTTCAACAAGGGTCATAAAATAAACTATCAAGTGAATTTGAGTCAACTATTTTATTAAGAAATGAAGTGAATCAGAGCTAAATATATGGTCCATATTAAACCTGAGTCAGGGTGTTCAGACCATGTAGAAAAAGAGTCAAAGAAAGTTTTTTCTGTAAAGGAGAGCTTGATCTGGGAGTCTGGGAGGGGACAGAAGAAGGGAACTGGAAGAATAAATGAGATTGTGTATGAAGAGAGCAGAAAACCTAATTAGAGTGGGAGATATATTTTAAGGTGAAAAGTAAAGTTGGAAGTTAGTGTATTGATCAGTTTTGCTGCAATATTGCTGGATATCATACAAGCTCCAGATCTTATTGGCTTCCAATAACAAACACTTCTTTCTTTTTCATGAGTTTGCAGGGTAAGTATACTTCTGCTGTGTCTGGTTAACGTTACCTGGGTTCAGCTGGTTCAAGTCTTAAGTGATATTTACTCATCCTAGTACTCAGGCTGCAGGATCTAGGGTGATCTGGAGCATGCTTTCTGAGGGAAGAAGATACCAGAAACTGAGGAGAGTTACAGAAACTTGCCATGCTTTTAAAATTCTTGGCTCAGGACTAACATCTTGTCCCTTTCATTCATTCCCTTTGGCAAAACCAAGTGACATGTCTACATTGAATAACAGCAGAGTTGGGAAATAAACCCAGAAGGAAGTCGAGACGAAGAGGAAAAATTGTGAAAAAATAACACTATCTGTCAAAGTCAGACTGGGTAAGTGTGTGTAGTGGAGCAGGCAGATGATGGCAGGCCATAGATTAGAAATGGGTTCACATGATTGAAGATATTTGGAAGAGGTGGCAAGAATACACAGAAAAACTATACAAAAAAGATTCTTATGACCCAGATAACCAAGATGGTGTGATGACTTACCTAGAGCCAGACATCCTGGAGTGCAAAGTCAAGTGGACCTTAGGAAGTATCACTATGAACACAGCTAGTGGAGGTGATGGGAATTCCAGCTGAGCTATTTCAAATCCTACAAGATGATGCTGTGAAGGTACGACACTCAATATGTTAACAAATTTGGAAAACAGCAGTGGCCACAGGACTGGAAAAGGTCAATTTTCATTCCAATCCCAAAGAAAGGCAATGCCAAAGAATGCTCAAACTACCACACAATTGCACTCATCTCACACACTAGCAAAGTAATGCTCAAAATTCTCCAAGCTAGACAACTCCATGGACAGAGGAGCCTGGTGGGCTACAGTCTGTGGGCTCATAAAGAGTTAGACACGACTGAGCAACTAACACTTTCACTTTCAGGCTTCAACAGTATGTGAACCGAGAACTTACAGATGTTCAAGATGGATTTAGGAAAGGCAGAGGAACCAGAAATCAAATTGCCAACATCTGTTGCATCATAGAAAAAGCAAGAAAATTTCAGAAAAACATCTGCTGCTGCTAAGTCGCTTCAGTTGTGTCCGACTCTGTGCGACCCCATGGACTGCAGCCTACCAGGCTCCTCTGTCTGTGGGATTTTCCAGGCAAGAGTACTGGAGTGGGGTGCCATTGCCTTCTCCAAGAAAAGACATCTACTTCTGCTTTATTGACTACACCAAAACCTTTGACTGTGTGGATCCCAACAAATTGTGGAAAATTCTTAAAGAGATGGAATACCAGCCCACCTTATCTGCCTCTTGAGAAATCTGTAAGGAGGTCAAGAAACTACAGTTAGAACCAGACATGGAACAACAGGCTGATTCCAAATTGGGAAAGCAGTACATCAAGGCTGTATATACTGTCACCCTGCTTATTTAACTTACATGTAGAGTACATCATGTGAAATGCTGGGCTGGATGAAGCACAAGCTGGAATCAAGATAGTTGGGAGAAACATCAATAACCTCAGATATGCAGATGACATCACCCTTATGGCAGAAAGCAAAGAAGAACTAAAGAGCCTCTTGATGAAAGTGAAAGAGGAGAGTGAAAAAGCTGGCTTAAAACTCAACATTCAAAAAATGAAGATCATGGCATCCAGTCCCATCACTTCATGGCAAATAAATGGGTAACAAAGGAAACAGAGAGATACTTTATTTTCTTGGGCTCCTAAATAAAAATAAGGTAAAAATAAAAATTCAAAAAAATCATAGTGACAGAAAGTAGAAAGGTGGCTGCCAGGGACTTGGGAGGTGGCCAGGGCAGGTCATTGTTTAATGGGTATAGAATTCCAGTTTTATTAATACAAGATGAAAAGAGTTAATGGAGATGAATGGTGGTGGTGGTTACACAACTTTATGAATGTATTTAATGCCACTGAACTGTATGTTTAAACTGAGTAAGATGGTAAATTTTACATTGTGATTATCTTACCCCCCCAACACACAGGATTACAATATGATTAGATGAAAAACTTCTGAAACTAGATCCTTTCTGGTATCCGTGGGGAACATGGTGATTGCTTTCACTGGGTCAGATCAGGTTGAACAAAGACCTTCAATAAACGTGCCAGAACACCAAACTGGGTGTCAAAGTCCTGATAGCCAACATCACCAAGACTTAGTATTTTGAGATGATAATCTCCCTAGACTAGGATTCAAGGCTCAGGAAATTTTTCTGAGTATATTAGCCATGAAATCTTAAGGAATCGTTCAGGACTTTACCCAAATCAGGAGTCACTTTAACAAGCTGTGAGACAGAAGTTTCAGGGTACCAAGACACTAGTCAATAAATTAAATCATGGGGATGTAATATACAGCCAAAGAGTATGGTAAATAATATTATACTCATTTTGCATGAGGATGGATGGTTTGTATTAGACCTGTGGTAAGTATTTTGTAATGTCTGCTGCTACTGCTAAGTCACTTCAGTCGTGTCCGACTCTGTGCGACCCCATAGACGGCAGCCCACCAGGCTCCCCCATCCCTGGGATTCTCCAGGCAAGAACACTGGAGTGGGTTGCCATTTCCTTCTCCAATGCATGAAAGTGAAGTCGCTCAGTCATGTCCGACTCTTAGCAACCCCATGGACGGCAGCCCACCAGGCTCCTCCGTCCATGGGATTTTCTAGGCAAGAGTACTGGAGTGGGGTGCCATTGCCTGCATATGTAAAATTATTATGTTGTACACCTGGAACTAACATAATATTGTACATCAATGATATTGTGATTTTAAAAATTCAACAATAAACTTAATAAAAGATAATCAAAGGTATTTCTTTGACCATTTATTCTCTACCCAATCCATCATTAAACCCCATTCAGATATTATTCACACAGGTTTCATCCTTCTGCTGTTAAGAATTCTTTCATCTAAAGTCTGAATAGTTCTAGACTTCACTCCTTTTTTGCTAGTGGGTGGCAGACAGAGATGTCAAGGTGACCTCTTCAAAGTGGTGCTAGGAGTTTGAGCATGTCCTAAATTCTTCATACCTACCTTGAAGGTGACGGAAGGCTGTGGTAACATTCACCCATGATTCTATTATTATGCAAGGCAAATTCCATGGGCCAGTTATTCTTTCTTCTCTGACAGCAACATTAATTTTTAAAAAAATTTTTAAAAAAGGGAAGAAGCATTCTAGCTTTTATTTATTACAACATCTGGAATCTTCTTTCTGGGAAAACAGCACAGAGAGGCCTTGCTTGCCAGGTGGCAATGGGGTAGGTTTCAGACATATACAAGAGAATTTGGCCAAGAATCTCCTGGAACAGTATGGCAAATCAACAGTTCCAATGTGTCACAAGTGTCAGTGACACTCACTGCCAAGTTTTTATTGTTACATAATACTAATGTTAGAAGCAGCCCAGTACAGTGTATATAAGCGTATACAATTATATGTATACATATATTGGGGCTTCCCTGGTGATTCAGTGCTAAAGAATCCTCCTGTCAATGCAGGAGCATAGATTCAATCCCTGGATCAGGAAGAGCCCCTGGAGAAGGAAATGGCAAGCCACTCCAGTATTCTTGCATGGGAAATGCTATGGAAGAGGAGCCTGGCAGGCTATAGTCCATGGGATTGCAAAGAGTTGGATGTGATCTAAAGATTAAACAATAGCAACAATACATATATTAAATAAATCAAAATATATAAATATACATTTATGACTTTGTAAAATTTCTGTTTTCTGCTGAGAATTGTCCTTTCTTCTAACACTAAATTTTACTTAACTTTGGGTTAAAATGTCCCCTTAAAAAATACAGTCTAAAGGCTAATGCTCAGTATTGCATGGCCCCTTCAGTGAGTAACTTCTGGACTCACGTTTTTAGGTGAGAGCATTATTTTTTACCACCTGTTAGCTGTGTGGCCTTTGGCAACTTAGTTAACCTTGCTACTCATCTCTTGGGCTGTTGTGAGGATTAAATGAGATTGTTTTCTGTTCATTCACTAAACATGTCCAATTCTTTGTGACTTCATGGACTGCAGCATGCCAGGCTTCTTGTCCTTCACTAACTCCCAGAATTTGTCCAAACTCTCATGCCCATTGGGTCAGTCATGCCATCCAACCACCTCGTCCTCTATAACACTCTTCTCCTTTGCCTTCAATCTCTCCCAGCATTGGGTTTCTTTTTTTCCCAAAGAGTCTGCTCTTTGCATCAGGTGGCCACAGTATTGCAGTAAATGAGATTATTTGTTCATTTAATACCTATAGTGCTTCCTGAGCCAGACATTGCTCTGAGTACTTGCCAATATTAACTTACATAATGCTAACAACAAACTCATGAGATACCTGCTATTATTTTATCTTAAAGGTGAGGAAAGTGATGCACCGATAGGAGAACAGGGACTTCACTGCCCACGGTTCCACAGCGCACGGTAAGGGCTGGGGCATTGATCGTCTATGATTGATGAAAATGTTTGTTAATGTCTTTATTTGTCAAAATTCTAATCATGCTAAATGGCCTGCAGAGTTAGTTTTAATTTTTTAAACAGATCATGAAATGGAAAAGCCAGAAATTATTCAATTTTGTGGCTTTTCTGTTTCCTCATCTCTTAGGTGAAAATCGTCCTTTCTGGCTTCTGAACTGCACTGAATTTTTGTGAAGATTAAATGGGCTAATTAAGTGAAAATATTTTGAAAAACCATGATTGTTTTCATCAACACCGAGAAAGCCTTTTCATTTTTGTGGCGAATGAAAGGAAAGTTCCCGGGCCGCTCTTGCGCAGGCGCGCACATGCCTACTCTCAGAAGGATGAAAATCCCTTCAGTGTGTTGATTTAATGACACAGCCGGGTTTCATGCTGTTTTACAAAATACAGCACAGGCTTGAAACTCTTTGGACATCAGAGGGTACATAACTGCCATCTTTCTAATTGGGGGTTAAAAAGTGGGCAGGAGAACCAAGGAACCTCAAGACACTGTATGCAAGACAGTCAGGCTGTGGCGAGCAGAGCATCCAGGCTGCAGATATTTGCACAATTTTACTAGTTCAAACACCCAAGGTACCAATGCTTTCATGGAAATGCTGGCTGTGTAACTATATTAGCATTGGCAGAGACTGGAAGCTATTTTCAGAATCCTTCACAAACTTACAGGAAGTGCCTTCCCTTTTTATTTACATTTGGTATTGTTATTTTTAAGTATTGCACATGCAGGAAGACAGTTTTTCTTTGCCTCCATGAACAGTCACTTTTTCAAATTACACATGTAGGGAACAATCATGAAAGCATAACACTTTGGTTGAGCTAATTTCAAAAAAACACCACCCTCTCACCTGATTGAGACACTAAATCTGATGGCTCTTTCTAGCAAAGTTTGAGTGCTCACAGACTTGGTGGAGTAGACTGGCCCTCCCCGGACTCCAGTGTGAGCTGTGGCAAAATCAATAAACAAATAAATAAAGTAAAGTAAAGACCAGAGGCTCCGTGGAGAGTTGGGGCTCCCTGTCTCTTTTATGAGTAATGAATGTGGCAACCACAGAGACTTGGAAAGAACTGGAATTCTCAGATCTGCAAGCCGACTTTCAAGTAGGTCAGTGCCCTGTTACAGGGATTTGCTGGGAGTGGGAGAATCAAGGAATAAATAAGAAGGGGCGAAATCAGGCAGAGCAGTGGGGGTGGGAGGCTTGGAAAGTAAGCTATGTTAGGGACTGCTCTAAACCCACCCTCCCTCCCTCCAAAATTTGCATATATTACATTTTGAAGCCCCAGGATCTGTTATGCAATGTGACTGAATTTTTCAGCCAATCTCTTGAGAAGTAAGACGACTTGTGCCCGAAGAGGCCCACTTGATGAGGCCATCTGTCTGAAGGTTGTTTCGCTGTCCTGGGTGGTCCCAGGCTCGTGAAAAGGAACATCTTTCTCTTGAGAAATACACATGAAGTAAATAGAACAGAAGCTGGCTCTTACACTCTGGCCTCCCCACTCCATTCCAAAGTCTTCATGTTTTCTTAAATATGTGTGTGGGGGGCAGGGGCAGAGGGGATCTCTCATGTGTCTATTCATTATGTGGCTGCTCTCAAATGCCAGCAAAGAAAGATGGCAAGAGGGAAGAGAGGGAGACCTGAGGGGCAGAGAGAACACTTGCAGATCCAGACATGGTAAAGCAACTGTAATTATCTTAGTAACTATGACCTCTCCCCTTGCAACATCTTCAAGGTCATGGGAGGTCAGAACAATAGAAATATGGCACTGTGTTTCATGAAAAATAGTTGCTATAGTATAACACCAATTCTTTTCTGTGTTTACAATGAAAAAATATCTTTAGCACACCAGTGTGGACCTGCATGTGTCTGGGAATTGCCTTTTCACTAATGTATCCATAGAGGTCAAGGAGAACAAAAAGATGATTTATTTTTTATCACATTTGTTAAAAGAGGTTGGTACTCACTTCTACACAGAATTCCTATTTAATGGGTCACTCAACCCATTCTGTATATTTAAAGCATTCCATAACTCAGGAAGCTGTCAATAATTCCTCAGAAGAGAATAGTGTACCTAAGGGACTGCTTCTTTAAGAGAAAGTCAGAAGCAGGAAATTGGTATAAGAGGGAACCAACTTGAAGCTGTCATGTGGTTCCTTTTCCTCTTCTGGAGTAACCAAGACTGACTAGGCTTTGCTTTGCTCTGGAAGTATGTGTGGGAACCTGAAGAAAGAATCTCCACTTAGCTGCACTAGTCATGAGAAGGCTCATCACTTACCTAATAAGAGGAGTCCTGGGGGCTTACTGTATAAGGAAAGGAGATGGGAAAGGAAAGAGGCTTTTAATAACTTCCAAGTTATGAGATTAAAGAGAATAGATGAATATTGGAAGCCGAAGAGAATGAAATTAAATGGAAAGTTATCACAATACAGTGAGTCATCTGACTTTGATTCTTTTTTCCATTTAAAAACATCAGAATATAGGTGAATTTCAACCTTTGTCTCATTTTTTTTTAATGACTCTTAGCAACTAGTTTCATTTCCTAAAGCACTGATGTTCTCAATACATAAAAAGTGAAATCTACTTAAAGATGATATATTCATGGCATTGTTGTCTTCCACTCTTCAAGGGGCTGAAAGGGAACCCATACTTGCTTGTAAGCAGCAACTTGGAGATCACATCCTCCACCAAAGGGCTGCCCAACTTCAGAATTCACAGTGAAGTAAAATGTTTTACAAAGGACAAGAGTAAATATCTGCCCCAGGCATGAAAAATAAATGCTCTTAGAGGAAGCCCAGAGTACAGTGTTGGCAAGGATAGTAAGTTTTGTATTCTGAGGAAGATTAATAAAATCTACTGCAGTGCTTGAGGGTGATGGGGTAACACAAATGTTATGTTTAATGTCTTTGGATGAAATAATACGGTTCTTGAGGCACCTACAACAGGAGTTACTCATAAATATTTCATTCACTGCTTGCTAAGAATGGAAAATCATTTGAGGAAGTGGAAGGGGATTGACTGGCTCTCTTTAGCCTACAAACACAAAAGAAGTTGCAGTGAAAATGTCTTGGAATAAGGAAAAATCTCATGTTCCATGTATGGAGGTGGTGATTGAAATCAGAACTTCTTTTATTGATGGTGGGAGTGTATATACGGAGAAGGAGAGAGGAGTGAAGAGGGGTCAAAGCACTAGATGCCCCGTTACAGGGTAAAAAAGATGCGGACTACAATGCCCTGAAATTTACTCTTTGATCAGTCATAATCTTTTGTATCTAAACTGTCCCAGAAACCTGCTTCAGTGAGTCTGGCAGCTCCAAAAGTAGTTACTGTTTTTCTACTGAATTATTTTATTGAGAAATCCATTTGAGGTGCAAAAAATTAAAATGTTGGGACATTTATTTTCAAGCCCTGCCCTTCAAAAAGAGCAATGATGGACAATAACCATACAGGTCTTTCTTAACTCAGGGCAAGTTTAGGGAACAAGTAGGGTAAAGGAAAATATTCTGAATATTAATTAGTTAATGAGACATATATTGTCTAAGACTACAGGTTATGCTCTTTAGCATGATAATGCATATCTACAAAAATCTTATAACAAATATCTTACTTAATGAAGGAATACTGAAAGGTTATTCACAATATAGAAAGAGATAAGGTACTACTTACAGCTTCCCTGATAGCTCAGCTGGTTAAGAATCTGCCTGCATGCAGGAGGCCCCAGTTCGATTCCTGGATCGGAAAGATCCGCTGTAGAAGGGCTAGGCTACCCACTCCAGTATTCTGGCCTGTAGAGTTCCATGGACTATATAGTCCACGGACATGACTGAGCAACTTTTACTTCTGCAATGCGGGAGACCTGGGTTTGATCCCTGAGTCTGGAAGATTCCCTGTAGAAGGAAATGACAATTCACTCCAGTTTTCTTATCTGGAAAATGCCATGGAAAGAGGATCCTGGTGGGCTACAGTCCACGGGGTCTCAAAGAGTGGGACACGACTGAGCGACTAACACACACACACACACACACACACACACACACGGTACTATTTCTTTTCAGCATGGTACTACAAGACAATAAATCTAAAAATGGAAAACAGAAGATAATAAGAAAATTCTCACGCTTTTGGAAACTGAAAATATATGAACTCACATGTGGAGTTCATATGTGGAAAGTAGAAAACATTTTATGCTGAGTAATAATAAAAATGTAACATATCAAATCTTGTGGGATAGGCAGTGATTACAAGGAAGTGTATAGCCTGCACTGTATACATTAAAAAAGAGAGAAGACTAAAATCAATGTATCCATTCAAAAGAAAGAACTAAATACAGTGATGTAGACATGGACAATAAAGACAGCAGCAAAAATTAATGAAGAAATAGATAAAAATTAAAATATAAATATAAACAATGTAAAAAACACAAAGTTTGATTCTTTATAAAGACTAATAAAATTGACAAGGGGTAAGGAGAAACAATGAGGTGGGGGAGAAAATTTACCAATAATCAGGAATGAAAAAAGTAGTCATTAAAGCAAATCCAATACACATTACAAAGACAATAATAAGACATTACTACAAATTCATGCCAAATAATGTAAAAAGGTACAAACATGGGACATAGTCTTAGCAAAACTCTATTAAAGAAATAAAAATGAGTAACAGAAAATCTGACTAGCTGTATAACTATTAAATTGAGTGCATAATTAAAAACCACTCCGAAACGTAATCTCAGAATTACCCAGATGGCCTCATTTGTGAATTTGACCAAATATTTAAGACAGAACAAACACCAATATTTCTAGAGAATTAAAAATGTGGGATCACTTCCTGTTTCCTTTTATGAGATTAACATAAGCTTGGTCCAAAACATGTCAAAGACTTGACAAGAAAGAAACATTGTAGTTCAATCTCTCAGAAACAAAAATGCAAAAATTCTAAACAAACCGTGAGCAGTGAAATATAGAAAGGATAATACATTATAACCTGGCAATGTTTAATCCAGAGGCGCAAAGTTGTTTAACACTGAAAATCAGTCAATATATTTTAATCCCCTAAGAGAATAAAAGAGAAAAATCATGTAAACTCATAAATGCAGAAAGTACATTTGGTATATTATTCAACAGCAGGTCAGAGGAATAAATGGAAACTTTCTACTCTAATAAAGGGAAGTTAAAAGATCATATAGCAAGCACATATTTAAGGGTGAAATAGGAAACCTGGCCATGAGATTGGGAATGAAATATGAATGTCCACTAGCATTACTTCTGTTCAGCATTGCACTTAATATGTCTTAGAAAGTTCAGAAGGCAAGGGCAAAATATTAAAATATATATGAATAGGAAAGGAAGAAACAAACCTATTCAGAGATGACAATTATGTATATAGAAAATTCAAAAACAGGCAAAGTCTTTGGATACAAGTAAATTTACAAAAATTAATTGGACTTCAACATAGACCAGTAATATGTAGAAGACAAATGTGGGACCTTTATATTGAAAAAAAAAAATAGAAACACTATTGAGAAAAATTAGAGAAGACCAAAGTAAATGGAGAGCTATATAGTGTTAAGAAATTGCAAGATTCAACGTTTTGATAGATATTAAAATAGGTTTCCCCTGTTATCAGACAGTAGAGCTTCCTATGAAGTCTTTTATAAACTGAAATGGCATAAAGTGAAGAGTATCCCCCACTTTTTGAAAGTTAATTTTATACCATTTCATTTTTAGGGAAGATCTATAATATTATTTGTTTTCACTAACCAAGGAAGATAAATTTTGCTTTTACGAAAAACGCTGTTACTAAAATGCATGCTATTCATGCTTAGTCGCTCAGCCGTGTCCGACTCTTTGTGACCCCATGGACTGTAGCCCACCAGGCTCCTATGTCCATGGGATTCTTCAGGCAAGAATACTGGAATGGGTTGCCATTCCCTTCTCCAAGGGATCTTCCTGACCCAAGGATCAAACCCAGGTTTCCAACATGGCAAGCAGATATTTATCACCTGAGCCACCAAGGTTATTATAATTGTGTAGATCTTTTAGAGGAGGTACACTACTAGCTATCTAGACCTATTTGAGAGCCAGAGTAATGAAGACAGTGTGGGATTAATGTAAGGATAAATATATGATCAAACCCAGGTCTCTAGGATTGCAGGTAGATTCTTTACCATCTGAGCCATCAGGGAAGCCCAAATATATGACCAATGAATTGACAGTCTAGAAATAGATCCATACGCTAAATTAATGGCAAAGGTGACAATATAGTGTGATGGAGAAAGGAAAAATTTTTAATCGATAAATGATAGCAAGCAAAAGATACACTCTCTCACACACACATGAATGTATATTAACCG
Source organism: Oryx dammah (assembly GCF_014754425.2). Taxonomy (NCBI): domain Eukaryota; kingdom Metazoa; phylum Chordata; class Mammalia; order Artiodactyla; family Bovidae; genus Oryx; species Oryx dammah. The sequence continues at coordinate 38,013,169 of NW_024070213.1, read as the reverse complement.
CTGACATGAAAACATAAATTAATTCCAGATGGACTCCAGACCTAAAGATAAAAATAGGGCAAAACAGCCTTTAGAAAAGATATAAAAGGGATTCCAAATTTTCCATAAAGAAAAATTATAAAGTATATTATTACTTTAAAATTGACCATTTTAATTCACCAAAGTACATCATTAAGAGAGTAAAAAGGTCGCCTATAGGGTGGGTGAAGATAATTTCAATACTTCTATCTGATAAAGGACATTTAAACACACACACATTTTAAGAAGATATATATGTACGTGTAAAGACAAATCAGTGTGACAGACTACCCAATAAAAAATGGGCAAAAGACTTAAACAAGTACTTCACAAGAGAGCATATCCAACTGGCCAAATTTATTAATCATGGCAGAAACATAAATTAGCACTAGTATGGATAAAATTAAAACCATGGGGAATATCCTGTGTTGGCAAGGATGTGGAGCAATTCAAATTTTTGTGCCCTGTAGACAGAAATTTTAATTGGTACATTATTTGGGAAACTGCAGTATCTGCTAAAGCAGAATGCATGCGTAATCAATGACTCAGCAATTCTACTCTTAGGCATGTACCCAGGAGTAATGTACATACATTAAAAACTAAAATATGTTGACATGTCAATCTATGCCAAAACCAATACAGAATTATAAAGTAAAAATTAAAAATAAATAAATAAATTTAAAAAATAAAAATAAAAATAAAAACTAAAATATGCTAGAATTCTTATAACTGCTCTATTAATAATAGCCCAAATCTGGAAAATACCCAAATGCCCATCAATACAAGAATGAATAATGAAATTGTGGTATATTTACACAGTGGAATAGCAAATAGGAATAGGAAGGAAAAATCTAGAACTTCACACAATATGTATCTATCCCACAAAAATCATGGTGCGCAAAGGGAGCCATACAAAAGAAAGTACTATGTTAGTCCATCTATGTTTATGCCACTCATGTAAAGTTCATAAACAGGCGAAATTAATCAATGTGGTTAGAAGTCAGAAAATGGTTCCCTCTGGGGATGGGGCAGGTAGTAATTAAGAGGGAGCATCAAGACAGGGCCTTCTGGAGTGCTAATAATGTTTACTTTCTGGATTTGGACAGCAGTTACTGGGTGTGTTCACCAGTGAATATTCATTTATCTGTACACTTACGATTTCTGCATGTGCACTATACATCATTAAATAACTGAATGATTTACAGTTCATTCTAAATTCCAAAAAAGTTTTTTTTTTTCTCATAGTGTTTTTGGCTAAGTTAATGAAAATAAAAGTGGACTGATTTATGCGTTAATTTACAAAACCTTTTTGCCACACCTTTAGCTATGAAACCTATTTCTTTTTTTTTTTCCGCCAAACCAGGATTTTCCATTACTGCCTGCTGCTATTGCATGAGAGTTGCCATTTCAAACACTACTGGGAGGTTCCATTTCTTCATGGAGCCTATTTAAATTACACATTTAGAACTTTTAATTACCAAAAAGTCCCCTGTGCCCTTTATAGGCATTTGACAGTTCTCACTTACCATCTTTAAATGGAGGAAAAGTTGTGTCTTAAAGTTTATTTACTGGCAAGTGGGCATAGGATGTTGGGGTAAGAAGTTTTTGCACTCATGCCTGTGTCTGGTGTTCTCTAGAACTGTTCCACGGAATCATACATTTTACTAGAAATTCAGAAAGCTGAGCGGGTGGGCAGGAGAAAATGGAGATCAGGTCTCTGAGCCACCTCGTCATGTGTAGCCAAAGTTGCATAGTGAAATATTATACAGAGTGAAGTAAGTCAGAAAGAAAAGCACCAGTACAGTATATTAATGCATATATATGGAAATTAGAAAGATGGTAACAACGACCCTATATGCAAGACAGTGAAAGAGACACAGATGCAAAAAACAGACTTTAGGACTCTGTGGGAGAAGGCAAAGGTAGGATGATTTGAGAGAATAACATTGAAACATATATATTACCATATGTGAAATACTGATGCTCTCTAGAGGTTAAATTTCATGAAACAAGCTGAGTTTACTGAACATGCACACTGGGAAGCTTCTACTTCTGACCTGAAAGCCATTGTACTAAAACCATTTCTATACAAGGGCAGTCTTGGCAGGGAAAGGTCAAGTGTTGCTAAAAACCTCTATGTTGATGAAGCACTTCCTGATTATCCAATGCATATTACTTTTTTCTTCTACTTTAATTCAATATGCTTTGTTCATATCTATTTTTACCTACATATTCAAATGATATTGTCCCCCTTTAACCATTTTGGTTAAATCATTTTCATTTGCCTTTTTGATAAAAACTGAGGTGTTTCAAGGATGGCGATAGCATCATATTATTATATTTTGTTTAATGTTGCCCAAGACTCTTGAGAGTCCCTTGGACTGCAAGGAGATCCAACCAGTCCATCCTAAAGGAAATCAGCCCTGAATATTCATTGGAAGGATCGATGCTGAAGCTGAAACTCCAAAAATTTGGCCACCTGATGCGAAGAGCTGACTCATTTGAAAAGACCCTGATGCTGGGAAAGATTGAGGGCAGGAGGAGGAGGGGACGACAGAGGATGAGATTGTTGGATGGCATCACTGACTCAATGGATGTGGGTTTGGTGAACTCCGGGAGTTGGTGATGGACAGGGAAGCCTGGTGTGCTGTGGTTCATGGGGTTGCAAAGAGTCAGATTCGACTAAGCGACTGAAGTGAACTGAACTGAACTGAACTGAAATCTTCCTTAACTAGCTTGTCATTACAATGTGAATAAAGACTTCTTAGGTTCTTTATCTTTGCACTCAGATAACTTTACACGCATATTCATATCAACGTTGTTCATAAATCTAAAAGGTGAAGCAACCCCAAAGTCCATTAAAAGATGAACAGATCAACAAAATGAAGCTCATACATTTAATGGGATATCATCTAGCCTTAGAAAGAAGGAAATTCTGGCATTGGCTATAAGGTCAGATGAACTTCAAAGACATGATGCAAGGAAATGAGCCAGGCATAAAAGAACAAAAATTGTATGATTCCATTTATATGAGATGCCATTCATAGACACAAAAGTAGAATGATACTTGCTGAGGGAGTCAGGACTGGGGAGTTATTGCTTAATGGCCATAGAGTTTCAGATGGAGAAGATGAAAAAGTTCTGGAGACAGATGATGTTGGTCACACAACAATGTGAATATACTTAATGTCATGGAATCGTTCACTTAATAAGAGTAGTTTTATATTGTGTATATTTCACCACAGTAAAATATTTTTTTAGAAATTAAAAAAAGAATTCCTAGTTCTTTCCCTCAGAAAGTCCTGGGTTTTTAGGTCATTTTTGTTTCTAACTTTCCATGCTGTCTACCTCCAATCCTCCTGTCTTAAATACTGACAATGCCTATATTTGACTTTAAGCAACACCTTAGTTGCAAACACAAGTGATAAGCACATTGCCTAAGGAACATAGAAGCTATTTTCTTTTGTTTAACAGTAATGCCTTAGAACAGAGAAACCTAGTTACATTTTAGTTCCCTAAAGAAGCTGTCTTGCCCTGGCTAGTTTTTTGGACAATGGGAAAAAATACAGCACAGTACAATTCAGTCACTCAGTCATGTCCGACTTTTTGTGACCCCATGGACTGCAGCACACCAGGCTTCCCTGTCCATCACCAACACCCGGGGCTTGTTCAAACTCAAGTCCATTGAGTCGGTGATGCTATCCAACCATCTCATTCTCTGTCATCCCCTTCTCCTTCTGCATTCAATCTTAACTAGTATCAGGGTCTTTTCCAGTGAGTCAGTTTTTTGCATCAAGTGACCAAAGTATTAGAGCTTCAGCTTCAGCGTCAGTCCTTCCAATGAATATTCAGGACTGATTTCCTTTAGGATGGTCTGGTTGGATCTCCTGGCAGTCCCAGGGACTCTCAAGACTCTTCTCCAGCACCACAGTTCAAAAGCATCAATTCTTCTGCGCTCAGCTTTCTTTATAGTCCAACTCTCAAATTTATACAGGACTATCGGAAAAACCATAGCTTTGACTAGATGGACCTTTATTGGCAAGGTAAAGTCTGCTTTTTAATATGCTGTCTAGGTTGGTCATAGCTTTTCTTCCAAGGAGTAAGCGTCTTTTAATTTCATGGCTACAGTCACCATCTGCAGTGATCTTGGAGCCCAAGAAAATAAAGCCTGTCACTGTTTCCATTGTTTCCAGATCTATTTGCCATGAAGTGACAGGACTGGATGCCATGACCTTCATTTTTGGAAAGTTGAGTTTTAAGCCAGGTTTTTCACTCTCCTCTTTCACTTTCATCAAGAGGCTCTTTAGTTCTTCTTTGTTTTCTGCCATGAGGGTGGTGCCATGCAGAAGTAGGTGTTCTTCTGGAACTCTTGTGCTTTTTTAATGATCCAACGGATGTTGGCAATTTGATCTCTGGTTCCTCTGCTTTTTATAAATCCAGCTTGAACATTCTGGAAGTTATTGTTTCATGTACTGTTGAATCCTGTCTGGGAGAGTTTTGAGCATTACTTTACTAGCATGTGAGATGAGTGCAATTGTGCGGTAGATTGAGAATTCTTTGGCATTGCCTTTCTTTGGGATTGAAATGAAAACTGACCTTTTCCAGTCCTGTGGCCACTGCTGAGTTTTCCAAATTTGCTGGCATATTGAGTATAGCACTTTCACAGCATCATCTTTGAGAATCTGAAATAGCTTAGCTGGAATTCCATCACCTCCACTAGATTTGTTCATAGTGATGCTTCCTAAAGCCCACTTGACCTTACATTCCAGCATGTCTGGCCCTAGGTGACTTGATCACACCATCTTGGTTATCTGGGTCATGAAGATCTTTGTTTGTTTGTTTTTTGCCATTTTAAAAATTTTAATTGGAGGCTAATTACAATATTGTTGTGGTTTTTGACATACATTCATATGAATCAGCCATGGGTGTACATGTGTTCCCCATCTTGACCCTCCCTCCCACCTCCCTCCCCATCCCATCCCTCAGGGTCATTCCAGTGCAACAGCCCTGAGCACCCTGTCTCATGCTTCGAACCTGGACTGGTGATCTATTTCACATACAATAATATACCTGTTTCAATGCTATTCTCTCAAATCATCCCACCCTTGCCTTCTCCCACAGAGTCCAAAAGTCTGTTCTTTACATCTGTGTCTTTTGCTGTCTCGCACATAGGGTCATCGTTACCATCTTTCTAAATTCCATATATATGAGCAAATATACTGTACTGGTGTTTTTCTTTCTGGCTTACTTTGCTCTGTATAATAGGCTCCAGTTTCATCAGTTCTAATGAGGTGGATGAAACTGGAGCCTATTATGAAGATCTTTTTGGTACAGTTCTATGTATTCTTGTGACCTCTTCTTAATATCTCCTGCTTCTGTTAAGTCCATACCATTTCTGTTCTTTATTGTGTCCATCTTTGCATGAAATGTTCCCTTGGTATCTCTAATTTTCTTGAAGAGATCTCTAGTCTTTCCCATTCTATTGTTTTCCTCTATTTTTTTTGCATTGATCACTGAGGAAAACTTTCTTATCTCTCCTTGCTATTCTTTAGAATTTTGCATTCAGATGGGTATATCTTTCCTTTTCTCCTTTGCCTTTAGCTTCTTATTTTTTCATGGGAAAAAATAGTTTAAACAAAGAAATAGTGACACTAGTGATGATGTCACAGGAGGTCACCTAACTCCCCACTGTAGAGTCCAAAGCAAATATTCTTTAGAAATTAAAGGGTTCCTCATTTTCTGAGTCTACACAAGCATGAAAATGATATTGCTTCATGGAAAAGCTCATTAATTAAAAACATTAAATTCAGGCTGAAAGAAAAAATAATTTCTAATGTATTTTCTAATTTATCTGCTACTTTCTAGTCTATTAAATAGTAATCCCACAAAACTACTCATTCAGTCTCTGCTTTCTCTTGTCCTCTCATTCTTCTTTGCACACATAGAGCGCCTTAGAAATCACAGAAGAAAATCTAAATTCTTCATTAAAGATTGCAAGATTCATCACAATCCAGCTGAAGACTGTTTTTCTTACCTTCTCTCTTCATGCTGGTCCCACACACCCTAGTTTTATCCTGTCGGCACCCCAGCCACCTTTCAGAACAGGCCATGGTACCTGCATCATATGGTCATTTTGCTACCAACGCTATTAATATATGCTCTGATCAGAATATCGTCCCGTCTTTCTCCATGTGGCAATTTTGTATCCATCTCTGAAGCAGTTCAGTTATCACCTCTGTGAAGCATTCTGCACTTTTTCCTCCTCTTCCCAGTCAATCATCTCTTGCTCTTCAAGGGTCCTCAGGGATGCATATTCTACCGTGGTGCTGATAACACATGGTAGCCATTGCACACAGGTAGGTTTCAGCTCTGAGACAAGAAGTTTCTCCAGAGCGGTGTCCTAAATGCATCACAGCACCTGCCTGACACAGTGCCTTCACCTAAACTCTCAGATGCTTATTTGAACATACGAATGAATAATGAATGGAGGAATAAGTAAAAATCAAGACACACACATTCATTATTGTGGATTTCACAGACAGAACACAAAGGCTTGTGTGTCCAGAGACAGGAATGAAAGTGAAGTTTCATTTCGAAGGAAAGGAGCAGTTTTTGTACGTACTGGTTGAATGTTATCCTGACTTACAATACAAAATCGTTTACTCTATATCTGCCTGGCAGGGCACACTAACATTACAGACGAGAGGGCTGTGAAAATCAATTCACATCAGTTAACTGCTTTCAAGCTGAAAAGCAATAAATTTTCTTCAATATATAAAATAAAAATAATGTCCTCCAGCATTTTTTTTAAATAGAAAAGAATCCTTTTCTTCATAGAAAATGCGTGGTAGGAAAGTAAATAGAATTGTTTCCACTTACAATGCTTTCAAGTTTTATCCCTGGAGCCATTTGGCCTGAGATATAAAGGTGGAAAGAAACTCAGGTTTATGCATACACATGCTCGCACACAGTACACCCTCTCGAGTAAACCAGGCAGTGACAAGTTACTTGGATGCTAAATCGAAACTTGTGCACCAAACAAAATTGTGCACTGTGTGGGAGAGCATTAAGGCTGCTGGGTTTGAAGGTTTGCCTTGGCTGGAATTCACTGCAACACCACCCACCTCTCTCCAGTTGCAATATTATAACCAGGTCACCTAGATGCTCTGAAACAGATGTTCATTGAAGAGAAAAGGAAATAGGTGGTGTCCATTGAAAAGTGATAGCCAGGGCAGAGGGGAAAGCATATTTTTACCTACAACACAAGCTTAATATTCTGGAAAATTCTTGGTAGGGCAAAAATTCCTAGCTCTCCAGGAATCTGCAGTACTTAGTAAGCACTTCAGTATACCAAGAGGCAAGAAAGCAGAGTGGGGAATGGCTCAGACTTTGGGATCAGCCTGGCTTTGACTCCCAGGTCTTCATTTCCTAGCTATGTGCCCTTGGGAAAATTTTGTTGTTCAGTCGTTCACTTGTAACCAACTCTGCAACCCCAAGGGCTGCAGCATGTCAGGCTTCCCTGTCCTTCACTCTCTCCTGGAATTTGCTCAAACTCATGTCCATTGAATCAATGATGTCATCCAACCTTATGTTGCCCCCTTCTCCTCCTGTCTTCAATCTTTCCCAGCATCAGAGTCCTTTCCAATGAGTTGGTTCTTCGCATCAGGTGGCCAGAGTATTGGAGCTTCAGCTTCAGCGTCAGTCCTTCCAATGAATATTGACTTAAGCTTTATTTTCAGTTTCTTATCTAAAAACCTGGGACAAAAACAATACTTATCTCATATGGTTCTTGGGACAATTACATGTGTTGATACACCCAAAGGACTTCAAATAGCCCATAGCACACTCAACTATTGTCACAATGATCGTCTCCACACAGAGGGACAGCATTGCCCGATTGGAGTTGGCAACAAACTTTACCTGTTTCTAAAGAATGAGGAACAGTGCTCAGGGCTTCCTCAGGGGCTAGAAAACCCAGTCAGTTCTCAGAGCTGAGAATACTTGCACTTACAAAAGCCAGGAAGGGACATGACAAAAAAACAGAACTTCAAACCATCCTTCAACTTTCCAGAAGCTACACTTTACAAAAGTGCACATTTTGTAAAACAGTCCTGGGCTAGTCACAGGCTAGGACTGATTGCAACCCTCTGCCTGGGAATCTTCTTAGCAGTTCGACAGAGTTATTACCCAGTAATGCTTGGCCTTAGCTCTGGGCCTCCAGATTCCTCACTTGAGTCTTCCTCCCCTTTCCAAACCTTCACTCATTATTGATTTCCTTCTGAAAGAAGTTCTATAACTGAAAGTATTCTTACCCAAGTTAGGTAAGATTGAAGGTGAGTGATTCAAGGTGAGCATATGTTATTATGAATATCAATATACCCTCTGATGTCACATTGCAATGCTTACTAAACTAAATCACTAATTGGCAGGAATAAGAATTAGTGATTTGAATCCAGGGATTTCTCTATTTAAAAACTTATTTTTAATAAATTTTTTGCTAGTACAAGCAAAGCTACACAGCATAGCCTAGCATTAACAATGTGTTTATCAGTAAGAGATGATAGAAACTGTGAACTATTTCAGCCTTCACCTCTGGCGTATTGTTCTGTTTTTGTTCATATTCTTACATATTTTGTGAGCAACATTAAGTCCACCATACCCAATAAATACAAAAGTTGCAAATGGCTGATTAGAAGAGGGATTCAATTTTGATACAAAAATAAGCAATATCCTCTGCTTCTGGTTATGATGGAGTAACTGGTGCCCCACTCACCTTCCTCTGTAAACAGCCATAGGATGAACACCTGAGTCCTCAATATGAGGCAACTGTGCCCATACCTTGAACAATAGACAGTGCAAGTCAGAAGGCCTTAAGAGAGAGAAAAACCACCAGGCAAGAACCGTGAATATACCAGCCTTGTGGCTATATATAATTTTCTGAGAGGAATGTAGAAAGCTGGAATCCAAGCAGACACTGGTTCTTCTGGGCAGAGAGAGAGTGCAGAGTCCAGAGACCATCGCAAAATCTGAAGAGTTGTTGTTGTTGTTCGAATGCTCAGTTGTGTCCGACTCTTTGTGACCCCATGGACTTCAGCACACCAGGCCTCCCTGTCCTTCAGCATCCCCTGGAGCTTGCTCAAACTCATGTCCATTGAGTCAATGATGCCATCTTACCATCTCATCCTCTGTTACTCTTTTCTCCTTTTGTCCTCAATTTTTCTCAGCATCAGGGTCTTTTCTTTTCTTTTTTTTCTTTAAGTAGTTTATTATTTTTATTTTATTTTATTTTTTATTATTTATTTATTTATTTTACTTTACAATAGGGTCTTTTCCAATGAGTTGGCTCTTTGTATCAGGTGGCCAAAGTATTGGAGCTTCAGCTTCAGCATCGGTCCTTCCAATGAATATTCAAGGCTAATTTCCTTTAAGATTGCCTGGTTTTATCTCCTTGCAGTCCAAGGGACTCTCAAAAGTCTTTTCAGCATCACAGTTCAAAAGCATCAATTTGGCATTTAGCCTTCTTTCTGGTCCAGCTCTCACATCTGGACATAACTACTGGGAAAACCATAGCTTTGATTATACAGACCTTTGTTGGCTTTTTAATATACTGTCTAGGTTTGTCATAGCCTTTCTTCCAAGGAGCAAGCACCTTTTAATTCCTTTGCAGCAGTCACCATCTGCAGTGATTTTGGAGCCCAAGAAAATAAAGTCTGTCCCTGTTTCCATTGTTTCCCCATCTATTTGGCATGAAGTGATGGGACCAGAGGCCATGATGTTAGTTTTTTAAATGTTGAATTTTAAACCAACTGTTTCACTCTCCTCTTTCACTTTCATCAAGAGGCTCTTTAGTTTTTCTTTGCTTTCTGCCATAAGGGTGGTGTCATCTGCATATCTGAGGTTATTTCTTCTGGCAGTCTTGATTCCAGCTTGTGCTTGATTCAGCCTGACATTTCATATGATGTACTCTGCATATAAGTTCAATAAGTAGGGTGACAATATAGAGCCTTGACGTACTCCTTTCCCAATTTGGAACTAGTCCGCAGTTGTCTAGTTCTAACTATGGCTTCTTGACCTGCATACAGCTTTCTCAGGAGGCAGGTAAGGTAGTGCAGCATTCCCATCTCTTTAAGAATTTTCCACACTATATTTTGATCCCAAAGTCTTTATCATAGTCAGTGAAGCAGAAGTGGATGATTTTCTGGAATCCCCTTGCCTTTCCTATGACTTAATGGATGTTGGCAGTTTGATTTCCGATTCCTCTGCCTTTCTAAATCCAGCTTGTACATCTAGAAGTTCTTGGTTCACAGACTGTTGAAGCCTAGCTTAAAGGAATTTGTGCATTATCTTGCTAGCATGTGCTATGAGTGTAACTGTGTAGTAGTTTGAACATTATTTGGCATTGCCCTTCTTTGGGATTGGAATGATAACATTTCCAGTCCTGTGGCTGCTGCTGAGTTTTCCAAATATGCTGACATATTGAGTACAGCACATTAACAGTATCATCTTTTAGGAATTGAAACAACTCAGCTGATATTCTGTCACTCCACTAGCTTTGTTCATAGTAATTCTTCCTGAGTCCCACTTAATTTTAGACTCCAGGATATCGTGGTTATCCAGGTCATTAAGACCTTCTTTTGTACAGTTCTTCTGTGTATTCTTATCACCTCTTCTTAATAGCTTCTGCTTCTGTTAGGTCCATACTGTTTATGTCCTTTATTGTTCCCATAATTGTATGAAATATTTCCTTGGTATCTCTACTTCTCTTGAAGAGAACTCTAGTCTTTCCCATTCTATTGTTTTCTTTGCATTGTTCACTTAATATGAAAGTTAAGTCCCCAAAAGGGAAATCACAGAAGATGTGGGATTCCCAGTGGGTCTTTGGCTGAGACGGGGGCTTTGACAACTACAGAGTAAATATCTTGATATTTTACATCTCTTCCAGTTCACTTTGTGTTTGTGTAAAATTTAGGAAATGCTTATCTGGAATATTCTCATATAACCCAGGTCATTCTTTTAAAATGTATTCATCCGGTTGTTTCTTATAATAGTCTTTGACATGTTTTCATTTTGTTGAATATGTACCTAAGCCTTACATTAAGTTTTTTATTGTTGAAAATGTATATAAGGCTTATGTTGAATTTTTTCCCTTTCTTGCTATTTTTGATATCTAATGTTACATCTGAATCTGCTATTTGTCCAAAAGTAACATGGGAAGTGGTGGAGAGAATGATCAGGTCATCCATCAGTGGAGTCTGCTGTCTCAGAACATGTTCTCAGGGTGTGTGCTTGGCCTTTCTCTGGAAATGTCTCCTTTCCTCTCCTGGGGATTACACATGTTCATTCACAATCTGTGGAGAGAGCAGATGGCCCAGGAGGAGGCCAAGATAACTCTCCCTGAAGCTTCATAGTGCTAAATCCTTATGTTTGGTGATGTCCTTTCACTCTGGTAGGGAATACAAATCCAGTTGGTTATACCTTTTCTTCTCTCTTTTAGTTGGGAGTTAGGAGTCTAATCAGAAAAACTCAATATGGTGTGACTGTTATTCTTCCCTCACTCTCTCTTACCACTCTTTGTTTAAGAGTCAAACTTCCAGAGACTGGTTTCAGGTTTTTTCTCTGGCTCACCCCAAATGCTACTTTCTGTCATAAAGGATAAAAAGGTATTTGATGAACTCAAAAGAAAGTAACATGTAGGATGACATAGTTTTCACTTATATTACCTTGATTTGACCCTCTTTCATAGATTTTACACTTTTCTGAAAATCCATGGTTTGAGGTTGTAGTCATCTCCTACTTGTGTTGAAGTATTAATTTTTTCATTTATCATTTTAAGTAGATCAATATATACTGTTTAAAACTGAGAAATTTTTAAAGAGCTTAAAGTGTTTTATATTGCTTATAATAAAAAAGCTTAGCAGTTGCAGAATTGATTATCAGGAGTAAAATAATACATACACAAAGAAAAGCAAAAACTGTTGTGTCTAAAATACAATGTATACAAATGAATGGATAAAGAAGATGTGGTAAATATATACAATGGAATCTCATTCCATAAAGAGGAATGAAATTGGGTCATTTGTAGAGATGTGAATGGATCTAAAGTCTCCTACAGAGTGAAGTCAGAAAGAAAAGACTATATATCATATATTAATACATAAATATCAAAAAGAAAAATGGTACAGATAAACCTATTTCCAGGCCATGAACAGTGACACAGATATAGAGAACAGACGTGAACACAAGTGGGGAAAAGGAGGGTGGGGTGAATTGGGAGATTAGGATTGACATATGTACACTGTCATGTATAAAATAAATAGCTAATGGGAACCTGCAATAAAGCACAGGAAGTTCACTCGGTGCTCTTGTGTTGACCTGGATAGGTGGGAGCAAGGCCCAAGAAGGAGGGAGTATATACATGCGTGTAGCTGATTCACTTCATTTTATGGCAGAAACTAACACACCATTGTAAAGTGATTATATTTCAATAAAATTAAAAAATACAGATGTAGAAATCTTATGTTACTGGGGATAAGGAATGGGGAGGGATAAATTGGGAGATTAGGACTGACATATACACACTATTATATGTAAACTAGATAACCAGTAAGGACCTACTGTATAGCACAGGGAGCTCTACCAAATACTCTGTAATGTCCTATATGAGAAAAGAATCTATGGATATATGTATATGCAAAACTGATTCACTTTGATCTATACCTGAAATGAACACAACATTGTAAATCAACTATATATATATATATATATACACATATATATATATATACACATACATGTAATTAGTACTATAAGAAAGTTACAAATCAGTATGAAACTGCCTTCATTTAAGAAAAAACTTGATACGTGTGTTCTAAATATTTATGAAAGTGAAAGTGTTAGTCACTCAGTTGTGTCCAGTTCTTTGTGACCCCATGGGCTATAGCCTACTAGGCTCCTCTGTCTATGGGATTCTCCAGGCAAGAATACTGGAGTGGGTTGCCATTCTCTTCTCCAAAAGATCTTCCCAACCCAGGTATCAAACCCAGGTATCCTGCATGGTGGGCAGATTCTTTATCATCTGAGCCACTAGTGTATAGAAAACAAAATTGGGGAGATTGTGGAAGGAAGAGGAGATTTTACTTTTCACTTTGTGGGATTCTGAACTGTTTGAGAAATCTGTATGCAGGTCAGGAAGCAACAGTTAGAACTGGACATGGAACAACAGATTGGTTCCAAATAGGAAAAGGAGTATGTCAAGGCTGTATATTGTCACCCTGCTTATTTAACTTATATGCAGAGTACATCATGAGAAACGCTGGACTGGAAGAAGCACAAGCTGGAATCAAGATTGCCAGGAGAAATATCAATAACCTCAGATATGCAGATGACACCATCCTTAGGGCAAAAAGTGAAGAGGAACTTAAAAAGCCTCTTGATGAAAGTGAAAGAGGAGAGTGAAAACGTTGGCTTAAAGCTCAACATTCAGAAAACAAAGATCATGGCATCCGGTCCCATCACTTCATGGGAAATAGATGGGGAAACAGTGGAAACAGTGTCAGACTTTATTTTTGGGGGCTCCAAAATCACTTCAGATGGTGACTGCAGCCATGAAATTAAGAGATGTTTGTTCCTTGGAAGAAAAGTTACGACCAACCTGGACAGCATATTTAAAAGCAGAGACAATACTTCACCAACAAAGGTCTGTTTAGTCAAAGCTATGATTTTTCCAGTAGTCATGTATGGATGTGAGAGTCAGACTATAAAGAAAGCTGAGCACAGGAGAATCGATGCTTTTGAACTGTGGTGTTGGAGAAGACTCTTTAGAGTCCCTTGGACTACAAGGAGATCCAACCAGACCATCCTAAAGGAGATCAGTCCTGAGAGTTCATTGGAAGGACTGATGTTGAAGCTGAAACTCCAATACTTTGGCCACCTGATGTGAAGAGCTAACTCATTTGAAAAGATCCTGATGCTGGTCAATATTGAGGGCAGGAGGAGAAGGGGATGACAGAGAATGAGATGGTTGGATGGCATCACCAAGTCAATGGACATGAGTTTGGGTAAACTCTGGGAGTTGGTGTTGGGTAGAGAGGCCTGGCATGCTGTGGTCCATGGGGTTGCAAAGAGTCGACATGATTGAACAACTGAACTGGAACTGGACTGGAGTGATACCAGGGGTTGGATAACTATAACACTAACTTGCTACAAACAGCTGCATATGTAGAATCAGTTGCAATACCCATTATTTTAAATGCATAGCTACATTGGTAAGAATGGGGGAAAAAAGCAATCTGAAAATAAAGATAGTGGGCCCATTACTGGATGTAGACTTTGCTAACTAGAGTGAGGAGTGGAGTAAATTGGAATATTTTCAGTCTTAATAACCCATAGACTTGAGTTTCATGCTTGCATGAGGACAGAAGATGGTGGTCTCAAGGCTGTATAAGACTGGGAGATAGAACTGGAAAGTCACATATCAGGACTTTAGAAGGAGAAACCAGGAAAACCTTACATAGACATAAGTTGGGTGGCAAGGAAACTTTACAGTTCTGTCAAGAGACAAGGTAAAAAAGACTTTGGAAATAAGCAATAAAAGGAGTTATTCTTAAACTGATAAAGACAATCTACAAAAATGTCTAGAACAAACATCAGATCTATTGCTAAAAAATTTTAAACTTCACTTTGGGAGAAGGACAACAATACTACCATCTATAGTCATTATTGGGCTTCCCTGGTGGCTCCTTCTAAAAGAATTCACCTGCCAGTGTGGGAGATGCAGGACACAGAGTTTCAATCTTGGGTCAGGAAGCTCCCTTGGAGAAGAAAATGGCGATCCACACCAGTATTCTTGCCTGGAGAATTCCACGGACTGGGGAGCCTCGCAGGCTATAGTCCAAGGGGTTGTAAAAGAGTCTGAAATGACTGAATGACTGAGCATGCATGCATAGTCATTATTAGTCATCACAGTGAGGGGCGAAAAGAGTGTAAGATTTGGAAGTAAGGAGCTCAACACACTGCTTTTACATTCTGCAATTTTCTTCATAGAAAACACTGAAACCCCTATAGACAACTTGCTAGATATAATAGATTTTAGCAAGGCAGAAGGAAAAAGGACAAATTGAAACAATTCAAAAGAAAAGTGATCAAAGGATTTGACCAGGTGCTTTACTAGAAAAGGAAATGTAAATGCCCAGTAAGATATTGAAAACTGCTCAAACTACTAGAATTCAATTAAAACCATGCTGAATTGTGATTTCACATCCACCTGATTGATTGGCAAAAAACGAAATCTGATGCCCTCAAGGAATCTCTTTAGTGGATTTCTGGAGTTCTTTTTGTCTATATTGTTCCCTCCTTTCTGTAACTCTGCCCCAGAACTACCATCCAGCTCACCCCCTCTGAGCCCCAATCTGTGCTTCCCCAGCTCAGTGAGACAACCAGCCATTGCTTGTGAAGATTTTCCTTTTTGTACAGTAGGTTACAGTGAACATGCCTCCAGCAGAATGTTAGCTGGGACAATCATTGGGTTCATCTTGATTTTCCCCTTCTCTCAGCCATCACAGTCTGGGGCTGCCTGTTGTCTAACACTTGAAAACAGTTATTTAATTTATCTTGTACAGTGGTCTATGTGTTTCCCATGGAAGGGTATTTCTGGTTCCTGTTACTGTATCATGGCTGGAAACAGAAACCCCCTGTGTTACACATGGCTGAGTTCTGAGAGAATGAGGCAATGAAGGAAACACTCCAGAAATCTGCACAGGGTGTCCTTGAGTCTTTCCTCATTTTAAGACATGCAGGGGTAAAGCTTCATGTGGTTGGGAAAAATGACAAGAGACCTGTAACTGAGTGGTTCCAAGCTCAAGCAGAACATGAAGTCTTAACCAAAGTTGCAAGTCCTCGCTGATCACTTGGGACATTTATCAGAGACTGTAGGTGGATCAGACGATATAAATGGGAATAAATTATTCCTGTAGTAAAGATTACTCTGGATCTTCCCTGATAAAACTTAAAATTAAACCCCGAAAGACTAACTTGCAATTAATGTTAGTACCTGTAAAAACAAAGCCTAGTAGTCTGTAGAGGAAGTCTACAAAATTCAGACACAAAAAATGTTAACCTAAAAAAATTCACAACATCCAAAAACCAATGAAAAATCATTAGACTTTTAAAGAAGAAAAATGTGACTAATAATTAGGAGAAAGTATCCAATAGGAGAAAACCCAAAATGATGGAAACAAATGGAAATGATGGAATTATCAGGCAAGGAGTTATATTATTATATTTAAAGAAAAATGTGAACTCTATGAGAGAAATGGAGATATAAAAGCAAACCAAATGAAATTACAGTGAAAAATAAAATATTTAAAATGAGAAGTTCACTAAATTGGGCTAATAGCAGATTATATTCTGCAAAAGAAGACTTAATAATAGAAACCAACCATAATGAAGCACAGAGCAAATAATTTTAGTACATCTAATACAGCTGTATGTTTATAAAAATAGTAATAATTTTAATATATCAAATCCAGCAGTATATACAGCATATATATTTAGATATAGGCATATAAAATACATATACATGTGTATATGTGTAATTCTATATATATAAACTAAAATATTATGATATTTCTGCAAAAATAATTCAAATTTCAGGAGAGAAATTAGAAACTGATTCCTGTATACATAAGAAGTGGAATATGACAGGAGTGCCATTAGTGTCATCAAGGTTTCTTTTGAAACACTCAAGATAATTCTCTAGTTATTTAATTACAACATCTGTGGTTCATGTGAAAATTCCCTCAAAAAAGGAAAAATGTACTGAAAGAAGTCTTTAAAACATCTTTTATCCCTATTAAAAAGTGTTTCCTATGTATATATACACAACACATCCCTGGTGGCTCAGATGGTTAAGCGCCTGTCTACAATGTGGGCAGACCCGGGTTTGATCCCTGGGTCAGGAAGATCCCCTGCAGAAGGAAATGGCAATCCACTCCAGTCCGTCACTTCATGGGAAATAGATGGGGAAAGAGTGTCAGACTTTTTTTTTTGGCTCCAAAATCAATGCAGATGGTGACTGCAGCCAGGAAATTAAAAGACGCTTACTCCTTGGAAGAAAAGTTATGACCAACCTAGATAGCATATTCAAAAGCAGAGACATTACTTTGCCGACTAAGGTCCGTCTAGTCAAGGCTATGGTTTTTCCTGTGGTCATGTATGGATGTGAGAGTTGGACTGTGAAGAAGGCTGAGCGCCGAAGAATTGATGCGTTTGAACTGTGGTGTTGGAGAAGACTCTTGAGAGTCCCTTGGACTTCAAGGAGATCCAACCAGTCCAGTCTGAAGATCAACCCTGGGATTTCTTTGGAAGGAATGATGCTGAGACTGAAACTCCAGTACTTTGGCCACCTCATGCAAAGAGTTGACTTATTGGAAAAGACTCTGAGGCTGGGAGGGATTGGGGGCAGGAGGAGAAGGGGACGACAGAGGATGAGATTGGCTGGATGGCATCACTGACTCGATGGACGTGAGTCTGAGTGAACTCCGGAAGTTGGTGATGGACAGGGAGGCCTGGCGTGCTGTGATTCATGGGGTCGCAAAGAGTCGGACACAACTGAGCGACTGAACCGAACCAAACCGAACCGAACTATTGCCTGGAAAATCTCATGGACAGAGGAGCCTGGTAGGCCACAGCCCATGGGGCCGCAAAGAGTTGGACATGACTGACCGACTTTACTTACCTATACACAACATACACACACACACACACACAATTTAGCAATTAGTAGACTTTTGTTGGGCTTCCCAGGTGGTGTTAGTGGTAAAGTACCCACCTGCCAGTGCAGGAGAAGCAAGAGATGAGGGTTTGATTGCTGGGTTTGGAAGATCTCCTGGAGGAGAGCATGCCAACTCACTCCAATATTCTTGCCTGGAGAATCGCAAGGACAGAGGAGCCTGCCGGGCTTTAGTCCAATCCATAGAGTCGCAAAAAATCGGACATAACTGAAGCAACTTAGCATGGATGCACAGACTTTTGTTAGGACCTTGGGTGATATACCTGCTTCCCTGGTGGCTCAGACGGTAAAGCGTCTGCCTGCAATGCGAGAGAACCAGGTTCGATTCCTGGGTCGGGAAGATCCCCTGGAGAAGGAAATGGCAATCCACTCCAGTACTCTTGCCTGGAAAATCCCATGGACAGAGGAGCCTGGTAGGCTACAGTCCATGGGGTGGCAAAGAGTCGGACACGACTGAGTGACTTCACTTTCACTTTCACTTTAGCGTAATATATATGATTGTGCTAAACATAGGTGAGCAAGTGGGAGAGAAAGTAAGGTATTCTTCTAAGTAAACAAAATCCTAAAAATATAATAGCTATTTTTGTTGAGAATTTTCTGTATGCCAGGTATTTCCTATAGTGTTGTTAACATTAACACAGACCATTGATATATGTTACTTGAACTTCATAAGTTTGCTGGGTAAAGTTCTCTGTGATTAGGAACTCAAAACCTAATGAAAAGAATATAGACAAAACACAGATATAACGAAAATGAATTAACTACATATGTTTCATCGTTAAATCTCTAAGTAAAAAAGTTTGAATTCCAAGGATGGAATAATTTAAGTGCATATAAATCAGTCAAGGAGTATGGCTCAGGGAGATGAACTTTTCATGTGTTTAGTAGGAAGAATCAGTCTATTCTCAGCACATGTTTACATTGTAGTAAAGGGTTGGATATGGAGAATAGTTTTCCTTGCTAGGTTGAATATGTGAACACAATTTTGACTAGAAGGTAACTACAGTTAAACGGTGTAGGATAAAATAGTAGAGATCCTTAATCAAGATTAAGGAAACAAAATCAAGATTTTATATTTCAATCAATGGGCAAATCATGCTCTTAAGAATCAAGATAATTAAATAGATACAGGACGAAAGAACTGCGTGAAAAATCTTGAAGAGGGAAGGAGCTGGGTATGGGCAAATTGTGCAGTATAGTGATTAAGAACCCCACAGCACGTGGAGTCAAATGCCTGCACTCAAGTCCAGATTCTACCATTGACTAGGTGTGTGATTGTAGGCAAGGCTCTTAATTTCTTTGTATCTCAATTCAATAGCAAAAGTGAGCACTAAAACCTCTCTCATACTGTTTTAAAAATTAATTAAAGAATCTAAGCAATTACAACAATATAGACAGCACTGCATGAATGTTAGTTTTTAAATGAATTAATTTATTTTAATGGAGGATAATTACTTTACAATATAGTGATGGTTTTTGCCATAAATTTTAGTTTTTATTGTTAGTGTTATTTTGTCTCTCCAACAAAGAGTATTGAAGAGATGCCCAGGATGGCAGTGCAGGAAAAACCTGAGTTCACCTCCTCCCAAGGGCACATAAAATCTACATCAACATATAGAGCAATTCCACTGAAGAAGACTTGAGTGTTTATTGAACAGCTACTACATAGAAGGACCACACAGAAATGAGCAGGAAAGATGGAGACAGGGTATCCATGAGAACCCCACCACTGAAACAGCAATCTGCAGTGAGGAGGGAATATTGCTGAAGGACTTGAGCCACCTGACCAAGCAGACTTGCCTTTGCTAACACAGGAAAAAACAAACAAACAGCAGTTTTAAGGGCACCTTGAGGAACCTGAATGTTAGGTCCACGAATCAAAGCAAATTGCAAGTGGTCAAACAGAAGATGGCAAGAGTGAACATCAACATTCTTGGAATCAGCGAACTAAGATGGACTGGAATGGGTGAATTTAACTCAGATGAACATTATATCTACTAAAGTGGGCAGGAATCCTTAGAAGAAATCATAGTCAACAAGAGTCTGAAATGCAGCACTTGGAAGCAATCTCAAAAAATACAGAATGATCTCTGTTCATTTCCAAGGCAAACCATTCAATATCACGATAATCCAAGTCTATGCCCCAACCAGTAACACTGAAGAAGCTGAAGCTGAATGGTCCTATGAAGACCTACAAGACCTTCTAGAACTAATATCCCCAAAAGATGTCCTTTTCATTATAGGGGACTGGAATGCAAAAGTAGGAAGTGAAGATACACCTGGAGTAACAGGCAAATTTGGCCTTGGAGTACAGAATGGAGCAGGGCAAATGCTAATAGAGTTTTACCAAGAAAATGCACTGGTCATAACAAACACCCTCTTCCAACAACACAAGAGAACACTCTACACATGGACATCACCAGATGGACAACACTGAAATCAGATTGACTATATTCTTTGCTGCCAAATATACAGAAGCTCTATACAGTCAGCAAAAACAAGACTGGGAGCTGACTGTGGCTCAGATCATGAACTCTGTATTGCCAAATTCAGACTTAAATTGAAGACAGTGGGGAAAACCACTAGACCATTCAGGTATGATGTAAATCAAATTCCTTATGATTATACAGTGGAAGTGAGAAATAGATTTAAGGTACTAGGTCTGATAGACAGAGTGCCTGGTGAACTATGGATGGAGGTTTGTGACATTGTACAGGAGACAGGAATCAAGACCTACCCAAGAAAAAGAAATGCAAAAAAGGAAAATGGCTGTCTGAGGAGGCCTTACAAATAGCTGTGAAAAGAAGAGAAGCAAAAAGCAAAGGGGAAAAGGAAAGATATACCCATTTGAATGCAGAGTTCCAAAGAATAGCAAGGAGAGATAAGAAAGCCTTCCTCAGCGATCAATGCAAAGAAATAGAGGAAAACAACCGAATGGGAAAGGCTAGAGATCTCTTCAAGAAAATTAGAGATACCAAGGGAACATTTCCTGCAAAGATGGGCTCAATAAAGGACAGAATGGTATGGACCTAATAGAAGCAGAAGATACTAAGAATAGGTGGCAAGAATACACAGAAGAACTGTACAAAAAAATCTTCATGACTCAGATAATCATGATGGTGTGATCACTCACACTCACCTAGAGCCAGATATCCTGGAATGCAAAGGCAAGTGTACCTTAGGAAGCATCACTACGAACAAAGCTAGTGGAGGTGATGGAATTCCAGTTAAGCAATCCTAATAGATGATGCTGTGAAAGTGCTGCACTCAATATGCCAGCAAATTTGGAAAACTCAGCAGTGGCCACAGGACTGGAAAAGGTCAGTTTTCATTCCAACCCCAAAGAAAGGCAATGCCAAAGAATGCCCAAATTACCGCACAATTGCGCTCATCTCACACGCTAGTAAAGTAATGCTCAAAATTCTCCAAGCCAGGCTTCAGCAATACATGAACCATGAAATTCTAGATGTTCAAGCTGGTTTTAGAAAAGGCAGAGGAACCAGAGATCAAATTGCCAACATCCGCTGGATCATCAAAAAAGCAAAACAGTTTCAGAAAAACATCTATTTCTGCTTTATTGACTATGCCAAAGTCTTTGACTGTGTGGATCACAATAAACTGTGGAAAATTTTTCAAGAGATGGGAATACCAGACCACCTGACCTGCCTCTTGAGAAACCTGTATGCAGGTCAGGAAGCAACAGTGAGAACTGGACATGGAAAAATAGACTGGTTCCAAATAGGAAAAGGAGTGCATCAAGACTGTATATTGTCACCCTGCTTATTTAACTTATATGCAGAGTACATCATGAGAAACGCTGGGCTGGAGGAAATACAAGCTGGAATCAAGATTGCCAGGAAAAATATCAATAACCTCAGATATGCAGATGACACCACCCTTATGGCAGAAAGTGAAGAAGAACTAAAGAGCCTCTTGATTTAAGTGAAAAAGGAGAGTGAAAAAGTTGGCTTAAAGCTCAACATTCAGAAAATGAAATCATGGCATCCGGTCCCATCACTTCATGGCAAATATATGGGGAAATAGTGAAAACTTAATTTTGGGGGGCTCCAAAATTCCTACAGATGGTGATTGCAGCCATGAAATTAAAAGACGCCTACTCCTTGGAAGGAAAGTTATGACCAGCCTAGACAGCATATTAAAAAGCAGAGACATTACTTTGTCAACAAAGGTCCATCTAGTCAAGGCTATGGCTTTTCCAGTAGTCATGTTAGGATGTAAGAGTTGGACTATAAAGAAAGCTGAGCACCAATGAATTGATGCTTTTGAACTGTCATGTTGGAGAAGACTCTTTAGAGTCCCTTGGACTGCAAGGAGATCCAACCAGTCCATCCTAAAGGAGATCAGTCCTGGGTGTTCATTGGAAGGACTGATGCTGAAGCTGAAAATCCAATACTTTGGCCTCCTGTTGCAAAGAGCTGACTCATTTGAAAAGACCCTGATGCTGGGCAAGATTGAGGGCAGGAGAAGGGGACGACAGAGAATGAGATGGTTGGATGGCATCACCAAGTCAATGGACATGAATCTGGGTAGACTCTGGCAGTTGGTGATAAATGGAGAGGCCTGGCATGCTGTGGTTCATGGGGTCACAAGTAGTCGGACACGACTGAGTGACTGAATTGAACTGAGCTGCCTATATGGAAAGAAAATATATTTACTAGTCCCAAAGCATCTGCCAGTCAGAGGCACCAGCCTATTGTTTGAGTTTCCCTGGGACTCTTCCTAGTCTGTATTCATTCTAGCTCCAGCAACACTGCCAAGATGATGGCCCAGGAGCTGCCTCTGGCCAGGCGCTTCAGCACCAGAAGTCCGGCAAGGCAGATTCAGGTGCAGTGCTCTCCAAGGACTGCCCCTGGCCAGGATTCATCCAGCACATTTAGCCTCAGTAAGGAAGCTTTGGATGCACCTCTCCTGCGATGCAACCATGTCCTGGTCATGTTCTGGCCCTGGCCACCCCACCACATTGACCTTGGGCCCAGTGGTCCCTAGGAACTGCCCCAGACTGAACCCATTCCAGCTCCAGCCAGCTTGCCAAAGCTGTCAGACACAAATAATCTAAACAGAAGAATCTTCTACACAGAGCCACTCCCTGAAGTCTGGAGAGAGAGCTGTTTTGGCTAATTCATAGAAACAGAAACTAAAAGTCAAAATAGGAGACAGAAGAATATGTTCCAAACAAAAGACCCAAATAAAACCACAGGGGAAAAAAAAAAAAGCTAGTGAAATGGAAATAACTGAATAAAGAGTTTAAAGAAGCAGTCATGAGGATACCCACCAGACACAAGAGAAAAATGGAAGAATTCAGTGAGAATGTCAACAAAGACTTAAAAAAGATAAGAAAGAACCAAGAAAGAACTATTGTATTACAGAATACAATACTAGAATAAAGTACAGGAAGCATAGAGTCTCAAACCAGATGAAAACAGACATCCACCCAATCATATTATAATTGAAATGAAAAAAAATTAAAGATAGATTCTTAAAAAAAGCAAAACAAAAACAACTCATCATAAACATGAGGAACCAAAGATTCAGTTCAGTTCAGTTCAGTCGCTCAGTCATGTCCGACTCTTTGCAACCCCATGAATCACAGCACGCCAGGCCTCCTTGTCCATCACCAACTCCCGGAGTTCACTCAGACTCGCTCGCGTCCATCGAGTCAGTGATGCCATCCAGCCATCTCATCCTCTGTCGTCCCCTTCTTCTCCAGCCCCCAGTCCCTCCCAGCATCAAAGTCCTTTCCAATGAGTCAACTCTTCGCATGAGGTGGCCAAAGTACTGGAGTTTCAGTCTCAGCATCATTCCTTCCAAAGAAATCCCAGGGTTGATCTCCTTGAGAATGGACTGGTTGGATCTCCTTGCAGTCCAAGGGACTCTCAAGAGTTTTCTCCAACACCACAGTTCAAAAGCATCAATTCTTTGGCTCTCAGCCTTCTTCACAGTCCAACTCTCACATCCATACATGACTACTGGAAAAACCATAGCCTTGACTAGACGGACCTTAGTCAGCAAAGTAATGTCTCTGCTTTTGAATATGCTATCTAGGTTGGTCATAACTTTCCTTCCAAGGAGTAAGCGTCTTTTAATTTCATGGCTGCAGTCACCATCTGCAGTGATTTTGGAGCCCCCCAAAATAAAGTCTGACACTGTTTCCACTGTTTCCCCATCTATTTGCCATGAAGTGATGGGACTGGATGCCATGATCTTTGTTTTCTGAATGTTGAGCTTTAAGCCAACTTTTTCACTGTCCTCTTTCACTTTCATCAAGAGGCTTTTTAGTTCCTCTTCACTTTCTGCCATAAGGGTGGTGTCATCTGCATATCTGAGGTTATTGATATTTCTCCTGGCAATCTTGATTCCAGCTTGTGCTTCTTCCAGCCCAGCGTTTCTCATGATGTACTCTGCATATAAGTTAAATAAGCAGGGTGACAATATACAGCCTTGACGTACTCCTTTCCTTATTTGGAACCAGTCTGTTGTTCCATGTCCAGTTCTAACTGTTGCTTCCTGGCCTGCATACAGATTTCAGCAAAAACTTTATAGGCCAGAAGGAAGTGGCAGAATATATTTAAACTTAGAGCCTGAAACGCTGTACTTTGATAAGACTATCTTTTCAGAAAAAACTGCTCTTTCACTGAACTTTTCTATTTAGTCTCTATTTCATTTATTTCTTCTATGATTTTTATTATAAGCAGAGACTTTCTACTAAGTTTAGGATTTATTTATTCTTTTTCAGAGTACCCTAGGTATAAAGTTAGATTGTTTATTTCAGGTTTTTCTTGCTTCCTGAGGTAGGCGTGTATTATTCCATACTTCTCTCTTCAAACTGCTGCATCTCAGTGATTTTGGATTGTTGTGTTTCCATTTTCAATGATTCCAGGTATTTTTTTTTAAACCTCCTCTTTGGTGTGTTTAGTGGCTCATTGATTGTTTAGTAGCATGTTGTTTGGTCTCCACATGTTTGTGTATTTTTCAAATTTTTTTTCTTGTGGTTGATTTCTAGTTTCATACTGTTGGGAGGTGGAAGGGAGATTCAGGAGGGAGGGAACATATGTATACTTATGGCCGATTCATGTTGATATATAGCAGCTTGCTAAGTCACTTCAGTCGTGTCTGACTCTATGTGACCCCATAGATGGCAGCCCACCAGGCTCCCCGTCCCTGGGATTCTCCAGGCAAGAACACTGGAGTGGGATGCCATTTCCTTCTCCAATGCCAGAAAGTGAAAAGTGAAAGTGAAGTCACTCAGTCGTGTCCGACTCTTAGTGACCCCATAGACTGCAGCCTACCAGGCTCCTCTATCCATGGGATTTTCCAGGCAAGAGTACTGGAGTGGGGTGCCATTGTCTTCTCCGGATATATAGCAGAAGCCAACACAATACTGTAAATCAATTATCTTCCAAAGAACCAGCTTGAATAAGCTCTAATTGAACATGTTCCATGTCTGATTCTAACTATTGCTTCTTGGCCTGCATACAGGTTTCTCAGGAGACAGGTAAGGTAGTCTGTTACTCCCATCTCTTATTCATGTTGATGTATGGCAAAACCAATACAATATTGTAAAATAATTAACCTCCAATTAAAATAAATAAATTTATATTTTAAAAAAAGAATTTTCCAGTTTGTTGTGATCCACACTGTCAAAAACTAGCATAATCAATGAAGCAGAAGTAGATATTTTTATGGAATTCCTTTGCTTTTTCTTTGATCCAATGAATGTTGGTAATTTGATCTCTGGTTCCTCTGCCTTTTCTAAATCCATTTTGTACATCTGGAAGTTCTCAGTTGACATACTGCTGAAGCCTAGCTTGAAGGATTTTGAGCATTACCTTGCTAGCATGAGAAATGAGCACAATTGTATGGTAGTTTGAGAGTATTTCCCCAAATATTATTTTAATTAGAAAGATAAATGATAACTTTACAGTAGAGAAACATGAAAGATACCACCTCTACCTGTGATCAATGTTAGAGTCATAACTTCAAAATAAGTCACATTAACAAATCACTGGTAACAAACACTGAACATTACAGAACATCACTTCCAAATCATTCTTGCCAAAAATGCATCGCTGAAATCTAATCATGAGGAAACATTAGAAATATTGAAATCAGGGATATTCTATAAAGTGGGTGATCAGTGAAGTGAAGTCGCTCAGTCGTGTCCGGCTCTTTGAAATCCCATGGAGTGTAGTCTACTAGGCTTCTCTGTCCATGGGATTTTCCAGGCAAGAGTACTGGAGTTGCTTGCCATTTCCTTCTCCAGGGGATCTTCCTGGCCCAGGGATAGAACCCAGATCTCCTGCATTGCAGGCAGATGCTTTACCCTCTGAGCCACTCTTCTAAAATGTCAACGTCAAGAAAGGCCATGAAAAAGTGAGAAACTATTAGAGAAGAGAGGAGACTAATGAAACCAAGTGACTAAACGCAATGAGGATCCTGCCTGGATTGGACTGTAGAGCAAAGAGGACGTTTGTGGGGAAAGTTATGAAATGCAAATGTGTTTGCAAGAATAGAAAGAAGTAGAAATCTTTGTGTACTATTGGTGAAAATGTAAAATGATACAGCCACTATGGAAAGGAATGTGCAGGCTCTTCAAAAATTTCAAAATAAAACTACCATTTCTTATAGAAAACAAAAAGGAAAGGACTTTAAATCCTCTGATAATATTTCAATTTGTTAGATTCAGTCCATCAGTCCTGTCTGTCTGTTGAGATAACTCTACCATCCATTCTGGTTTTGGTTCCTCAAGGCATCTAGTTAAGCATGTGCTCTGTGACTTCACTGAGGCCATTGATAAAAATATTGAAAATAAGAAGATGAAGGACACAGCCCTAGTGCAAATCACTATAGAAATCCCTCCAGTTTAAGATTAATTCACTAGCATGCTTCAGGTATATAATCTAATTAGCTCTAAATAGTGGATTACATTAGGCACCCCAGGTTGTTCTAGTGGTAAAGAAACCATCTGTCAATGTAGGAGATATAAAAGATAAGGTTCGGTCCCTGCATTAGGAAGATCCCCTGGAGGAGGGCATGGCAGGCCATTCCAGTATTCTTGCCTGAAGAATCCCATGAACAGAGGAGCCTGGTGGGCTACAGTTCATGGGGTTTCAGAGTCAAACACAACTGAAGCAACTGAGCATGAACACAAGAACAGCAGACTACATTATTCGCCTAAGCCAAAGAATTGTATAATTTGTGGACTATGTATAGTCAGGGAGCTCAGGAAAAATCTCTTAAACTTAAATCTGAAACTGCAGCTCTGATACTTCTCATCACTGTAGCTGTTCAGTTCCTAACTGGGCTACAGTTTTAGGGCTACATTTCCTCTGAATCATAAACCTTTTTTTAAAGAGTAGACAGGAGCACCTATAAATTACCTTTGTGTGTTTCTCATAGTGTTGCATGTGTGTTAAGCTACTTCAGTGGTGTCTGACTCTTTGTAGCCCACTAGGCTCCTCTGTTCATAGGATTCTCCAAGCAAGAATACTGGAGTGGGTTGGCATGCCCTCCTTCAGGGGATATTCCAGACCCAGGGATCAAACCTGCATCTCTTGTGTCTCCTGCATTGGCAGGTGAGTTCTTTACCACTGGTTCCACCTGGAAAGCCCTCTCATAGTTTTTGTCCTGGGAAATTTTTGGTGAAAACAATATGGGTTTCATGGTCAAATCTATTCTGAAGATGCTATCTTAGAGGTTCACATTGCCTGTTAGCATCATAAATATTAAAAAAAAAAAATCCCTCAGTGCTGAGGGCCTTACTTGACCAGAAAGTACCTGTCATGAGACGTCACCTAACACTGCAGGGAACTGCAGTCGCAGAGCACAGAGGGAGGGCCTTAGGGTCCTGTGAAACAAGCTCTAAAAGCCCAGGGAGAGGCCCTCAACGTCATGTGTGGTGGAACACCAACATGGAGAGGAGCCAAAATGCTGTGTGAGGAGAGGTCTGGGGCTCCAGGCATTCTGCTAGCTCTATTCCACTGTGCTGAAAGTCTCCAGAAGCTCAGTGTTGTTCTTCACTGGCTCTGCTCACCCTTGTGGAAGACTGTGCAGGACATGGAGGGTGACCATGATTCCAGAAAGAGAGTAGAGGAACTACAGTCAGTCCTGGCTCGAACTGAGCAGAGGTATTTGGCTGGTTCTCCACAACAAAGGAAGACAGTTCTATGTGGAATACAGTGTCTTTAAATGGTGTGACTCTTGGGGAACATGCTTCTCATTCTCATGGCTAACTTCAATCATTCTGTAAGATGTAGCTAAAGTGACATAGTCTACTCTCTAGAATGAACTGGAAGAAAGAGCTCCTTATTCTCTGCATTTCCCCTAAACCCTCTGAAAAGTCCTTTTTCTATTAGAGTGTCAGAGATCAGAAGAAAGAGAATAGGCTCTACTGTGTTTGCTGTCTTCGTAGGAGGAGGACCACAGCAGGTACAGAGGAGTGAGGCTGGCCTCTGCGTCATATAAACCAGGACTGACATTGCGTCATCCTCCCCCTCTCCCTACGTGCACTGGGACTGAGGGATTATGAGAATGTCAAGACATGATTTCAGCGTTTCTATTATCCAGGGGTTGTGTCAGGCAGCCAAACAACACGCCTCTGCCCCTGCCTCCTTGCCCAAGAGGTGACCTGACTCAGCAAGATCACCTTCCTTCCAGCATAAATTCAATCCTCCCATTTGCTCACCCGTGTCTTCTCCCACACATGGAAGAGGCCAAGTGTGTTTAATGACCAGAGATTATTTTGTAATCCATTGGGCTACCACCCTACAGAGACTCCCGCTGAGATCAGAATGTTCATTTCCCTGTCAGAAGTCAGCTGTGGGGTTAATCCACGTGGTGTCAGAAGAGTTCAAGGTTTTCCCCTTAGCTCAGATCTTAGACCACATGTCAGTGACCATTTGCTTTGGGTAGTGGCAGGAGTCATGTTCCCAGACCCCTAAACAAGAAGTTTTAAAAAAGTTTTTCCAATCTCTAAACATGTGCATTCTCCCACCCAGTCCATCTTCTCTGCTTCCTGGTTTTCTATTTTTCTTGGCAGCTGTTGGTGTTGGGTAAATATTCCTTTCATGGAGGTGCTTGTCTGTCAGGTCCCATGGAGAGAAAGAAAATGGCCAGTTAATGAATTCAGGATTGTGTCTCGCAGAAGGTGTGTTTCAATCCCATGTGTCACATCTGGCAGCAGGATGAAACAAAAAGGAACAATGGAGTGAAAATGCAGCACTCAGAAACCTGAGGTTAAAACAGAATTCAGTAAATATCCTAGAGGTAAATATCCCTAAAACAGAGAGCATGGGATGAAAGCGAAGAAAGGGGGACCAGGAGACACAACTTCAAAGCAGTCATTATTGGACAATTTTAAAAATATTTAAAAAGCAGCAAAGAGAGGTGTTCAAAATGACACCAATCCAAAAATGTAGTGTTTTAGGTTATTGCCTTCCCGGTGATGCCTGATGGGGTGGCAGTAAAGGACTGCCAGGAGCAGAGCATCTTCCTCACGATATCAGGGTTGCTGGAGGCACATCCCCTCAGTGTCTCCTTCTCTGTGACAGTGTTGCTGGAGCTTTAGGAAAAATGCAGGATGACAGGTCATTATTGCAAGGAAGCCAGCAGGATTAACGTTTTCCAAAATCTTACATGCTTTAACATTATTCCAGTATCCTAGGTCACAAATATGTATGCATTTAATGAGTTGGGGGCCAGGAGCATATATCTTGTTTAAAGCAGAATTTAATATGCACAATAGCAGAGGACAGCCTCATATAGAAGAAAACATTTCCCTTGGATATGGTCTTGTAAATTTTAAACAGAAGACTGAAGCTTTGACATGACACTGAAGAAGGAACTAATCCCGTATACAAAAGACCATTCCAAAGGGAGCATATATATCAAATATTTGTATAAAATGATAAAGATACCTAAGTGATATCATCAGAAGTTTATGAAATTTAAAATTCAAAGAGTACTAAGTCAGGGCTCCATTTAGCAGAAAGTTTTTCCTTGGAAGAAAGGAAACATTTTTTCTGAACATTTGAGTGCCTTAAGAGAATGACACCCTGATTTCTTTGTGAAAAGCTAAAATATTACTTTCTATGTAGACTCTTTAGACAAACAGATCAGGCAATCATGTCTAAAAATGTTGCTGGTTGAAAGAGAGAAGCATCTCATTTTACTTCTACAAAGTGGTAGAAATTTTCATTTGCCTAAACCACTAACAAGTCTTTCTTTGCCAAAAGCGAAAAAAAAAAAAAAAACACCAAAAAATAAAAAGACTTAAAAGCAATAACAAAAACTGCAGATGAACAAACACAAATCCTCAGTGGTGCAATTAACTTCAAGGAAACTATGTGCTCATTGGGCAGCTGATTATCCCTGACTTCTCAGCTTACACTTGTACCTCATTCCTCACCAGATGTCAAGTTCAACATCATTTTAATATTTGCTAAGTGAACAAACAATAACAGGATGGAAAGCTGATTTCAAATAAAACTGCTCATCTTCCTTGAAGACTTGAAGGTAAGGAAATTTAAGGCAAAAATTTCTGGGAGAAGAGAATTTGGTGTTTTAATTAATTATTCAAGAGGTCTTATGATGTTATCTAGTAGGTTAGAGAAAGTCTCTCTATAGATTCTCTATAAAGGATACAAACAATTTCTTAAAAGCCATAATGCATTGATGTTATAAGTTACCACTCCAGGGATCAAGACCCCCCCTAAGGCCAATTAGGTTTTATGTAGACCATGTATTATGAAGGGATGCTAGAGTCTGAGCATAAACTCCTGTATATGTAGGGTAAGAAAGGTTCTCTTATCAGAGGCCTTTTTGCAAGGATGTAAGAGAACTGCATAGGAGAAAACTGAGCCCAGGGATATTTCCAGTCTCACTGGGAAACCCTTGTCTAGGGACAATAAACTACTGGTGAGATTAAAAGAAAAATTCTGAGAACAGAAGAATATCAGTTTCTGTATTTTTCCGAAGCTTTGCAAACTCCAACCCAGGGACTTGGACCAGAAGCTTGGGGAGAGGGGCTTATAACTGGTAGGACTATATGCATAAAACTGCTGCAAAGTATTTGAGTTCAAGGTAATGCCCTTTATGTACCACTGTAACAAAATGACTATAAAGGATTTATCCTTCTCTTTACTAAAGCATGAGTGTGTGCATGCTAAGTCTCTTCCATCATGTCTGATTCTGTGTGACCCTGTGTCTATGGGATTCTCCAGGCAAGAATACTGGGGTGGGTTGCCATGCCCTCCTCCAGAGGATCTTCCTGACCCAGGGATCAAACCCACATCTCTTATATCTACCTGCACTGGCAGGCAGGCTTTTTACCACTATTACCACCTGGGAAGCCCCACTGGAAAGAAAATGAAAGAATGAGTGGTTATCACCAGAAGTGATTGAGACTTGAAGCTACAGTTGCCTACATCAAGGGCACATTTTTTTTTCACCCTTATCCTCTAGTGTATTCCCACTGTACTCTGAATAAAACTGAAACTCCTTGCCAAGGTGAATAAAATTGTGTGCATTGATTCCTCTCTTCCCCATCCACTATTTTCCCTCTCACTCTCTCTCTTTCTGTTTTTCTTGCTGTTTCATAAGCAAACCAAATTACTGCAGCATCTGGGCCTCACATTGGCCTCCCCTTCATTTTCATCTGCTCTTACCCTAAATCTTCACCTGCTTCCTCTCCCATTTCAAGCACTTTTTTTTTTTTTGGCTTAAATGTCACTTTCTTAGAGAGGCCTTTTCTGAGTTCTAGAACTTGTGAGGAAGAATTAGAGTTGGATTAAGATTTCCTTGTTCTGAAGAATGAGACTAAATCAGAATCAGTGCTACTTAGTTAACAATAATTCTGTTATGCTCTGGGTCTAGGGTGACCAGAAACATGTGGGCATCACAGATACATCTCAGAGTCAGACTGTGATACCTTTTTTTTATTACAACACTATTCAGCACCATGATTTGAACATTCTTTGAACCAATGTGACTCTGTAGAGATTAATGCTGGAAGGTACTATATTCAAACTCTCAGCATTCAGAAGTAATAGATCAAATATGGAAAGTAGATCATTCTGGAAATTAAATTTCTAAGAAACAAAGAACTCTACTAAGTCATAGAAGAACCTCCAGTATTGTGGAATCACATTTGCACACACACTTCAAGACATCAGAATGGGGATGGACTTCCTTGATGTCGTTTATCCTATAGTCAGCAACACTGAAGTCTGTTTGGAGCATAGCAAAATGAGTTCAAGAGTGAAAATCAGTCATCTTACATCCAAATTTTGACAAATAGGCAACCTTTCTTAAATCTTTATCTGTGATACAAAGTAATGATAGAACTAACAGAAAAGAGAACTGACAATGAATAATTTTTACTCCTTCATTCTCAAATACCATGAGAGAGCATTTACTGAAAAGACTGAATGTAGATGAGAGATGCATCTTATTGTCAATTTTTGGTTTAAAAAATGCTTTTAACTTTGCAATGTTTATAAGCAAGTTTGTATATCTAAAGTCAATCGCACCCCAGTGAATTTCCTAAAGTTACTATAATGGTAACTCATTTAATATCAGGTGAGTCTAACTCATATCTGTTTAATAAATCTTGGCACCATGGAAGTAAAGATGGAAAGAGATACTATCATAGTTTATAAACAAAAGAGGGGAGTGACTAATGTTACATGAATCTGTTCACACTTGAGAGAGCCAGGATATTTTTTTAAGATACTGCTGATTTTTGTAATAGTTACTGAACAGACACAATCTGCCCCAATTGCCATTCCTCAGTACAAATGAAGTAGGGTTTCTGCAAGTGCAAGTGGGCATGGTAGCAGTATTCACATGTCCAGGGTATCAGGTTATTGCTCTGTTCACTCATGTGAGGTGTGTAAGTGGGGAAATATTCTAGAATATTCTCAAAATTCACAGAACACAGACCCAAGAAAAGACCTCCATCACCGTAATGTAACCATTCCAAGTATAGGCCATAGTATGGGATGGGTCCCAGAATTATATTCAAATTAAACTTTAGGGGTTTATCTGGAGCTGTAAGTTCTTATTTGGGGGAAACATAAGTGCCTGGGTTCATCTCAGATATTTCTTCTGAAACCTCCGTGTAGGCAGTGCTGATTCATTATAAAGATATTTATCTTAAAATAGTTTTCTTTAAAATATACATGATTTGGACAGAGAGAGAGTTGATGCTAGAATTAGGACTGGGAAAATCCAAGATGAGTCCAGAGCATCTTGTAGCACAAATAAGGAGGAAATTGCTCAAAAAGAAAAAGAAAAGAAAAAAAAAAAACAGAAAAGTTTGGTACTATGTAACCTATACTCTTAATAAGTGGCCCAGTTGATGCTGAGGTTATCAATTCTGAACTATATTTTGAAAGCACAGAACTAGAGCCACCATCGTAACATTTTGACTTTTAGTAAACAGATGAGGGCTGTGAAACTGGGTCGTTTTCAAAATTAAAGTCAGCTTAACTGCACCATCAGCTGCTAGGGTAAATGTGCCCTTAAGTTGAGCTGAGATGCATTATTTATGGACCACTTACACATAAATGATATTTTTGTAGCTTATTGGAATACTGAATATTCTTCCAGGTACAGAATCTGCTAACAAAATGAACAATGGAGACCACTGCTTGGCAGTATTTTATGTTTCAAAGACAAATGTTTAAGGTTAAGTCTCAGAGACTTCGATAGTAGCCTGGCCAGTCATCCCAGCAGCTATAACCCCACTTTATAAGGCAAAAGGAGTCAGTGAACTTGACCAGCCTTTGACTCCTTCTATTGTCAAATATTCTCTTTTGTTGGTTCCTGTTTTCCTTTTTGATGATTTGTTTTCTCATTTTAGTGAAATATGTCCATGGAAGTCTCTTAAGAAAAAACAAAGTAGGTAATTTTCAAACTTGTCTGTCTGAAAATGACTTTTTGTATTTACATATTGGATTTATAGCTGAAGAATCAGTTATTTGAAATTGAAATTCATGATAAGGTTGTAATACAATTTCTAATGCATGTCTCACTGTCTTCCATTTATATTTTGCTGAACTGGAAGCCATGCTTATTCCCTCTCTTTTCTTCACAACATAATTATTTCTCTGGAATTTTCAGGATCTTCTCTTATTCCAAATACTCTGTAAGTCATATTGCTATTGTGTGTGGGTATTGGTCTTTTTTATTCATTTAGCTGGAATCTCACATCCTTTTGTTCTGGTAAATTTTCTAATATTACTTCTTTGATAATTTGTGCCCCTTTATTTCCTCTGTTTTCTTTAAGGAGTCCTTCTCATAGTTGTTTGGCTGCTAGATTGATCCTCTAATTTTCTTACCTTTTTATCTCTAATTTTCCATCTCTACCTTTTTGCCCTACTTTCTGGATGATTTCTTCAAATTTATTTCTGCAAGTCTTCTATCAAGTTTTCATTTATGCTATTATATTGTTTTTAATTTTAAAAATCTTTTTACCTCCTCTTTATAGCATCTATTATTTTTGTGAAAACAGTATCATCTTTTATTTATCTCAGTGTGTTTATCAAATTCCATTTTAAAGTTATCTTATGTTCCTTGCATTGTTACATTGGGATCCAACTGATCCCAAACACAGTTGTTCTGGGAGGTCCGGAGATCAAGCCCAAGATCTGACTCTTCCTTTAGGCTGGCATAGCCAGCTCCTAAAAATGCTGAATGAAATTTTCCTTTGTATGAAATGAACCTGGTCTAAATTGATCTTAATCAAGGTCTAGCTCAAGCTTGACAACAAGATAGGAGAATCTTGGAAGAGTCAGACTGATCAAACCAATGTTTGATTGCACTGGGCAGGGCTCTTCACACTATTATTTTAAGATTTCATTCACTTTTATTTGGAAGAGAGGGGAGATTACATATCAAATGATGGGATAAGAGGACCAGAGATGGCTTTGGCCCAAACTCTCATATCCCACTTTGTAAAAACTTTACATTGAAAAGCTTTGCAGTGAATAAGAGCTTTCTGCAAATTATTTCAAACACCCTCTGCTGCATAAACACAATTGTTACAAGTGGAGCAATACTATTGGTGGTGGGAGTTCTTATAGTTTATCTCACATGACTCATATGTTCTCTGCCTAAAAGGAGTTCATGCATGCTAAGTCACTTCAGTCATGTCCAGTTCTTTGTGACTCTATGGACCGTAGCCCACCAGGCTCCTCTGTCCATGGAATTCTCCAGGCAAGAATACTGGAGTGGGTTTTCATGCCCGCCTCCAAGGGATCTTCCTGACTCAGGGATCAAACCTGAGTCTCTTATGTTTCCTGCATTAGCAGGCAGATTCTATTCCATTTCATCTCTCATGTTTCCTGCCTTGGCAGGCGGGTTCTTTTCCACTTCCACCTGGGAAGCCCCCAAAATGAGTTCACATATATTCAATTTTCTCTGTCTCACTACCTTTCCAGTGCCTCCTAGAAATTCATGTCTGGAATAATTGCTCAATAAATATTGCCCTTAACTGAACGTTAGTGAATATATATCTGCTTTAATTTTTTTTCTTTAAGTTGAAAAATTGATATTGGAAAGAAAGAAAGAAAAAGGTGAATTTATGATCTTAATTGAGCTAATTAGTCATCCTAAGCTTAAATCTTAGGATGTCCAAAGAGTTGGACATGACTGAGCAACTGAGCACAAGCTTAAATCTAGGGTAGACCACATATACTGATTTCACAGAATTGTTATGATTATATAATAAACTGAATCTAGTCTTACTAATCTGTAACTAAGTTTTCATAATAAGGTCTATTAACTAGGTTAAGTGTTTCTCAGACCTCATTGTATACCAAAATCATCAGAAGCACTTAAAAATAAATAGATATCTGAGCCTCAGTATTTCATGAACAGTGAAAAGGCAAAAAGTTATCACACTGAAAGATGAACTCCCCAAGTCAGTAGGTGCCCAATATGTTACTGGAGAAGAATGGAGAAATAGCTTCAGAAAGAATGAAGAGGTTGAGCCAAAGCAAAATCAATCCCCAGTTGTGGATGTGACTGGTGATGGAAATAAAGTCTGATGCTGCAAAGAACAATATTGCATAGGAACCTGGAATGTTAAGTCCATGAATCAAGGTAAATTGGAAGTGGTCAAACAGGAGATGGCAAGAGTGAACACTGACATTTTAGGAATCAATGAACTGAGAATTGATGCTTTTGAATTGTGGTGTTGAGAAGACTCTTTCGAGTCCCTAGGACTACAAGGAGATCCAACCAGTTCTTCCTAAAGGAGGTCAGTCCTGAATATTCATTGGAAGGACTGATGCTGAAGCTGAAACTCCAATATTTTGGCCACCTGATGCAAAGAACTGACTCATTTGAAAAGATCCTGATGCTGGGCAAGATTGAAGGCGGGAGGACAAGAGATGACAGAGGATGACATGGTTGGATGGCATCACCGACTCAATGGACATGAGTTTGAGTAAGCCCGGGATTTGGTGATGAACAGGGAGGCCTGGCATGCTGCAGTCCATGGGGGTCACAAAGAGTCGTACATGACTAAGAGACTGAACTGAACTGAACTAAAATGGACTGGAATGGGTGAATTTGATTCAGAGGACCATTATATCTACTACTGTGGCAAAAATCCCTTAGAAGAAATGGAGCAGCCCTCATATCAATAAAAGACACCTAAGTGAACTACTTAGGTGCAATCTCAAAAATGACAGAATGATCTCTGTTCATTTCCAAGGCAAACCACTCAATATCACAGTAATTCAAGTCTATGCCCCAACCACTAATACCAAAAGCTGAAATTGAATGCTTCTATGAAGACCTATGAGACCTTCTAGAGCTCCTGCTGCTGCTAAGTCGCTTCAGTCATGTCTGACTCTGTGTGACCCCACAGACGGCAGCCCACCAGGCTCCACCACCCCTGGGATTCTCCAGGCAAGAACACTGGAGTGGGCTGCCAATTCCTTCTCCAACCCCCCAAAAGATGTCCTTTTCATCATAGGGGATGGGAA
This sequence comes from Oryx dammah, assembly GCF_014754425.2. Lineage (NCBI taxonomy): Eukaryota > Metazoa > Chordata > Mammalia > Artiodactyla > Bovidae > Oryx > Oryx dammah. Next base: position 37,976,350 of record NW_024070213.1, on the reverse strand, counting down.
TGCAAAGGTAGGAAGTCAAGAGATACCTGGAGTAACAGGCAAGTTTGGCCTTGGAGTACAAAATGAAGGAGGGCAAAGGCTAACAGAATTTTGCTAAGAGAACATGCTGGCCATAGCAAGCACACTCTTCCAACAATACAAGAGATGGCTCTACACATGGATATCACCAGATGGACAATACCAAAACTAGATTGATTATATTCTTTGCAGCCCAAGATGGAGAAGCTGTATATAGTCAGCGAAAACAAGACTGGGAGCTGACTGTGACTCAGATTATGAACTCCTCATTGCAAAATTCAGGCTTAAATTAAAGAAAGTAGAGAAAGCCATTAGACCATTTAGGTATGACCTAAATCAAATCAGGTCATACAGTGGAAGTGACAAATAGATTCAAGGGATTAGATCTGACAGATAGAGTGCCTGAAGAACTATGGATGGAGATTCGTGACTTTGTACAGGAAGTGGTGATTAAAATCATCCCCAAGAAAAAGAAATGCAAAAAGGCAAAATGGTTGTCTGAGGAGGCCTTACAAATAGCTGATAAAAGAAGAGAAGTGAAAGGCAAAGGAAAAAAGGAAAGATATATCCGTCTTAATGCAGAATTCCAAAGAATAGCAAGGAAAGATAAGAAAGCCTTCCTCGGTGATCAAAGCAAAGAAATAGAGGAAAACAATAGGTGGGAAAAACTAGATATCTCTTCAAGAAAATTAGAGATACCAAGGGAACATTTCATGCAAAGATGGGCTCAATAAAGGACAGAAACTGTATAGAACTAACAGAAACAGAAGATACTAAGAAGAGGTGGCAAGAATACACAAAAGAACTATAAAAAAAGGTCTTAATGACCCAGATAACCACAATGGTGTGATCACTCACCTAGAGCCAGACATCCTGGAATGTGAAGTCAATGGCCTAAGGAAGCACCACTATGAACAAAGCTACTGGAGGTGATGGAATTTCAGCTGAGCTACTGCAAATCCTGAAAGATGATGCTGTGAAAGTGCTGCACTCAATATGCCAGCAAATTTGAAAAATTTAGCAGTGGCCATAGGACTGGCAATGGTCAGTTTTCATTTCAATCCCAAAGAAAGGCAATGCCAAAGAGTGGTCAAACTACTGCACAATTGCACTAATCTCACACGCTAGCAAAATAATGCTCAAAATTTTCCAAGCTAGTGTTCCACAGTACATGAACCAAGAAATTCCAGATGTTCAAGCTGGATTTAGAAAAGGCAGAGGAAACAGAGATCAAATTGCCCACATCTGTTGGATCATTGAAAAAGCAAGAGAATTCCAGAAACACATCTACTTCTGCTTCATTGACTACATTAAAGCCTTTGACTGTGTTCAGTTCAGTTCAGTTCAGTCGCTCAGTCATGTCCAACTCTTTGCAACCCCATGAATCGCAGCACACCAGGCCTCCCTGTCCATCACCAACCACAAACTGTGTAAAATTCTTAGAGATGGGAATACCAGACCACCTTACCTACCTCCTGAGGAATCTGTATGTAGGTCAAGAAGTAACAGTGAGAACTGGTCATGGAACAATGGACTGGTTCAAAATTGGGAAAAGAGTACATCAAGGTTGTATATTGTCTCCTTGCTTATTTAACTTATATGCATAGTACCTCATGCAAAATGCCAGACTGCATGAAGCACAAGCTGGACTCAAGATTGCCAGGAAAAATATCAAATAACCTCAGATATGCAAATGACTCCACCCTCATGGCAGAAAGCAAAGAGGAACTAAAGAGCCTCTTGAACATAAAATAGGATAGTGAAAATGCTGGCTTAAAACTCAACTCCAAAAATGAATATCTTGGCATCCAGTCCCATCACTTCATGGCAAATAGATGGTCAAACAATGGAAACAGTGACAGACTTTATTTTCTTGGGATCCAAAATCACTGCAGATAGTGGGTACAGCCATGAAATTAAAAGATGCTTGCTTCTTTGAAAAAAAGCAGCTATGATCAACCTAGATAGCTTTTTTAAAAGCAGAGACATTGCTTCGCCGACAAAGGTCCATCTAGTCAAAGCTATGGTTTTTCCAGTACTCATGTATGATGAGAGAGTTGGACCATAATGAAAGTTGAGCACTCAAGAATTGATGCTTTTGAACTGTGGTGTTGGAGAAGACTCTTGAGAGTCTCTTGGACTTCAAGGAAATCGAGCTAGTCAGTCCTAAATGAAATCAGTCCTGAATATTCATTGAAAGGACTGATGCCTAAGCTGATGCTCCAATACTTTGGCCACCTAGTGCAAAGAACTGACTCATTGGAAAAGACCCTGATGCTGGGAAAGACTGAAGACAGGAGGAGAAGGGGACAACAGAGGATGAGATGGTTGGATGGTATCACCGATTTGGTGGACATGAGTTTGAGCAAGCTCAAGGAGTTGGTGATGGACAGGAAAGCCTGGTGTGCTGCAGTACACAGGGTTGCAAAGAGTCAGACACGACTGAGTGACTGAACTGAGCTGAGCCTCAGAGATTCTAATTTTACCAGGTAGGGTAAAACATGGATAGTGGTATTTTTTAAGCTCCACAGGTGATTCTAATGTGCAGCCAGCATTGAAAACTATTGGATGAGAGCTCAGTGAATGTTAGTAATCATTCTAGGGTGATAAATGAATGACTTGTTCTCAGCAAACTAAAACATTAATTCTTCAAGTACCATGGAGAATATAAGAATCTCTGGACTAAAAAATCATCAGTTTTTTCTAATATACCCTCCTGGTAAGCAATGCTAGAGGAAAAATAGTCATATATGGCATTTCTTCTTTTCTATGCAGCTGCAAAATCCCTTGAATGTGTTAGGTTCTATGGAGAAAGTGGAGACCAATATTCTAAGTATCAGCAAAATATTTTATAAAACAGAATTTGTAAGTAGCTAATACTCACAGTGGTCATGTATGGATGTGAGAATTGGACTGTGAAGAAAGCTGAGTGCTGAAGAATTGATGGTTTTGAACTGTGGTGTTGGAGAAGACTCTTGAGAGTCCCTTGGACTGCAAGGAGATCCAACCAGTCCATTCTGAAGGAGATCAGCCCTGGGATTTCTTTGGAAAGAATGATGCTAAAGCTGAAACTCCAGTACTTTGGCCACCTCATGCAAAGAGTTGACTCATTGGAAAAGACCCTGATGCTGGGAGGGATTGGGGGCAGGCGGAGAAGGGGACGACAGAGGATGAGATGGCTGGATGGCATCACTGACTCGATGGACGTGAGTCTGAGTGAACTCCGGGAGTTGGTAATGGACAGGGAGGCCTGGCGTGCTGCAATTCATGGGGTCATAAAGAGTTGGACATGACTAAGCAACTGAACTGAATACTCATGGAGGATCTCCTAATTTAATACATTACAAAATCTGATGTATTTAATTCAAAAAGCAATCCCTTAAAAGGAATCAAAGTAATTATTACATATAAGTTTACAGATATATTTTAAATGTTTGATTTTTTTTTTTTTTTACAAAACTTCACATTGTAAACAGGCTATAAAAGCTTTGATATGTGTACTAAATGAAGTTTTAGGCTATTCTGACATAAATGTAAGTCTAAATTTCTCCATCATCTTCTTTGGAAGAAACTGCACAATGATGGTTTTTGCTTTCAGTCTTAAAAATAAGACATAAATCTCATAGAAGAATGTTACTACTACTGGGGGATCTATAATTAAGTCATTTCATACTTAAAAGGTAACTTTAGAAAGTAAGTCAGAATAAACATTTTCACATGCTAACAAAATCAGAATAAGGGGAAGGCCACCAGGGATGAATAAAAAACTGATTTCTTTTGTAGCTTGTCCAGAGATCTGACTACTTGGAGAATTAATATACAATACTATGTTGAAGGTAAATATATTATTATTATAAATAATAATAAATTTATTCACTGCACTAGAGAGACTACATAAACAACCAAAATCAAACCACTTACAGGAATTACTTCAATGTTTGGAAACGTAAAATAGAACATTTGCAATGAGATATTTGTTTCAGAACACCCATACACATTCTCACAAAAGTCACATAAAATGCCTCCGTGGGTTTTCCCATAAAATGCAGCTAATATGTATATTAAATATACTAATATACTTACTAAAATACCTGTTATCAAGCACCTAACATTTTCCACGCACTGTGCTAAGTGCATTGCCTTATCCAGTCTTCACAACAATCCAACCATTATTTCTTCCATTTTGCAGATGTGGAAACTGCAGCTCAAAGAGTTCAAATCCCCACTATGCAAAGGGTCATCCAAGAGCAACAGTAGCAGCATTACCTGGGAGCCTGTAAGAACTGCGTAACAATAGGCTCCTTCCCAAAACTATTAAATCAGCATCAACATTTTAACAAAATCTCCAGGTGACTTCTGGAAATTCCCATGGCCAGAGAAGCCTGGCTGACTGCACTCTGTAGGGTCACAGAGAATTGGACACAACTGAAGCGACTTAGCACGCATGCACCACGTGACCCCTGTATGAGAGTTGCACTGGTTTATGCAAGTTGCCCCAGGCATGTGTTTAGGTGCTACCTGAGTCAGGACTTAGCTTGGTCCGTGTTAGTATAAAGCAGGTTTTAAAATGTATATCCTAGGAAGTAAATGATAATATTATTTAATAAATTAAAATAAAAGAGGTAAGACTGTGAAGATGGGCATACATAGGTCACCCCAGAGTGAAGGAAGCTAAGGAGGGTTGCAGACCCTATAGGTATGAATGGGAGAAGAGTTCACACCCAGAGCAACATGACCCTCTGCCCTCTGACTGACAGAGTCTGACATGACTTCAGGAGCAATCGGCATCAATTTCTTCAACATTCCTACGTGCCAACGCCTCACAGTATCTGTCCCCTCACACTCCACGTGTTGAAAGAGCCATTATCTTGTATGAGTCAGCTGAGAGACTGCTTCATAGCCCTTGCTGTGGCTGTCATCACCATGGCTGGGACCATTTCCTGAGCCAGGTGTGGGCTCATGCTCCTGTAATAGAACGGCGTCACTTGCAGGTTTCCCTGGATGTGAACCCTGTCTCTCACTGCAGATTCCCAAACCCTGGCAAAGGCAGAGCCCACCTCGTTTATGTCTGAAAATCTTCATATCTTATGTGTGTTCTGTCAGCTGCCCCTTGGTGCCTGCTGTTTTCTTTCCCCTCCTCTTGTTCTCCTATTCCCAAATCCCTTGACTTTGTCCACAGATTCTGCTCTTCAGCTAGTCACAGCTGAGATACGCTGAGAACCTCTCTGTTCACAGTCAGCAGCCAACACAGCATTCTTTGGAGCCCTTAGGAGCTAAAGGCAAGCTATGACTTGTGCATCCTGCAAGAAGAAAGACCCTGTCCCTCGGGGGTCCTTCTCTCCATATCCCTCTCCAAGTCACGTGACTGTGGGACAGCCCAGTCAGCCTTCAGCTAAGACTTCAATCCTGGCACAGCCTCCTCTGTCTGCTTCCTTCTTCCTACACAGCAATACCTGTTTACGTCTCCATATGTAGGGCTCTGTTCAGCACCTAGTGCTTTAGAGACACACAATCAGCATTGATGGTTTTGAATGGATCACCAATTATCTCTATATACCTCTTCATGCAAATTCACCAGTCATACTCAGATGTGTCTGAGCCACCTTAATGGAGCTACGTTAAGCACCCAGTGGAATTCCCTTCCATTAATGCGGATGATGGATTCTACAAAGGTCGGTGTCGTTAGAAATCAGACAGGAGCCCCTGCTCTGTTCCTTCCTCTCTGCACACAGTGCTCCTTGCCTCTCTCCCCTGCAGACGTGTCACCTGCAGCTCCTAGAGGGCTGCCTCATCTCCTGAGACATTGCCACAATCCATCCTGCATCCATGTGTAATTCAGACCCAAGTGTGGCTTCCCTGGCTCCCATGTAATGTGGTCAAATGGGGCTTATCAGGGCTGCCCAAACTTCCTCCTTGCTGTTGATGCACTCGACCCAGCTCCGAGGAGATGGGGCTCCTTGCAGTGAGACTCCACCTTTGGCAAGAAATCTCTAATCCCAAGGGATATGTGAATCACCACCCTGGGGAATTATTGTATGCTTGGGTTCATTTCTTTTTACTAGGGAAAATAGCATATAACCAGAAGACCATGTTAGTCACTCAGTCATGTTCGACTCTTTTGTGACCTCATGGACTGCAGTCCTCCAGGCTCCTCTGCCCATGGAATTCTCTAGGCAAGGATACTGGAGGGAGTTGCCATTTCCTTGTCCAGGGTCTCTTCCTGACCCAGGGATCGAACCCAGGTTTCCTTCACTGCAGACAGATTCTTTACCATCTGAGCCACCAGGGAAGACAAACCAGAAACTAAACTAAGTGCTGTAAAATCATTGAATGAATTTAATTTAATCCTTACAGCCCCTTTGTCAGAGAGATTTTTAGGAGAGGAAACTAAGGCTCAGTTAGGTAAATTAACAAGTAAGTTAGCTAAGGAAGTTACACAGTTAATAAATGGTACAGGCTAGATTAAGATTCATGACTAGCCATCTCCACACCTGATCTGAATCTCTTGTAAAGTGTAGACACTGGCCCGAGCGATGGGTTCCTTCTGATGAGGTACCTTTGTGAAGACGTGTACTCGTGCCCAGCAGATAGAGAATTGGTGACTCTACAATTAAATGAGGGAAATGATATATGCAATGTCATTTAAAACTGCAACTCATCACATCTGTAGAGGCTGTTCACAAGCTAGTTTATAGATGGGGTATAGCTACTCCTACTGAAATGCTCAGCGAGTCCCTGCTGTGGACAGAAATCGGAGGTGGTGATAAACTGTCCCCCACGTGGCGCTAATGGTAAAGAGTCAGCTTGCCAATGCAGGAGACAGGAGACCCAGGTTCCACCCCTGGGTGGGGAAGAGCCCCTGGAGGAGGACATGGCAGTTCTCTCTAGTGTTCTTGCCTGGAGAATCCCATGGACAGAGGAGCCTGGCTGGCTACAGTCCACAGGGTGGCAAAGAGTTGGACACAGCAGAAGCAACTTAGTACACATGCACTTGAGTGTCAGCAAGACCCTCAGGGCCCAAGGGTGGGCCTTGGGAATAGTGCGGACAGGAGCATGTCAGCAGAAGGCCCTGCTGACAAGCGCCACTACCACTGTGCCGTGGTGATGAGATATGCCCTGGAATCTTTGGCCAACAGTAGCTGCCTCCACTGAGAACCCATTCCTCTCTGGAAGCTGTGCAGCAGCCAGGCACTGGCACCTCCCCTGGGAGACAGGCCAAGGCACCACTGGGAGCCCAGTTAGCATGTAGCCTGGGGAGACCTGGCTCCCCTCACTATGCCCAACGTGAGTCACATTTGTGAGAACAGAGTGTGCTGATTTTTCAGGAAGCTCCTCACTGAGGATGAATAACAAATTCCCAAATGAAAAACTGGCAGGATTAGACACTTGAAACTTGAGGCTGGGGAGCCTTCTGGGGAGAGTTTCAGCTCTGACTGGGCTCCTTGGCTGGAGTGGGGGGACACCTACAGAAGAAAGGTGCGTGCTATTATTTGCCATGCGCTTTGGGTAATCTGGCCAGCAGCTGTTTACCAGAAGTCATCCCTTCTAAACTTTGGGGTTCACCATCATCACTGCTCAAGATTTTTTCCCCTTAGAGCTGATCTAATTCTTCTGGCACCTCCACCTTTCTGACATCTATGTTTGAAGTGTAACCTAATTCCCTCCTGAAATTTCTGGGTGTTTCTCTGAGGCTCTCGCCTTGCTCTTTATTTTAAACACTTTTCTGGGAGTTCTATTTACCTACCTTTCTGAAGGGTCCCCAGACTCCTCTCCATCCCCCGGGCTGGGCTGCCAGTGCAAAGCTTCCTTTCACCATTTCCCTCATGTTTGGGCCCTGTCTTGCAGTTCCTTCATGTTTCCACCACACAAACATCTCACTCTACATGCTCACATGAAAACACCCTCAGTGATGTTTACATATAATAAGCTACCTTTTCTCCAGGGCTTGAGAAATTTTCTAGGAAAAACCTAGTCATTTGTGGAGGCTTCTTTAAACTCTATCGTTCTGCTGAGTCTCTAGGTAATTACTGTTCATTGCAGTGCTAACGGCAGCCTCAGATTACCTCCTCCATGCTGGCTAAGGACTTTCCCGTGGCACTAGGCAGAGTTTCCGAGGGTGGGAGGTCACTGCCAATCCCTCCCTGGATGAAACGTGCTACAAAGTGCTGGTTGTCCCACAGGCTTGCTGTGGAGACTGAATGTCGTCACTGATGGATGCATTTATGTATTTTAATAAACATAGCACAATGGCTGGCCTCCTTTCCATCTGCATTATATGTGTTTGATGCTAAATTTGTTTGAATTCCTTTTGAGTCATCATTTGTTATTCTCACATACTTTGACTCTTGTGATCAGGTGTCCCTACAGAGATGATTCTTATGAACGTAATAAATCTTTGCAAAGACTTTGCCTTATATCTAGAGAGAGACTATTTTTCCTATCAACTGGCACCTTTTAAATTTACCATTTTCCTAATTTGTTTCTCCTTTTCTTACACAAAGATCACTGGAAATATGTAGTGAATTCTCATTAAGGGCAACACCCTCCTATGTTCTCAGGTAAATATGTTTGAGAAATTTAATTACATTTTTTTTCCCAGTAAAACAATTTCAGTGATTTTTTTAATAAAAATATTTTCTCATTGCTTTGATGAAATGTTGCAAATTTTCTGATCTTGTCATTTCTGATCTTGTTCAGGCTCACTTTTTTGGCTGAGAGTAAAAAGATTATATATTCTCACTTAATACTGAAATACTTTACTGCAGATATTCCAGACCAAAAATGTTTTGACTATTCTTTTTAAAATCACATTTAAAGGGAACCCTCTTATACTGTTGGTGGGAATGTAAACTAGTACAGCCACTATGGAGAATAATGTGGAGATTCCTTAAAAAACTGGAAATAGAACTGCCTTATGACCCAGCAATCCACTGCTGGGCATACACACCAAGGAAACCAGAACTGAAAGAGACACGTGTACCCCAATGTTCATCACAGCACAATTTATAATAGCCAGGACATGGAAGCAACCTAGATGTCCATCAGCAGATGAATGGATAAGAAAGCTGTGGTACATACACACAATGGAGTATTACTCAGCCATTAAAAAGAATACATTTGAATCAGTTCTAATGAGGTGGATGAAACTGGAGCCTATTATACAGAGTGAAGTAAGCCAGAAAGAAAAACACCAATACAGTACACTAACGCATATATATGGAATTTAGAAAGATGGTAATGATAACCTTGTATGCAGACAGCAAAAGAGACACAGATGTATAGAACAGTCTTTTGGACTCTGTGGGAGAGGGAGAGGGTGGGATGATTTGGGAGAATGGCACTGAAACATGTATAATATCATATATGAAACGAGTCACCAGCCCAGGTTCAATGCATGATACTGGATGCTTGGGGCTGGTGCACTGGAACGACCCAGAGGGATGGTACAGGGAGGTAGGAGGGAGGGGGGTTCAGGATGGGGAACACATGTATACCTGTGGTGAATACATGTTGATGTATGGCAAAACCAATACAATATTGTAAAGTAATTAACCTCCAATTAAAATAAATAAATTTATTTTTAAAAGTAATTATTTTCTCTTAACTCAGGACTACTAATTTTGGTCCAGTTTATTAAGGCATAACTGATACATAAAAATTGAATATATTTAAGATGTACATGTGATGATTTAATATATGTTTACATTGTGAAGTAATTATCACAATAGAGTTAATCAACACATCCATCACATTATATAGTTAATATTTTCACCTGTGTGGTGAGAACACTTAATATCTGTTCTTGGGAAATTCCAAGTATACAATACATTATCATTCACTATAGTTGTTGTCTGGCTATACATTAGATTCCCAGAACTTAATCATCGTATAACTGAATGTCTGTACCCTGTGGCCAACATTTGCCTATTTTCCCAATCCCCAGTTCCTGGCAATCATCACTCTACCTTCTGCTTCTAAGAGATTTAATGTTTTAGATTTCATATATGAGTGCGATCATGCAATATTTGTCTTTCTCTGTCTGGCTTACTTTATTTGGTGTAATGTCCTCCAGGTTCAGTCATGCTGTTGCCATGGCAAGATTTCCTTCTTTTGTATGGCTGAATTAGATAGATAGATAGACAGATATAGGTATAGATACAGAGGTAGAATTTGGCATTGTCCTTCTTTGGGACTGGAATGAAAACCAACCTTTTCCAGTCCTATGGCCACTGCTGAGTTTTCCAAATTTGCTGATGTTTTGAGTGCAGCACTTTTCAGCATCATCTAGGCAGTGTATTAGAAAGCAGAGACATCATTTTACCAACAAAGGTCCGTATAGTCAAAGCTATGGCTTTTCCAGCAGTCATGTATAGGTGTAAGAGTTGGACCATAAGGAAGGCTGAGCACTGAAGAACTAATGCTTTCAAATCATGGTGCTGGAGAAGACTCTTGAGAGTCCCTTGGACTGCAAGGAGATCAAATCCATTAATCCTAAATGAAGTCAACCCTGAATATTCATTAGAAGGACTGATGCTAAAGCTGAAGCTCCAATTTGGCCACCTGATCCAAACAGCCAACTCATTGGAAAAGACCCTGATGCTGGGAAAGATTGAAGGCAGAAGGAGAAGGGGCTGGCAGAGAATGAGATGTTTAGATGGCATTACCAATCCAATGGACATGAATTTGAGCAAACTCTAGGAGATAGTGGAAAACAGAGGAGCCTAGCAAGCTACAGTCCATGAGGTCGAGAAAAGTTGGACATGACTTAGTGTCTGAACAACAACATAAATGTAGATATATGGATATATATATCTTATATCTTCTTTATCCATTTAGCTGTCAACAGACACTTAGTTGTTTTCTTTTTGACTAGTGTGAATAATGCTACAATGAACATGGGAGTGCAGATATGTCTTGGAGATCCTGATATCATGTCCTTAGGGTATATATCCAGGATGAGGTTGCTGAATCATTCATATGATTGATTTTTTGTTTTTAATGTAACAGAATTTTAAGGACTTTTCTGTACTTCCTTATTTTCATACTTTCATAATAACTGTACACTGGTACGCTCTCACCAACAGTCTACTAGGGTTCCCTTGTCAAGTCTTGCTATCTCTTGTCTTTTGATAAAAGTCATCATTACAGGTGTGAGGTTTTGATTTGTGTTTCCTTGATGATTAGTGATTTAGAACACCTTTTCAGGCCCCTCCTGGCCATTTTGTTTTCCAGTTATCTGTTTCTCTTCTCTGGAGAAATTTCTATTCAAGTTCTTTGCCCATTTTTAATTGGATTATTTGATTTTTTTCTATTGAGTTGCTTATGTTATTTATATTTTTTAGATATTAATTCTTTATCACATTTGCAAATATTTTCTCCTATTCCATAGGTGGCCTTTACATTTTGTTGACATTTTCCTCACTGTACAGAAGACTTTTAGCTTGATATAGTACCATTTGCCTCCAGGGTCACAGATGGATGTGTTTTCTGCCTATTTCTGAGCAGGCAGGGTTACTTCTGGACTGTGGCTAAGCAGAGTTAGAGCTGGGTCATGGGCTGCATAGTCTACTAAAGTTTTGTCAATTTTTTTTTTCTTTTCTTAACGAAAAACCAACTCCTACTTTCATTGATCCCTTCTATTATCTTTCTAGTCTCTTTTTCACTTATTTTTCTCTAATCTTTATTTTTTTCTTCCTTTTGTTAACTTTGAGCTGAGTTTGCTCTCCCTTTTCTAGTAGAAAGGTAGACTAAAACTATGTAGTTGTTTATTTGACATCTTCCCCCACCTAAATTTCAGCATTTATCATAACAAGTTTTCCTCTAAGAACAGTTTTTGCTGAATCCCATACATTTTAGTGTATTGTGTTTCCATTTTCATTTATCTCAAGATACTTTTTGATTTACCATTTGAATTCTTCTTTGATCTATTGGTTATTCAGGGGCATCTTAATTAATTTCCACATATGAATAAATGTTCCCATTTTCCTCCTGTAATTGATTTCTAGTTTCATACCAGTATTGTCAGAAAAGATACTTTAAATTGAGTTCACAGACAGATCTGCTTACAAGAGAGCCTGTTAAAAGGTCTACAGATGGGCTTCTTCATGGTACATAGCTAGGATCAAAATCAGCATGTCCATTACCCAAGGCATGGGCAGGCATAGCTCTTCCCAGGTTGCTTGGGAGATGGTACTGTTGGCAGAACCAAGGCTAAATGGGACTGCAGACAAGTCTGCAGGGGAACTGGGCTGCTTCTGAATCAGTAAGTAGAACCATGTTCAACAAGCTTCCACTTGTGCTTGGTCTTGCCTTATCAAAATGGCCTTCCTTAGTCTTGGGCTCCATCAGGGTGAACACTAAAGCTTCCATGAATGGTACTTTTGCCCATGGATGGCTGCCAAGTTACTGTTTCTGTGGGAGGAAACAAACAGGACATCTCCTATTCTGTCATCTTGCTGACATCATCTCCAGGTGAATTAATTTGTATACTGGGAAATAGGAAACAGGTTTATCTAACTCAGTGGATTTTTCTTCTTTAAATATTTGGCAATCTTGATTAAAAAAAAAAATTGAACCTAAGGTTAAAAATGAAATGGGCAGCCTGGGCCTCCTTTTATGATTTTGTGATGAGGTTGTTGATCATCTCCCCACCTCCATCCCATAAAACAAACCCTAACTGGACAAAATTTACAAAGCAACCATCTCTTGCTGATTACAGGTAGACAATAAACTGAGAAATATTTGTTATTGAAAACTTCCAAAAATTTTTTCATGTAAGAGTGTGAGAGTCTGAGGCCTATTTGCTAGTGGTTCTTCCCATCCCAATCCTCCCCTTGCACAACTATAGTTATAGATGATAACTATAGTTTTATTAGCTTGGATCTGGCCTCAAAACTTGCAGCTTTGCTACCAAAGACGGTAGGTTTGATTTGTAGCAGGGCATAAAAACTCACAGCTCTGCCACATTGCTATATTTGCCAGAATTAGTCAATAGTAACCTGAAGTGGATTGTGATGAGATTAGGACCAATTAAAGGTCTATCTTGTAATCCCCAGAATAAAGAAGTCTCATAAATATAGTTAATAAAAGGGAATTAAAATTGAATATATATATATATACATATATATATATGGCTCAGTTGTGTCCAATTTTTGCAACTCTTTGGAATATGTCCATTCTGTCCATGGGACTTTTCCAGGCAACAACACTGGAGTGTGTCGCCCTTTCCTCTTCCAGGGGATCTTCCCAGCCCAGGGATCAAATCTGCGTCTCTTGCAACTTCTATATGGGCAGGTGGAAACTATACTACTGCACCACCTTGGAAGCTATATATATATATATATATAACCAAAAAGAAGATAGTAAATGGGAGACAGAGAAATCAAAAAGCTGTAAGACATATGGAATACTGATTCCAATATATAAATGGATTAAACATTTCAGTTAAAAGGTATGGATAAAAATGATATGCTTTCTACTAGAGCTATGATTTAGATCCAAAGACACAAATGAGTTCAAAGTCAAAAGATGGAAGAATATATACCATGAAAATAATAACACAAACAATAACAGTAGAAAAGCCATAGAATCTATCTTAACCACCTACACATGTATCATTTCAGCTTTTCTTGATCAGGAGCCTGGGTACATCAAGTAGAGAGAATCCTTGTGGGGTCAGCCAGACAGTTCAGGGCTCTTATCAGCAAAGGGGAGTTAGAAATGCCTGAAGCTTTCTTTAGAAGCAACTTTTCAAACTTTTGTGACTCTATATTGAAACTAACAATGTTGAGGTACATGAGGAAATATTTTCTAGTAAAATCTACAACTGGTAGGTGGGAAAACTGAACAGGAAGCACATGAGGCTGTTTGCAGCGTCACAGTCCTGGAATCCAGGGATAAAATGGGATGGTTGCCCAGACAGAAAGCGTCATTTGCCCACAACCATCCCACCCCATCTCTTGGTTTTCATGTTGTTTTTCTTTATTCTGTTTGGCTCTTCCCAGCTCTGAAGTAGCGCCCTATTTCCTACCTCCAACAACCTGACTCTAGCACCTCTGTCTGCTTGAGGTCTGGCATGACTGCTTTTCTAAATGAATCAAACATTTCTCATGCCCACCAGCTGTATGTGAGTGGTCTGATTTCTCCACACCTTCACTCACACCAGTTACTTTCTCTTATTTAGAGACATGCTAATGGTTGTGAATTATCTCATTGTAGTTTTGATGTGCATTTCCTAAATGATGAATGATGTTATATATCTTTTCTTGTGCTTTTTATCCATTTGTACATTTTATTTTTAGAAATGTTTATCTAGATCATTTGCCCATTTTTAATAAGTAGTTTTTCTCCTTTTATCATTTTTTAGCTTTTTATTTTATACTGGGGTATTGCTGCTGCTTCGTCACTCAGTCATGTCTGACTCTCTGGCCCATGAACCATAGTCCGCCAGGCTCCTCTGACCATGGCATTTTTCAGGCAAGAATACAGGAGCTGGTTGCCATTTCCTACTCCAGTGCTTCTTCCTGACCTAGGGATTGAACCCATGTTTCTTGATGTCAAGTGGATTCTTTACCACTAACATGACCTGGGAAGACCTATAGTCAAATAACAATGTTGTGATAGTTTCAGGTGGACAGCAAAGGGATTCAGTCATACATATATATGTATCCATTCTCCCCCAAAATATCCTCTCATCCAGGCTGCCACATACTATTAAGCAAAGTTCCCTGTACTATGCTGTAGGACTTTGTTGGTTATCCATTTCAAATATAGCAGTGTGTACATGTTGATCCATAACTCCCTATCTCTCATCCCCATTCTTCCTCCTGATAACCATAAGTTCATTCTCTAAGTCTGTCTATTTCTGTTTTGTAAATGAGCTCATTCGTATCATTTCTTTTTAGATTCCACATATAAGGGATTCCATATGATATTTCTCCTTCTCTGTCTGACTTGCTTGACTCAGCATGACAATATCTAGGTCATCCATGTTGCATGTTGCTGCAAATAGCATTATTTTGTTCCTTTTAATGACTGAATAATACTCTGTTGTATATATGTACCTCATCTTCTTTATCTATTCCTCTGTTGATGGACATTTAGCTTGCCTCCATGTCTTGGCTATTGTGAGCAGTGCCACAATGAACATTGGGGTACATGTATCATTACAGACCATATTTTTCTCCAGGTGTATGCCCAGGAGTAGGATTGCAGGGTCATATGGTAGCTCTATTTTTTAGTTTTCCAAGGATGTTCTCCATAATGATATACCAATTTACATCCCCACCAACAGTGTAGGAGGGTTTCCTTTTCTCCACACCCTTTCTCTTTTTATCATTTGTGGGTTTTTTGATGGTAGTTATTCTGACTGGTGTGAGGTCATAATCTCATTATAGTTTTGATTTGCATTGCTCTGGACATGGAACAACAGACTGGTTCCAAATAGGAAAAGGAGTACATCAAGGCTGTATATTGTCACCCTGCTTATTTAACTTATATGCAGAGTACATCATGAAAAACGCTGGACTGGAAGAAACACAAGCTGAAGTCAAGATTGCCAGGAGAAATATCAATAACCTCAGATATGCAGATGACACCACCTTTATGGCAGAAAGTGAAGAGGAGCTAAAAAGCCTCTTGATGAAAGTGAAAGAGGAGAGCGAAAAAGTTGGCTTAAAGCTCAACATTCAGAAAATGAAGATCATGGCATCCAGTCCCATCACTTCATGGGAAATAGATGGAGAAACAGTGGAAACAGTGTCAGACTTTATTTTTTGGGGGCTCCAAAATCACTGCAGATGGTGACTGCAGCCATGAAATTAAAAGACGCTTATTCCTTGGAAGAAAAGTTATGACCAACCTAGATAGCATATTCAAAAGCAGAGACATTACTTTGCCGACTAAGGTCTGTCTAGTCAAGGCTATGGTTTTTCCTGTGGTCGTGTATGGATGTGAGAGTTGGACTGTGAAGAAGGCTGAGCGCCAAAGAATTGATGCTTTTGAACTGTGGTGTTGGAGAAGACTCTTGAGAGTCCCTTGGACTGCAAGGAGATCCAACCAGTCCATTCTGAAGGAGATCAACCCTGGGATTTCTTTGGTAGGAATGATGCTAAAGCTGAAACTTCAATACTTTGGCCACCTCATGCGAAGAGTTGACTCATTGGAAAAGACTCTGATGCTGGGAGGCATTGGGGGCAGGAAGAGAAAGGGACGACCGAGGATGAGATGGCTAGATGACATCATAGAGTCGATGGACATGAGTCTGAGTGAACTCTGGGAGATGGTGATGAACAGGGAGGCCTGGCGTGCTGCGATTCATGGGGTCGCAAAGAGTCGGACACGACTGAGTGACTGAACTGAACTGAACTGAGTCATGAGTGATTTTGAGCATCTACTCATGTGCCTTCTGTCCATGCATGTCTTCTTTGGAGAAATGTCTGTTTAGGTCTTCTTCCCATTTTTTGATTGAGTTGTTTGTTTTGATGATGTTAAGCCTTGTGAGCTGTTTAATCCCTTGTCTGTCACATCATTTGCCATTTGCCCATTTTTAAGTTGGATTATCCTATTTTTTAAATTATTGAGATGTAATTCTTCCATGTGCATTTGTAAGAAATGTATAATGCATTCTACTGTTTAGTGGTGTGTTCTTTAATATCTGCTAGGTCTAGTTTTTTAATAGTGTTGTTTAAGTATTCTATTTCTTTACTGATCATTTCGAATTTTTCTCTCCATTATTGGAAATGTGATACTAAAGTCTTCAACTATTAACACTGAATTATCTATTTCTTTCTTCAGTTTTGTTAGTCTATATTGCTTTTAATTTAGATCTCTCTTGTTATGATTAGAACTGATGTATATTCTTGATGTATTGCTCCATTTATCTTTATATAAAGCACTTGTTTTTCTCTAATAACAATCTGTCTTTTAAAAAAGTTTTATTGGTGTATAGTTGATCCCTTCACGAATCACTGCCTTGTCATGTGAAAGGGCTTGTGTAACTCACGGAAGCTACAAGTCATGCAGCTATAAGTATGAAACTATAACTGAATCAAGCTATAAGCTTGACACTGAAAGATGAGTCCTCCAAGCCAGAAGGTGTCCAACATGCTACTGGGGAAAAGAGGAGGACAATTACTAATAGCTCCAGGAAGAATGAAGCCACAGGGCAAAAGCAGAACCAGTGCTCAGCACTGAATGTGTCTGGTGATGAAAGTAAAATCTGATGCTATAAAGAACAGTATTGCATAGGAACCTGGAATGTTAGGTGCTGGAAGCCAACATGGGAGATCCCACCCATGACAAGGTCATGTGGAAGAGACCTGACAGGCAAGGCGGATCAGGATTCAAGGGACTCCCTGGACCTGCTCAAGCATCTACCCCAAACCAAAATCTGTCTGTCTACTGTTTACTATATTATGCCTTTCACCAACTCTTCTGACATTAACAGGGGGCTATCCCCGACCACCTTTCTCTGGAGAAAATCAACTTAGGGCTCTAGTTGATAAATCTCCTGGGCATGAAAGGAGTATTTCAATTCAAACCCCCTGTTAGCATTCTAGCTTACTTGTCAGGTTTATCTAGACTCTTGCAACATTGATGAGCCAATGCTTGCTGCCAAGTTCCCACACCCCTTATCCATTGTGTTCCTGGGAGTGCATATAGTTAGGATGTAGAAAAAACAAGTAGTAGCCTTAGCATTAGCAACATTAGACTTTGAGTTAATAAGCTCTTTCTTTGCTGTAACCCACTGAACCTTTGCTCCATAAAAATATAACTCTGTACTTTAAGGGTGACGCAGGCTAAGAAATTTAAGAAAAAAATTTTCAAGGGAAAGTAGGTGTTCTAGCTGACCAACCTTTATCAAAAAGGGGTCATAAAATGTCAACAGGCCTCTGGGCCAGAAGATAGTGTAGAAAAAATAAGACCCTTGTTTATGAAACAGTATGCGGGAAGAAACCTGGTATCGATAAAAGTTAATACTGATGGAATGTTTAGCTGACTCTGCATGACTCTGCATTTTTCACTTTGCTCAATGTACAACTCAAGGTATAAAAGCTCCCTCTGAAAATAAAGTGATGGGCCTCGCTCAGTGAAGCTTGTTCTCCCCATGTCATTCATTCCGTCATCAATGCCGTCCATCCTGAGGGTATCCCTGGATCCTGCTGAGGCTGGACCCCAACAGTTAGGTCCATGAATCAAGGTAAACTGGACATGGTCAAGCAGGAAATGGCAAGAGTAGACATCAATATCTTAGGAATCAGTGAACTACAATGGAAAGGAATGGATGAATTTAATTCAGATGACCATTATAGCTACTACTATGGGAAAGAATCCCATAGAAGAAATGGAATATCCCTCATAATCAACAAAAGAATCCAAAATACAGTACTTGGGTACAACTTCAGAAACAATAGAAAGATCTTTGTTCATCTCCAAGGCAAACCATTCAACATCACAGTAATACAAGTCTATGCTCCAATGACTGATGCCAAAGAAGATGAAGATGATCAGTTCTGTGAAGACCTAGAAGACCTCCTAGAACTAACACCAAAAAAAAAAAAAAAAGATGTTCTGTTTATTGTAGGGGATTGGAATGCAAAAATAGGACATCAAGAGATACCTGGGGTAACAGGCAAGTTTGGCCTTAGAGCACAAAATGAAGCAGGGCAAAGGCTAACAGAATTCTGTCAAGAGAATGGATTGGTCACAGCAAACACCCTTTTTCAACATACAAGAGACAACTTCATACATGGACATCACCAAATGGTCAATACTGAAATCAGATTGATAACATTATTTGTAGCTGAAATTGAGGAGCTGTAGACAGTCAGCAAAAACAAGACCTGGAGCTGACTGTGGCTCAGAGCATCAGGTTATCATAGCAAAATACAGACTTAAACTAAAGAAAGAGGGGAAAACCACTAAGCCAGCCAGATACAACTTAAATCCCCTATAACTATACAGTGGAAATGATGAATAGATTCAGGATTAGATCTAGGAAACAGAATGCCTGAAGAACTATAGACAGAGGTCCATAATATTATACAGCAGGCAGAAAACAAAACCATCCCAAAGAAAAAGAAAAGCAAGAAGGCAAATTGGTTGTCTGAGGAGGCTTTACAAATAGCTGAAGAAAGAAGAGAAGTGATAAGCAAGGGAGAAAGGAAAAGGTACACCCAACTAAGTGTAGAGTTCCAGGGAATAGCAAGGAGATATGATAAGGCCTTCTTCAAAGAACAATGTAAAGAAATAGAGGACAACAATAGAAGGAGAAAGACTAGAGATCTATTTAGAAAAATAGGAAAAAGTAAAGGAATATTCCACCCAAGGATGGGCACAATGAAGGAAAGAAAGAGTAAAGACGTATTAGAAGCAGAAGAGATCAAGAAGAGATGGAAAGAATACAGGACAGTACAAAAACGATCTTCAGTTCAGTTCAGTTCAGTCGCTCAGTCGTGTCCGACTCTTTGCTACTCCATGAATTGCAGCACGCCAGGCCTCCCTGTCCATCACCATCTCCCAGAGTTCACTCAGACTCATGTCCATTGAGTCTGTGATGCCATCCAGCCATCTCATCCTCTGTCGTCCCCTTCTCCTCCTGCCCCCAATCCCTCCTAGCATCAGAGTCTTTTCCAATGAGTCAACTCTTCACATGAGGTGGCCAAAGTACTGGAGTTTCAGCTTTAGCATCATTCCTTCCAAAGAAATCCCAGGGTTGATCTCCTTCAGAATGGACTGGTTGGATCTCCTTGCAGTCCAAGGGACTCTCAAGAGTCTTCTCCAACACCTCAGTTCAAAAGCATCAATTCTTCGGGGCTCAGCCTTCTTCACAGTCCAACTCTCACATCCATACATGACCACAGGAAAAACCATAGCCTTGACTAGACAGACCTTAGTCGGCAAAGTAATGTCTCTGCTTTTGAATATACTATCTAGGTTGGTCATAATTTTTCTTCCAATATGACTCAGATAACCACTATGGTGTGGTCATTCACCCAGAGCCAGACCTCCTGGAGTGTGAAGTCAAGTGGGCCTTAGGAATCACTGCTGTTAATAAAGCTAGTGGAGGTGATGTAATTGTAGCAGAACTATTTAAAATCCTAAAAGATGATGCAATCAAAGTGCTTCACCAGTTCAGTTCAGTTCAGTTCAGTTCAGTCGCTCAGTTGTATCTGACTTTTTGTGACCCCACAGACTGCAACACTTCAGGGATCCCTGTCCATCACAAACTCCTGCAGTTTACTCAAACTCATGTCCATTGAGTCGGTGATGCCATCCAACCATTTCATCCTCTGTTGTTCCCTTCACCTCCTGCCCTCAATCTTTCCCAGCATCAGGGTCCTTTCAAATGAGTCAGCTCTCCATATCAGGTGGCCAAAGTATTGGAGTTTGAGCTTCAACATCAGTCCTTCCAATGGACACCCAGGACTGATCTCCTTTAGGATGGACTGGTTGGATCTCCTTGCTGTCCAAGGGACTCTCAAGAGTCTTCTCCAACACCACAGTTCAAAAGCATCAATTCTTTGGTGCTCAGCTTTCTTTATAGTCCAACTCTCACATCCATATAGGACTATTGGAAAAACCATAGCCTTGACTAGATGGACCTTTGTGGCAAAGTAATGTCTCTGCTTTTGAACATGCCACCTAGGTTGGTCATAACTTTCATTCCAAGGAGTAAGCGTCCTTTAATTTCATGGCTGCAGTCACAATCTTCAGTGATTTTGGAGCCCAATAAAGTAAAGTCAGCCATGTTTCCACTGTTTCCCCATCTATTTCCCATGAGTGATGGGAACAGATGCCATGATCTTAGTTTTCTGAATGTTGAGCTTTAAGCCAACTTCTTACTCTCCTCTTTCACTTTCATCAGGAGGCTCTTTAGTTCTCCTTCACTTTCTGCCATAAGGGTGGTGTCATCTGCATATCTGAGGTTATTGATATTTCTCACAGCAATCTTGATCCCAGCTTGTGATTCTTCTAGCCCAGCCTTTTTCATGATGTACTCTGCATATAAGTTAAATAAGCAGGGTGACAGTATACAGCCTTGATGTACTCCTTTTCCTATCTGGAACCAGTCTGTTGTTCCATGTGCAGTTCTAACTGTTGCTTCCTGACCTGCATACAGATGTCTCAAGAGGCAGGTCAGGTAGTCTGGTATTCCCATCTCCTTCAGAATTTTTTACAGTTTATTGTGATCCACACAGTCAAAGGCTTTGGCATACTGAATAAAGCAGAAATAGATGTTTTTCTGGAACTCTCTTGATTTTTCAGTGATCCAATGGATGTTGGTACTTTGATCTCTGGTTCCTCTGACATTTCTAAATCCAATTTGAACATCTGGAAGTTCATGGTTCATGTAATGCTGAAGCCTGGCTTGGAGAATTTTGAGCATTACTTTACTAGCATGTGAGATGAGTGCAATTGTGTGGTACTTTGAGCATTCCTTGGCATTGCCTTCCTTTGGGATTGGAATGAAAACTGACATATTTCAGTCCTGTGGCCACTGCTGAGTTTTCCAAATTTGCTGGCATATTGAGTGTAGCACATCCACAGCATCACCTTTCAGGATTTGAAACAGCTCAACTGGAATTCCATCACCTCCACTAGCTTTGTTCTTAGTGATATTTCCTAAGACCTACTTGATTTCACATTCCAAGATGTCTGGCTCTAGGTGAGTGATCGCGATTATCTGTGTCATGAAGATATTTTTTGTACAGTTCTTCTGTGTATTCTTGCCACTTCATCTTAATATCTTCTGCTTCTGTTAGGTCCATACCATTTCTGTCCTTTATTGACCCTATCTTTACACAAAATGTTCCCTTGGTATCTCTAATTTTCCTGAAGAGGTCTCTAGTCTTTCCCATTTTATTGTTTTCCTATATTTCTTGGCATTGATCACTGAGGAAAGCTTTCTTATCTCTCCTTGTTATTCTTTGGAACTCTGTGTTCAAATGGGTATATCTTCCTTTTCTCCTTTGCTTTTCACTTCCCTTTTTTTCTCAGCTATTTGTAAGGCCTCCTCAGACAGCCATTTTGCCTTTTTGCATTTCTTTTTCTTGGGGATGGTCTTGCTCCCTGTCTCCTGTAGAATATCATGAACCTCTGCCCATAGTTCACCAGGCACTCTGTCTATAAGATCTAGTCCCTTTAAATCTATTTCTCACTTCCACTGTATAATCATAAGGGATTTGATTTACATCATACCTGAATGGCCTAGTGGTTTTTCCCCACTTTCTTGCATTTAAGTCTGAATTTGGCAATAAGGAGTTCATGATCTGAGCCACAGTCAACTCCTGGTCTTGTTTTTGAGAACTTTATAGAGCTTCTCCATCTTTTGCTGCAAAGAATATAATCAATCTGATTTCACTGTTGACCATCTAGTGGTGTCCATGTGTAGAGTCTTCTCTTGTGTTGTTGGAAGAAGGTGTTTGCTATGACCAGTGCATTCTCTTTGCAAAACTCTATTAGCCTTTTTCCTGCTTCATTCTTTATCCCAGGCCAAATTTGCCTGTTACTCTAGGTATTTCTTCACTTCTTACTTTTGTTTTTCAGTCCCCAATAATGAAAAGGACATCTTTTTTGTGTGTTATTTCTAGAAGGTCTTGTAGGTCTTCATGGAGCCATTCAACTTCAGCTTCTTCAGTGTTACTGGTTGGGGCATAGACTTGGATTATCATGATATTGAATGATTTGCCTTGGAAATGAACAGAGGTCATTCTGTCATTTTTGAGACTGCATCCAAGTACTACATTTTGGACTCTTTTATTGACTATGATGGCCTCTCCATTTCTTCTAAGGGATTCTTGTCCATAGTAGTAGATATAATGGTCATCTGAGTAAAATTCAGCCATTTCAGTACATTTTAGTTTGCTGATTCCTAAAATATCGATATTCACTTTTGCCATCTCCTTTTTGACCACTTCTAATTTGCCTTGATTCATGGACCTAACATTCCACGTTTCTATCCAATACTGCTCTTACTGCATCGGACCTTGCTTCTATCACCAGTCACATCCACAACTGGGAGTTTTTGTTTTTTGTTTGTTTGTTTGTTTGTTTTGCTTTGGCTCTGTCCATTCATAATTTCTGGAGTTATTTCTCCACTGACGTCCAGTAGTATATTGGGCACCTACTGGCCTTGGGAGTTCATCTTTCAATGTTTTATCTTTTTGCCTTTTCATACTGTTCATGGGGTTCTCAAGGCAAGAGTACTGAAGTGGCTTGCCATTCCCTTCTCCAGGGGACCACATTTTGTCAGAACTCTCCACCATGACCCAGCCATCTTGGGTGGTCATACATGGCATGGCTTAGGTTCATTGAGTTAGACAAGGCTGTGGTCCATGTAATCACATCGGCTAGTTTTCTGTGATTGTGGTTTCAGTCTGTCTACCCACTGATGCCCTCTCTCATTGCCTACTGTCTTACTGGAGTGGCAAACGATGGCTGTGTGGTGCTGGAGCAGTGACCATCCAAGAGGAGATACTCCACATCCAAGGTAAGGAGCAGCGGCCAAGAGGAGATACCCCATGTCCAAGGTCAGGACTGGAGGCCATGAGGAGATAACCTATATCCAAGGTAAGAGAAATGCCCATAAGACAGTAGGCAATGCACCAATATGTCAGCAAATTTGGAAAACCCAACAGTGGCCACAGAATTTCAAAAGGTGAATCTTCATTCCAATTCCCAAGAAGGGAAGTACTAGAGTATTCAAACCCCTGGACAATTGCACTCACCTCCCATGCTAGTAAGGTTATGCTGAAGTTCCTGTATGCTAGGCTTCAGCATTACAAGAACCAAAAACTTCTAGATGTCTAAGCTGGGTTCAGAAAAGGCAGAGGCACAATACATCAAATTCCCAACATTTGCTGGGTCATAGAGAAGGCAAGAGAATTCCAGAAAAAAAAAATCTATCTCTGTTTCATTGACTACACTAAAACCTATAACTGTGTGGATCATAAAAAACTGTGGAAAACACTAAAGAGATGGGAATACTAGACTATCTCACTGGTCTCCTGAGAAGCCTGTATGCCTGTTAAGATGCAACAGTTAGAACCCTATATGGGACAACTGATTGGTTCAGGATTGAGAAAGGAGTATGACAAGGCTGTTTACTGACACTCTGTCTATTTAACTTATATGCACAGCACATCATAAGAAATGCTGGGCTAGGTGAGTTACAAGATGGAATCAAGATTTCTGGGAGATATATCAACAACCTCAGATATGCAGAGGATACCACCCTAATGGCAGAAAGAAAAAAGAGGAACTAAAGAACATCTTAATGAGGGTGAAGGATAAGAGTGAAAAAGCCGGCTTAAAACTCAATATTTAAAAAAGCTAAGATCATGGCATCTGGCCCCATCATTTCATGGCAAATAAAAGGGGAAAAGGTGGAAGCAGTGACAAATTTTCTCTTCTTGGCCTTTAAAACCACTGTGGACAGTGACCGCAGCCTTGAAATAAGAAGATGATTGCTTCTTGGCAGGAAAGCTATGACAAATCTAGACAATGTGTTAAAAAACAAAAACATCTCTTTGCTAACAAAGGTCCATATAATCAAGGCTATGGTATTTCCAATAGCCACATATAGTTGTGAGAGGTGAGCCAAAAGAAGGCAGTGTTAAAAAAAAATTGATGTTTTCAGACTGAGGTGCTGGAGAAGATTCCTGAGAGTCCCTTGGACAGTAAGGAGATTAAACCAGTCAATCTTTGGGGAAATCAACCCTAAATCCTCATTCGAAGGACTGTTGCTGAAGCTGAAGATCCAATACTTTGGCCACCTGATGCAAATAGCTGACTCATTAGAAAACTCTCTGATGCTGGGAAAGATTGAAGGGAAAAGGAGAATAGGGTGATAGAG
This sequence comes from Oryx dammah, assembly GCF_014754425.2. Taxonomy (NCBI): domain Eukaryota; kingdom Metazoa; phylum Chordata; class Mammalia; order Artiodactyla; family Bovidae; genus Oryx; species Oryx dammah. Next base: position 37,951,476 of record NW_024070213.1, on the reverse strand, counting down.
GATGAGATGGCTGGATGACATTACCAATGCAATGGATGTGAACTTGGGCAAACTCTGAGAGATGATAGGGGAAAGGGAGGCCTGGTGTGCTGCAGTTTATGGGGTCATGAAGACTTGGACATGACTTGGTGACTGAACACATCAACAATCACATAGTTAAAATACAATGTTATAAAGAACATTGTGTGTGTGTATATATATATATATATGTTCTGGGGAGGCTTTACAAATAGCTGTGTAAAGAAGAGAGGCAAAAACCAAAGGAGAAAAGGAAAGATATAAGCATCCGAATGCAGAGTTCCAAAGAATAGCAAGAAGAGATAAGAAAGCCTTCTTCAGCAATCAATGCAAAGAAATAGAGGAAAACAACAGAATGGGAAAGACTAGAGATTTCTTCAAGAAAATTAGAGATACCAAGGGAACATTTCATGCAAAGATGTGCTCGATAAAGGACAGAAATTGTATGGACCTAACAGAAGCAGAAGATATTAAGAAGAGGTGGCAAGAACACATGGAAGAACTATACAAAAACGATCTTCACGACCCAGATAATCATGATGATGTGATCACTAATCCAGAGCCAGACATCTTGGAATATGAAGTCAAGTGGGCCTTAGAAAGCATCACTACGAACAAAGCATCACTACGAACAAAGCTAGTGGAGGTGATGGAATTCCAGTTGAGCTATTTCAAATTCTGAAAGATGATGCTGTGAAAGTGCTCCACTCAATATGCCAGCAAATATGGGAAACTAAGCAGTGGCTACAGGACTGGAAAAGGTCAGTTTTCATTCTAATCCCAAAGAAAGGCAATGCCAAAGAATGCTCAAACTACTGCACAATTGCACTCATCTCACATGCTAGTAAAGTAATGCTCAAAATTCTCCAAGCCAGGCTTCAGCAATACGTGAACCATGAACTCCCTGATGTTTAAGCTGGTTTCAGAAAAGGCAGAGGAACCAGAGATCAAATTGCCAACATCTGCTGGATCATGGAAAAAGCAAGAGATTTCCAGAAAAACATCTATTTCTGCTTTCTTGACTATGCCAAAGCCTTTGACTGTGTGGATCACAATAAACTGTGGAAAATTCTTCAAGAAATGGGAATACCAGACCACCTGACCTGCCTCTTGAGAAATCTGTATGCAGGTCAGGAAGCAACAGTTAGAACTGGACATGGAACAACAGACTGGTTCCAAATAGGAAAAGGAGTATGTCAAGGCTGTATATTGTCACCCTGCTTATTTAACTTCTATGCAGGGTACTTCATGAGAAACGCTGGACTGGAAGAAACACAAGCTGGAATCAAGATTGCCGGGAGAAATATCAATAACCTCAGATATGCAGATGACACCACCTTTATGGCAGAAAGTGAAGAGGAGCTAAAAAGCCTCTTAGTGAAAGTGAAAGAGGAGAGCGAAAAAGTTGGCTTAAAGCTCAACATTTAGAAAACGAAGATCATGGCATCCGGTCCCATCACTTCATGGGATATAGATGGGGAAACAGTGGAAACAGTGTCAGACTTCACTTTTTTGGGGTTCCAAAATCACTACAGATGGTGATTGCAGCCATGAAATTAAAAGACGCTTACTCCTTGGAAGAAAACTTATGACCAACCTAGATAGTATATTCAAAAGCAGAGACGTTACTTTGCCGACTAATGTCTGTCTAGTCAAGGCTATGGTTTTTCCAGTAGTCATGTATGAATATGAGAGTTGGACTATGAAGAAGGCTGAGTGCTGAAGAATTGATGCTTTTGAACTGCGGTGTTGGAGAAGACTCTTGAGTGTCCCTTGGACTGCAAGGAGATCCAACCAGTCCATTCTGAAGGAGGTCAACCCTGGGATTTCTTTGGTAGGTATGATGCTGAAGCTGAAGCCCCAATACTTTGGCCACCTCATGCGAAGAGTTGACTCATTGGAAAAGACTCTGATGCTGGTAGGGATTGGGGGCAGGAGGAGAAGGGACGACAGAAGATGAGTTGGCTGATGGCATCACAGACTCAATGAATGTGAGTCTGAGTGAACTCCGGGAGATGGTGATGGACAGGGAGGCCTGGCATGCTGCGATTCATGGGGTTGCAAAGAGTCGGACACGACTGAGCGACTGAACTGAACTGAATGTTTTCATATTCTTTTCCATTCTAGTTTATCACAGGATATTGAAAGTAGCTCCCTGTGCTATACAGTAAGACTTTATTGTTTCAATTTGTCTTAAAATCTATTTTAAAAATATGTATTCGTATAGCCATTCCAATTCCCTTTAAGTTACTGTTTGCCTGGTCTATATCTTTTTATATAATTTTACTTTCAACCTATTTTTGTTTTTGTAGATAAAATGTCTCTTGTGAATGGCATGTAGTTGAAGCATGGAGTTGAGAGGAGAAAATTGGAAAAGTTAAAATACCACAAATCTCACTGTTCTTAATAAGATTTAACCATTTTTCTTGGATGAGTGTTCCCTGGATTTCTGTAAGCCTTTGGTTAATTTACAGAGTTTAGAATGGCTGATTCTGACAATTTTTACTAACGGTCTCAATTTTTTACAGATGAGAAGCTTTTTTGGAAGTTTTAGCCTACCATTTTCAGAGATGTAACCATGTAATCTGATTTTTTTTAAATGGTGTATCAAATAAAGATACTGAGATATTCATAAATGACTATAAAAGAGAATAATCAATATAATATTTGTTAAGCATAAATAACAATTCAAGTCCTGCATTAATGCCTTTTGAGGACTGCATTATATAATGATTGTTGGTTAGTGGTTCAAAATGGAATTATTTTTAGAGAAAGGAAAAAGAATATTTGCCTAACTTGTGAGAAAATGTGAGGTTGTTTCTATATATTTATGCTTTAGTCTAGACATAAGATACTTTTAGTTCCTCTGAATAGACAGCTTTGTCTTCTTCTTTCTAAGTCTCTGAATATGCATTTCCCTGTGCTTTCCTGTGCTTCCATAGAATGGAAGCATTCCTTGATATGCTTAACTTTCTCCTCCTTGTTTTGGAGTACTTAAATTGCAAGTTAATTTCTCTGGAATATAGTCCCTGACAACCAAGTCCAACAGCGTCAAGAGAATGGTTTCAAAAAGGAAATGATAATGAATAACTGGAGTTTCTGCTTGTACCTTACAAAATCAATACTTTTACTCAACTAGTACAGCAATATAGAAGAGTTTGGTATATACAGGGATTGCAAATAATATTTCAGGTTGAAAATAGACATAGGACAGGTCATGAAAATGAGTGTATAGGTGGTACTCAGATTTGCCTTTTATTTATGTATTTATTTATTGACTTACCATTTCATTTTCTAATTTTTATTTTATATTGGAATAAAGTTTATTTATAATGTCTTAGTTTCAGGGGTGTAACAAAGTGATTCAATTATACATATATATATAAAGTAATATATATTCTTTTTCATATTCATTGCCCAATTAGGTTATTGCAGAATATTGAGTTTCCTGTGCTATATGGTAGGTCCTTGCTGGTATTTAGAATATCACTTCTTTAGTAATATAGATCTGTATTGTTAAACATTGAGGAGTTAAATATTAAAGTGGGATGACCATTCACTAGGCTATCCAATCTTACAGTCAAAAGCTATATGAGCCAAAAGTAAAGCAAGAAAAAATGAAATAGAGGGAAAGAGATATTTGGAGTCAGACTATGTAAGACTTGACTATAAATAAATATAACTAGTACAAGTATACTATAAGTAAATAATATCTTGGAATAAAATTTGAGCATCATACCAAGAATTCTGTTTTATTATGTCTACTGGAATGGAGAACATCTATATAGAGGAGCAATGGGAGTAGAAGGAGAATCCAGTTTCGGGCTGAATTCAGTAGGACAGAATTTGGTAGATGACAGAAAGGACAGAAACAGTAGAGATCTAGTAGACACTGAGGAGATCAAAAAGATGGCAAGAATACATGGGAGAACTGTACAAAAACAATCTTAATGAACTGGATAACTACCATGGTGTGGTCAGACAACCAAAGCCAGACATCCTGGCATGTGAAGTCAAGTGAGCCTTAGGAAGGATTGCTGTTAATAAAGCTAGTGGATACGATGAAATTCAGTAGAGCTATTCAAACACTAAAGGACAATACTATCAAAGTGTTGCACTCAATATGTCACAATTCTTGAAAACCCAGCAGTGGCCACAGGACTGGAAAAGGTCAATTCTCATCCCAATTCCCAAGAAGGGTAGTGCTAAAAAAGGTTCTAACCTTCAGATGATTGTACTCATCTCCCATGCTAGTTAGTTCATGCTAAAAATCTTGCATGCTACACTTCAGCATTACATGAATGAAGAACTTCCAGATGTCCAAGCTGGGTTTAGAAAAGGCAGAGGAACCAGAAATCAAATTACCAACATTTGCTGGATCATAAAGAAAGTAAAGGAATTCCAGAAAAACATCTACCTCTGTTTCCTTGACTATGCTAAAGCCTTTCACTGTGTGCTGATGGTGGTTTAGTTGCTAAATCATGTCCGACTCTTGCAACCCCATGGACTGTAGCCTGCCAGGCTCCTCTGTCCAAGGGGACTCTCCAGGCAAGAATACTGGATTTGGTTGCCATTTCCTTCTCCACTTTCACTGTGTGGATTATAACAAACTATGAAAAGCTCTTAAAGAGATGGGAACACCAGACCATCTTATCTGTCTCCTGAGAAGCCTATATGCAGGTCAAGAAGCAACAATTAGAAGCCTGTATGGAAAACTGATTGGTTCAGGATTGAGAAAGGAGTACAACAGGTCTGTTAGCTGTCATCCTGTTTATTTAACCTATATGCTGAGCACATCCTGAGAAATGCCAGACTGGATGAGTTACAAGCTGGAAGCAAGATAGGAGGGAGAAACATCAACAACCTCAGATATGTGGATAATACCACTCTAATAGTAGAAATCAAAGAAGAACGAAAGAGTCTCTTGATGAGGGTGATGGAGGGGAGTGAAAAAGCTGGATTAAAACTAAATATTAAAAAAACTAAGATCACAGCATCTAGCCCCATTACATTGTGGCAAATAGAAGTGGAAAAAGTGGAAGTAGTGACAGATTTTCTCTTCGCAGGCTCTAAAATCTGCGGACTTAGACTGCAGCCATGAAATCAGAAGATGATTGCTTTTCATCAGTAAAGCTATGACAAACCTAGACAGTGTGTTGAAAATCAGAGACATTATTTTACTGACAAAGGTCTGTGTAGTCAAGGCTATGGTCTTTCCAGTGGTCATGTAAGGTTGTGAGAGCTGGACTTTAAAGAAGGCAGAGCACCAAAGAATTGATGTCTTTGAATTTTTGTGGTGGAGAAGACTCCTGAGAGTCTCTTGGATAGTGAGGAGGTCAAACCAGTCAATCCTAAGGGAAATCAACCCTGAATAATCATTGAAAGGACTGTTGCTAAAGCTGAAGCTCCAGTATTTTGGTCACCCGATGCAAATAGCTGACTCATTAGAAAAGTCTCTGATGCTGGGAAAGATTGAGGGCAAAAGGAGAAGAGGGCATCAGAGGATGAGACGGCTGGATGGCATCACTGATGTAATGGACATGAACTTGGGCAAACGTCAGGAGATGATGAGGGACAGGGGGCCTGGTGTGCTGCAGCCCAAGAGATTGCAAAGAGTTGGACACAACTGGGTGACTGAAGAACAGCAACAGTGTCTACTGGAATGGAGAACATCTATGGAGGAGCAATGTGAATAGAAGGAGAATTCAGTTTTGGATTGGATATGTAATGTGTGATCTGCCTCTCTAACATCTGGATGAAGCCAGATATACATATCTGGAAGCCAAGAGAGAATTCAAGAGAAAGATCAGAGTTGTAAATATAATTGTATTTTCTTTTATTTATTACAAGCCATGGATATTATGTGATACAGTCTGAATGAGATACAATTGGAAATTTGTTGGATGAGAAGTTCCATAAAAGTGTACAACTTTGATTACAAAAGATATACCCTGGACTGAATACCCCAGTATTTTTCCTTAAATGAAGTAAACCCATAAATATTTAATCTATTATTAACAAAATTTTTATATTGTTAAGAATTAAATAGAGTCAGGAAGATCCCCTGGAGAAGGGAATGGCTACCACTCCAGTGTTCTTGCGTGGAGAATTCCATGAACAGAGGAGCCTAGGGGGTTATAGTCCATGGGATTGCAAAGTCAGACATGACTGAGCTATTAAGACTTTCACTTTTTAAAAAATGGATATAGGAGTTATTCTTTCGTAGATGGTAGGTGAATAAAATCATGACTATAAATGCCCAAGGCACTCAACTGAGTATTAAGGAAATATTAGCTTGTATATCTTGAGTTGCCACACAAGTCAAAAAGCGTTGTGTCACCAAGGAATAAGTGAACAATTGAAGCAAATAATCCCAACAGGTCAAGTAAAATGGCCCTAGTATTTCAGTTGTTAACGAAATTCATTCTGTAGATGTGTCTCAGGTGCTCACAACTCAGTGAGTGGCCTTTGTAGGGAAAGTGAAAATGGTAAACATTTTCCTGCATGAATTTTCTTAGTATTGTAGTTGGTTATCTTGCTGAAATATATTCTTACTCACCACCTTTGTTTTTATTTCAGTTCCTTAACTCCCTGTCTTCTGGATATCCCTAGTTTGAGAAACTGAATTTCGGTTGCTAGGTATTTTTCAAAATCACACAAACGGGGAGAGAACAAGATGGCAGAAGCATAGGTGGGTGTGGAATACATCTCTCTCCATGGATACATCAGGAATACACTTTCAAACACAGAAGTGCATGCAGAACATCAGACGAGAGCATACAGGAGTACCTGATCAGGGGAAAAGAATATATAGAACCATGCAAAACTTAGTAGAACAAAGGAACTAGGGGGAAAAACAGGAGTTTTAGTAGGGCTGGACCTGCCCTCAGCAGGTAAGGGAAATGAAGTAGGGATCTGATCCCCACATCTGGGCAATTGTCTGAGTCAGGGGAGAAACATTTAAGGCTGAGAGTGAAACAACTGATTGTGGCAGCTTAAGTGGAATGAGAATCAGACAGTCCTTGGTGCAGTCATACCTACCCTGGATAAGAACACAGGTGCCCTGGAAGGTGCAGTGGCTGGGAGCTGGAGTTTAAGGATTGTGGAGCAATCCCAGGGCAAGGGCTGGTGTTGACTGCAGAGAGATGGATTGAGGGGATGTGAGCGAGGAGGTCGTGGTGGGAAAAGCCTGTGGAGGAAAGGCAGGCAGCCATGGAAGCAAGGCGATACTGGTGAATCATGCATAGGGGTTGGAGCCATCACCATAGCCTCTCCCCACCATCAGCATCCTCAGCTGAACAATAGAGAGGCTGGCCCATCAAACACCTGATGCCCTGAACTACGGAGTAGGACCTTGCCCAGGGTGCTCCTTTAAGTGACTGAAGCACCGATCTACAGAGTAGGACTCCAGCCGGGGGGCCTCCTCTATGTGCCTGATGCTTGGAACAACAGAGAAGGACCCCAGGCAAGGGAACCCTCTAAGTGCCTGAATGGGCAAAGCTATGGAGAAAGACTGGCCAAAGAGGCCTTATGATCACCAGCTACAAGAAGCTCAAACAAAAGACTCTGAAAGGGCCATAACTCCTGGGGTTGAGGCAGTCCATGACCCTGCACACTTGGTGCCCCAGGGTCCCCACAAGCCAAGCAAATGTGCCACCTTCACCCTCAACTCTCATGGGGGCAGAGCTGCCACAGGCAAAAAACATCTTGCATCTATGTGCACAGGGTCACTTCAGTCATGTCCAGCTCTTTGCAACCCTGTAGACCGTGGCCTTCCAGGCTTCTTCATCAGGGGGAGTTCTCCAGGGAAATACATTGGAGTGTATTGGCCAATACTAGTTGCATACCCTTCTGGAGCACTACATTTCCTGCTGCCCTAGCCGCCAACTCCCGTGAATACGTGATGCTGCCAGAAATCCTGAGACAAAAGCAGCTGCCCCACCTCCACACATGGACTTCACAGGGGCAAACCGAGGTCCTCCAGGGTGGCCTCAGGAAAAAGCCCCAGTGGACAACCCAGATGCAAAGGTGGAAATAAAACCAGAATTGAAACCCAGGGGCAGTGCTGCTAAGGAAGAAGACCCCAAACCTTCCCATAAGCTGTACAAGCTGCAGATTAAATCCACATGATCAACTAGGCAGACTGTGTCTATTGAATATATAAAAGGACATTGAGAGTTCCCACAATAGAAAACGCACTAGTTCTGATAGCTGTGGACACTGGAGTCAAGAACACACAGGAGTAGGAACAGATTAGAATCTGAGCTGCCCGCACAAGAGGTCCAGAGATCAGCACAGTGTTGGAAGGCATCCTAGGGAGGTGAGGTGGATTGTGACTCCCAGCGAGGGAAAGGACTCTGATAGCGTGATTCAAGAAAAGCATTTATTATTCTTATGTTTTGACTTGTTCTGTAGGTTCTTTTGGATATTTATTTTCCTTTTTATTCCCCTTCTGTTGTAGTTGATTTTATTGGCACTATGAAATCTAATTAAGCTTTTAAGCTTTATTTCTTCCCCTCAGTCACATTTTTGGTTGTTATAAACCTCTGCCTCTACATTGGGTTTTTGCAGTTCTGTGGAGTTTTCCTTTCTTTCTTTTCTTTGCTCTTTTTTTTTAATTTTTAATTTTTTAAACCTATTATTATTTTTTCTACATTTATTCTTTTGTTTGCCTTTCCTGCTGTTCTTTCCCCCTTGAAGTAAATGTATATGTATATAAATGTATATAAATCTTCTTTAACTATCTCTATTTAGCTTCTCATATCTAGTCTTTATTTCTTTCCTTTCCTGTCAACATGTTAGTTTTATTTTCATTGCTTTATTCCCCAATTGGCACCTTTCTTTAGTTTTGTTTTCCAGTTTGTAATTTCATTAGTTTTGTTCTGGTAGATATAATTTTTGGTTTCCTTTCTTTGCCAGGTCAATCTATTGTACTTTATTTTTGTTGGACTGGTTTGATTTCTCTTATGGGTGTATATGTATATGTGTATATTCAGTCACACTTTTTATTGTTGTTATAAACCTCTGCCTCTACATTGGGCTTTTGCAGTTCTGTGGAGTTTTCCATTTTTCTTTCTTCTTCCGTTTTTTTTTTCCTTCTTCTTTTCTCTTTTTTGTAATTTTTAATTTTTTAAGCCTATTATATCTTTTCTGCATTTATTCCTTTGTTAGCCTTTCCTACTCTTCTTTTCCCCTTTCAGTTAATCTTTAATGTATATAAATCTTTTTCATCTACCTCTGTTTAAATTTGCATATCTATTCTTTCTTTTATTTCCTTCCTTTCCTCTCAACATATTTGTAAGTTTTCTTCCATTGCTTTATTCCCCACTTGGCACCTTGCTTTAGTTTTGTTTTCCAGTTTGTGCTTTAGTTAGTTTTGTTCTTAACTGGTAAATATAATTTTTGATTTCCTTTGTTTTCTGGGTGAATCTCCTGTACTTTATTTTTGTTGGACTGTTTTGACTTTGCTCATGAATGTATATGTATATATTCCATTACTTTGATTGTTATTTGCCTGATTCTGTAACTGTCATTTGTCTGGGGTTCATCTTTGGTTTGTTTTGGAGTATTTGTTTCAATCTCATTTAATGCCATAACAAGCCACTTGTGAAATCTTTGTTCCTGACTGCAGATCAAGCCCTGAGCCTTTGGAGTGGGAGCACTGACTTCAAGACCCTAAACTACTAGAGCACTAACCCTAGGGAGTATCAAATAGTGAGAACTCACACAAGCGAAACCACTTGAATGTAAGACCCAGCACCACCCAACCACCAGAAGCACCCAGTTTAGGAAGCCTCATCTGAACAACAAAGAAAACAAAAATACAAACTGAATCATCAGCAGACAGGAGTACCACCTCATGCAGCCTTGCCCATCAGAGTAAAAACAAACAGAAACTCAGCACAAATCTCACCCTATATGAAGCTTACACAAACCACTGGACTAACCTTAGGAGGGTAGAAACCAAAAAGAAGAAAGAATTCAACCTTCAAGGAAAGAATTCAACTCTTCTTGAAGCCTTGGAAAAGGAGACCTCAAACACAATAAATCAAAAAAGAAAAGAAAAGAAAAGGCAAGAGAAATACTACACAAATAAAGGAACAAACTAGAAACACAGAAGTCCAAATATATGAAGAAGAAATAGGTAAACTACTTGAAAAAAGAATTCAGAATAATGATAGTAAAGATGATCAAAAAACTTGAAAAAAATGGAGAAAATGCAAGAATCAATCAAACAGACCTAGAAGAATTAAAGAATAAACATGCAGAGACAAACAACACAATTACTGAAATTAAAAATATTCTAGAAGGACTCAATAGCAAAATATCTGAAGCGAAAGAAAGAAACAGTGAGCTGGAAGTTAAAATGGTGGAAATAACTTCTGAAAAGCAGAATAAAGTAAAAAGAATGAAAAGAACTGATGATAGTTTCAGAGACCTCTGGGACAATACCAAATGCACCAACATTCAAGGTATAGGCATCCCAGAAGAAGAAGAGAAAAAGAAAGGGTATGAGAAAATTTTTGAAGAGATAATAGTTGAAAATTTCCCCAACATGGAAAAGGAAATAGTCAATCAAGTCCAAGAGGCATAAAGAGTCCCATACAGGGTAAACCCAAGGAGAAACATGTCAAGACAGATACTAATCAAACTAACAAAGACTAAACACAAAAAAAGAGTATTAAAAGCAGCAAGGGAGAAGTAACAGGGAACATACAAGGGAAACCCATATGCTTAATAGCTTATCTTCCAGCAAAAACTCTGAAGGCCACAATGGAATGGCAGGATATATTTAAAGTACTGAAAGGGAAAAATCTAAAGCCAAGATTACTATACCCAGCAAGGATCTCATTCAAAATTGATGGAAAAATTAAAAAAAAAAAAAAACTTTTCAGATAAACAAAAGTTAAGAGAATTCAGTACCACCAAACCAACTCCACAACAAATGTTAAAGAGACCTCAATAGTCAAGAAATACAAGAGAAGGAAAAAGATCTACAAAATCAACCTGCAAACAATTAAGAAAATGGCAATAGGAACATATACATCAATAGTTAAACGTAAATGGATTAAATGCTCCAACCTAAAGACACAGACTGGCTGAAGGGATACAAAAAAACAAGACCCATATATATGCTGTCTACAAGAACTGACTTCAGACCTAAAGACACATATAGACTGAAAGTGAGAGGATGGAAAAATAGATCCCATGCAAACGAGAAGCAAAAGAAAGCTGGAATAGCAATCCTCATATCAGACAAAATAGACCTAAAAATAAAGAAGATTACAAGCAATAAGGAAGGACATGACATAATGATCAAGGGATCAATCCAAGAGGAAAACATACAATTGTAAATATCTATGCACCCAACATAGGAGCACCTCAATACATAAGACAAATGCCAACAGATATAAAAGGGAAAATTGACAGTAACACAATAATAGTAGGATACTGTAACACCCCACTCACACCATTGGACAGTTCATCAAAAAAGAAAATTAATAAGAAAACTCAAGTCTTAAATGATACATTAAATGAGATGGATTTCATTGATATCTTCATGACATTCCATTCTAATGCAGAAGAATACACATTCTTCTCAAGTGCACATGGAACATTCTCTAGGATAGACCATATCTTGGGTCACAAATCAAACCTAGGTAAATTTAAGAAAGTTGAAATCATATCAAACATCTTCTCTGATCACAACACTATGAGATAAGATATCAATTACAAGGAAAAACCTGTAAGAAACAAAAACACGTGGAGATTAAAAAATATGTTGCTAAATAACCAACAGGTTACTATAGAAATCAAAAGAGAAGTCAAAAAAATTCTAAAAACAAATGACAATGACACACAAAACACACACAAAAACACAACAACTCAAAACCTATGGGATGTAGCAAAAGCAGTTGTAAGAGGGAAGTATATAGCAATACAATCCTACCTCAAGAAACAAGAAAAACATCGAATAGACAACCTAGCTTTACACCTAAAACAACTGAAAGAAGAAGAAGAACAACAACAAATTAGCAGAAGGAAAGAAATCATGAAGATCCGAGCAGAAATAAATGGAAAAGAAATGAAAGAAACAACAATAAAGAAAGAAGAACCCCAATACAGTATACTAATGCATATATATGGAATTTAGAAAGATGGTAACAATAACCCTGTATGCGAGACAGCAAAAGAGACACAGATGTATATAACAGTCTTTTGGACTCTGTGGGAGAGGTAGAGGTGGGGGATGATTTGGGAGAATGGCACTGAAACATGTATAGTGTCATATATGAAACAATCACAAGTCCAGGTTCAATGCATGATACTGGATGCTTGGGGCTGGTGCATTGAGAGACCCAGGGGGAGGGGGGTTCAGGATGGGGAACATGTGTATACCTGTGGCGGATTCATGTTGATGTATGGCAAAACCAATACAATATTGTAAAGTAATTAACTTCCAATTAAAACAAATAAATTTATATTTAAAAAACAACAATAAAGATTAATAAAACTAAATCTGGTTCTTGGAGAAAATAAACTAAATTGACAGACCTATGGCCAAACTCATCAAGAGAAAAAGAGAGAAGAATCAAATCAACAAAATTAGAAATGAAAAAGGAGAGGTTACAACAGACAATGAGAAATACAAAGGATTCAGTTCAGTTCAGTTCAGTTCAGTCGCTCAGTCACGTCTGACTTTTTGTGACCCCATGAATCGCAGCACACCAGGCCTCCCTGTCCATCACCAACTCCCAGAGTTCACTCAGACTCATGTCCATCGAGTCAGTGATGCCATCCAACCATCTCATCCTCTGTTGTCCCCTTCTCCTCTTGCCCACAATCCGTCCCAGTATCAGGGTCTTTTCCAATGAGTCAACTCTTCGCATGAGGTGGCCAGAGTATTGGAGTTCGAGTTTCAACATCAGTCCTTCCAATGAACACCCAGGACTGATCTCCTTTAGGATGGACTTGTTGGATCTCCTTGCAGTTCAAGGGACTCTAAAGAGTCTTCTCCAACATCTCAGTTCAAAAGCATCAATTCTTCAGCACTCTGCTTTCTTCACAGTCCAACTCTCACATCCATACATGACCACTGGAAAAACCATAGCCTTGACTAGATGGACCTTTGTTGGCAAAGTAATGTCTCTGCTTTTGAATATGCTATCTAGGTTGGTCATAACTTTCCTTCCAAGGAGTAAGCGTCTTTTAATTTCATGGCTGCAATCACCATCTGCAGTGATTTGGGAGCCCCCAAAAGTAAAGTCAACACTGTTTCCCCAACTATTTCCCATGAAGGGATCAAGACCATCCCCATGGAAAAGAAATGCAAAAAAGCAAAATGGCTGTCTGGGGAGGCCTTACAAATAGCTGTGAAAAGGAGAGAGGCAAAAAGCAAAGGAGAAAAGGAAAGATATAAGCATCTGAATGCAGAGTTCCAAAGAATAGCAAGAAGAGATAAGGCCTTCTTCAGCAATCAATGCAAAGAAATCGAGGAAAACAACAGAATGGGAAAGACTAGAGATCTCTTCAAGAAAATTAGAGATACCAAGGGAACATTTCATGCACAGATGTGCTCAATAAAGGACAGAAATGTTATGGACCTAACAGAAGCAGAAGATATCAAGAAGAGGTGGCAAGAATATACGGAAGAACTATACAAAAGGGATCTTCACGACCCAGATAATCATGATGATGTGATCACTAATCTAGAGCCAGACATCTTGGAAAGTGAAGTCAAGTGGGCCTTAGAAAGCATCACTATGAACAAAGCTAGTGGAGGCGATGGAATTCCAGTTGAGCTATTTCAAATCCTGAAAGATGATGCTGTGAAAGTGCTCCACTCAATATGCCAGCAAATTGGGAAAACTCAGCAGTGGCTACAGGACTGGAAAAGGTCAGTTTTCATTCCAGTCTCAAAGAAAGGCAATGCCAAAGAATGCTCAAACTACTGCACAGTTGCACTCATGTCACACGCTAGTAAAGTAATGCTCAAAATTCTCCAAGCCAGGCTTCAGCAATACATGAACCATGAACTCCCTGATGTTCAAGCTGGTTTTAGGAAAGGCAGAGGAACCAGAGATCTAATTGCCAACATCTGCTGGATCATGGAAAAAGCAAGAGAGTTCCAGAAAAACATCTATTTCTGCTTTCTTGACTATGCCAAAGTCTTTGACTGTGTGGATCACAATAAGCTGTGGGGAATTCTGAAAGAGATGGGAATACCAGACCACCTGACCTGCCTCTTGAGAAACCTATATGCAGGTCAGGAAGCAACGGTTAGAACTGGACATGGAACAACAGACTGGTTCCAAATACGAAAAGGAGTACATCAAGGCTGTATATTGTCACCCTGCTTATTTAACTTCTATGCAGAGTACATCATGAGAAATGCTGGGCTGGAAGAAACACAAGCTGGAATCAAGATTGCCGGGAGAAATATCAATAACCTCAGATACGCAGATGACACCACCCTTATGGCAGAAAGTGAAGAGGAGCTAAAAAGCCTCTTGATGAAAGTGAAAGAGGAGAGCAAAAAAGTTGGCTTAAAGCTCAACATTCAGAAAACGAAGATCATAGCATCCAGTCCCATCACTTCATGTGAAATAGATGGGGAAACAGTGGAAACAGTGTCAGACTTTATTTTTTTGGGCTCCAAAATCACTGCAAATGGTGACTGCAGCCATGAAATTAAAAGACGCTTACTCCTTGGAAGAAAATTTATGAGCAACCTAGATAGCATATTCAAAAGCAGAGACATTACTTTGCCGACTAAGGTCTGTCTAGTCAAGGCTATGGTTTTTCCTGTGTTTATGTATGGATGTGAGAGTTGGACTGTGAAGAAGGCTGAGCACTGAAGAATTGATGCTTTTGAACTGTGGTGTTGGAGAAGACTCTTGAGAGTCCCTTGGACTGCAAGGAGATCTAACCAGTCCATTCTGAAGGAGATCAGCCCTGGGATTTCTTTGGAAGGAATGATGCTAAAGCTGAAACTCCAGTACTTTGGCCACCTCATGCGAAGAGTTGACTCATTGGAAAAGACTCTGATGCTGGGAGGGATTGGGGGCAGGAGGAGAAAGGGATGACCGAGGATGAGATGGCTGGATGACATCATGGACTCGATGGACATGAGTCTGAGTGAACTCTGGGAGATGGTGATGGACAGGGAGGCCTGGCGTGCTGCAATTCATGGAGTCGCAAAGAGTCAGACACGACTGAGCGACTGAACTGAACTGAACTGAACTGAACTGAACTGATGTGTCCAGATGCCATGATCTTAGTTTTCTGAATGTTGAGCTTTAAGCTAACTTTTCACTCTGCTCTTTCACTTTCATCAAGAGGCTTTTTAGTCCTTCTTCACTTTCTGCCATAAGGGTGTCATTTGCATATCTGAGGTTATTGATATTTCTCCTGGCAATCTTGATTCCAGCTTGTGCTTCTTCCAGCTCAGAGTTTCTTATGATGTACTCTGCATATAAGTTAAATAAGCAGGGTGACAATATACAGCCTTGATGTACTCCTTTTCCTATTTGGAACCAGTCTGTTGTTCCATGTCCGGTTCTCACTGTTGCTTCCTGACCTGCATATAGGTTTCTCAAGAGGCAAGTCAGGTGGTCTGGTATTCCCATCTCTTTCAGAATTTTCCACAGTTTATTGTGATCCACACAGTCAAAAGCTTTGACATAGTCAATAAAGCAGAAATAGATGTTTTTCTGGAACTCTCTTCCTGTTTCAATGATCCAGCAGATGTTGGCAATTTGATCTCTGGTTCCTCTGCCTTTTCTAAAACCAGTTTGAATATATGAAAGTTTGCAGTTCACGTATTGCTGAAGTCTGGCTTGGAGAATTTTGAGCATTACTTTACTAACGTGTGAGATTAGTGCAATTGTGCAGTAGTTTGAGCATTCTTTGGCTTTGCCTTTCTTTGGGATTGGAATGAAAACTGACCTTTTCCAGTCCTGTAGCCACTGCTGAGTTTTCCAAATTTGCTGGCATATTGAGTGGAGCACTTTCACAGCATCATCTTTCAGGATTTGAAACAGCTTAACAGGAATCCTATCACCTCTACTAGCTTTGTTTGTAGTGATGCTTTCTAAGGCCCACTTGACTTCACATTCCATAATGTCTGGCTCTAGGTGAGTGATCACACCATCGTGATTATCTTGGTCATGAAGCTCTTTTTTGTACAGTTCTTCTGTGTATTCTTGCCACCTCTTCTTGATATCTTCTGCTTCTGTTAGGTCTATACCATTTCTGCCCTTTATCGAGCCCATCTTGAGACTATTGCGAACTATATGGCAATAAAATGGATAACCTAGAAGAAATGGACAGATTCTTAGAAAAGTTCAATCTTCCAAGAGTGAACCAAGAATATATAGAAATTATGAATAACCCAGTTACACGCACTGAAATTGAAAATGTGATCAAAAATCTCCCCCAAAACAAAAGCCCAGAACTAGACAGCTTCACAAGATAATTCCATCAAACATTTAGAGAAGAGCTAATGCCTATCCTTCTAAAACTTTTTCAAAAAATTGCAGAGGAAAGAACACTTCCAAATTCATTCTATGATGTCACCATCACCCTAATACCATAACCAGACAAAGACAACACAGAAAAAGAAAACTACAGGCCAATAACACTGATGAATATAAGTGTAAAAATCCTCAACAAAATTATAGCAAACAGAATTCAGTAATACATCAAAAAGCTCAAATACCATGGTCAAGTTGGGTTTATTGCATGAATGTAAGGATTCTTTAATATATGCAAATCAATCAATGTGATACACCATATTAACAAATTGAAAAATAAAGTCCATATGATAATCTCAATAGGTGCAGAAAAAGCCTTTGATAAAATTCAGCACCCTTTTATGATGAAAACTCTTCAAAAAATCAGCATAGAAGGAACATATCTCAACATAGTAAAGGCCATATATGATAAGCCTACAGCAAACATTATTCTCAATGGTGAAAAACTGAAAGCATTCCCCCTAAGATCAGGAACAATTCAAGGGTGCCCACATAGTTTTGGAAGTCCAACTACAGCATCAGAAAAGAAAAAGAAATAAAAGGAATCCAGATCAGAAAAGAAGTAATGCTCTCACTGTTTGCAGATGACAAGAAACTGTACATAGGAAAACCTAAAGATAGAATCAGAAAATTACTACAGCTAGTCAGTGAATTTAGCAAAGTTGGAGGATACAAAATCAATACACAGCTCATACAACTCAATACCAGAAAAACAAACAACCCAATCAAAAAGTGGGGAAAAGACCTAAACAGACATTTCTCCAAAGAAGACATACAGATGGCTAGCAAACACATGAAAAGATGCTCTACATCACTCATTATTAGAGAAATGCAAATCAAAACTAAAATGAGATATCACTTCACACCGATCAGAATGACCATCATCAAAAAGTCTACGAAGAATAAATGCTGGAGTAGGTGTGAATAAAAGGGAACGCTCTTTCACTGTTGGTGGGAATGTAAATCGATACAGCCACTATGTATGTAAATTGATACATACATCTCCATACATTTCAAAGATTCCTTAAAAAACTAGGAATAAAACCACCAGAAGACCCAGCAATCCCACTCTGAGGCATATACTCTGAGTAAACCAAAATTGAAAAAGACACATGTAGCCCATTATTCACTGCAGCAGTATTTACAATAGCTAGAAAACGGAAGCAATCTAGATGTCCATTAATAGATGAATGGATAAAGAAGTTGTGGTACATATACACTACAGAATATTAGTCATAAAAAGGAACACCTTTGAGTCAGTTCTAATGAGGTGGATGAACCTAGAACCTATTATACAGAGTGAAGTAAGTCAGAAAGAGGAAGATAAATATCATATTCTAAGGCATAGATGCGGAATCTAGAAAAATGGTGCTGAAGAATTGACTTACAGGGCAACAGTGGAGAAACAGACATAGAGAATAGATTTGTGGACATGGAGAGAGGGGAGGAGAGGGAGGGAAGTATGGAAAGAGTAACATGGAAACTTATATTACCATATGTAAAATAGATAGCCAATGGGAATTTGCTGTATGGCTAAGAAAACTCAAACAGGGGCTCCGTATCAACCTAGAGGGGTGGGATGGGAAGGAAGTTCAAAAGAGAGGGGGAATATGTATACCTGTGGCTGATTCATATTGAGGTTTTGCAGAACACAACAAAATTCTATAAAACAATTATCCTTCAAAAAAATTAATTAAAAAATCACACCATCAACATGAACTCTCTCTGTATAATAACAGAGGGCTGCTGTGGATTGCTTGCATGCCCCCAAATTCATATGTGGAAAACTTATGGCTGTATGATTAAGATGAGATCATAGTGGACTAGGAATTCAATACAACTTAGCGATTCACATTAGTTGCTCAGTCGTGTTCAACTCTTTGCGACCCCATGAACTGTAGCCCACCAGGTTCCTCTGTTCATGGGGTTCTCCAGGCAAGAATACTGGAGTGGGTTGCCATTCCCTTCTCCAGGAGATCTTTCTGACCCAGAGATTGAACCCAGGTCTCCTGCATTGCAGGCAGATCCTTTACCATCTGAGTCACCAGGGAATACAACTTAGGTGTCCTCATAAAAAGGGCAAATTTGAACCCAGACACACACACAGGAAGAACACCATGTGAAGATGACAGATCGGGACTATGTTTGTATATGCCAAGGAATCTAGGTGGCAGTAGTGAAGAACCTGTCTGCCAGTGCAGGAGACATAAGAGATACTGCTTTGATCCCTGGGTCAGGAAGATCCCCTGGAGAAGGGTATGGCAACCCACTCCAGTATTCTTGCCTGGAGAATCCCATGGACAGCGGAGCCTGGTGGGCTACAGTCCACAGGGTCGCACAGAGTCAGACACGGCTGAAGCAAGTTACCATGCATGCATGCCAAAGATGCCAGGAAACTACCTGGAGGCTAGAGGAGAGGCACCGAACAAATTCCTCTTCACAAACCCCAAAGGGAGCCAACCTGTTTATGTCTTGATCTCAGACTTCTGGCCTCCAAAACTGAGACAAGAAATTTCTGTTGTTTAAACCAGTTTGTGGTGTTTTGTTACACAGTTCTAGCAAACTAGTGCAGAGGTTTTAGTTTGTTTCCCTTGATATATTCAATTGAAAGAATTTTTCTCTCCTCTTTTTTTTTGCTTTTTTCTTTCTCCTAAGACAGTCACTTCCAGGCTGTCTTTGGACCTCCCTTTCAAATCAATTTTTAAAGGAATATTCTCTATGATACATTCTTGAGGTAGTCCTTGTTGCATTTATATTTCAAAACTGAAAGGTTATTAATGTCTTCTTCCTGATGGTTGTGTTGAAAATGTTGATTGGATCCATTCTTTAAAGTGTGATTCAACATTCATTTATCTCCTTACTTATTCTCCTAAACTGGCAAAGAGCATGTGAAAATGAACTGCCATGAAGATTTTTATGGCTTTGATGAAATATTTATATTAGGAATTAAAATTAAACACTCAGTTCCAATGCCATCGCCTTCTATTTAGAGTGAGTAATACTGTTTGGTTATCCTCAACTTCAACTGAAGAGAGGGTGTATTTGAAAGAGGAGTAGTAGAGGGTTGTGGGAGAGAAAGTTTGTGCTACATTTCTGAGTTTATGATGAATGCTGTTTTAGATCATAGAAAGCTACTTGCAATTTGGAAGGAATGAGAAAAAGAAACTAAATTAGTAGAATATTACTGTATTTTATTCCAAGAAAAGATGTTCTGTCCTCTTTAGAGAGCAGCATGATTGAAAGAGGGGGTCAGCCAATGGCCACCTGTATCAGAGCTATACCCCAAAGAGCCTGGGTTTCTGTACCCTGTGGAAGACCCTGCCAGGCCACAGAATCATTTTGACCTGTTTCACATGGATGCTTCAACCATGTGCCCAGAGATGCAGTACAGAAGAGTAAATGACAATCCATCTGTTTCATAATTCAAGCCACATTTGTCAGATACTTCTATAAGGCATGCCCTGTACTAACTGTGTAGAGATGAATCAGGTTTTGGCTATGCTTTGTTCAGTGCACAGTCTAGTAAGTGAGATCAAAAAATCTTCATGGGAGAGGTCAGACTTGTAACATATCAAGAATAGTGATCAAGTCATATTCTTCAAATACAGTAGATTTTTGGTAAGAATTAAATTCTATAGAAAACTGTAAGTTGGTCATAAGGACACAGAATAAAGGAACAATTAATTCTACCAGGAGACATTAAGGAAAGTCTCAGAAAAGAAGTTATAATTGGGACTTAAAAGCTATCTAGAACTTCACTTGGTTAAAAAACATGTAGAAGAAAAGACATTTTTGGTTGAAGTTCTCAGTTTAGTAAAGGTTAAAAGGCAAGCAAGTATGACTTGATTAAAACAAAAGTAAGAATAATACTGATTAAATACATAATTCATTCTGGGTATTATACATGCAACATTTTATTTTTCAATGTTACTATAGGGACTATTATTAACGTAGTACAGGAATGAAAGCATGATTGTCACACAGTCATCTAGTATCAGCCAGGATCTGAACAATTAGTCTCTCACTTGGAAAAAAATAGGGAGGGGATTTGGATAATTTTTAATCAAAGAGATGGTATGTTTTGGTTTATTTTCAGTCAAGAGAGTCAAAGATTGGAGGGTAGAAACATTCTGCCAAGATGACCTAAATCAAATTCAATAATTTAGAAAATATACACCTCTGATGCTCTAATTCAATAAAACTGATTGGAAGGTAGGCACTCAGTTTCTAAGTTCTGAGCATGTATGCTTTGGGGATAATAATAAAAAAAATAATCTATAGTAAATTTATTTATTTGAAAATATTTTAAATTAATGTAGGCCTCATGGACATACATTTGAAACAGGATATTTAATATATCCTGTCTTGCTCTGTGCCTTTATCCTATGCTGTGTTGTGTTAAGTCACTTCAGTCATGTTCAATTCTGTGATTCTAAGGAGTACAACTTCTGTCCCTGGGATTCTCCAGGCAAGAAAACTGAAATGGTTTGCCATGCTCTCCTCCAGGGTATCTTCCCAACCCAGGGATCGAACCCGCATTTCTTGTATCTCTGACATGGGCAGGCAGGTTCTTTACCACCAGCCCGACCTTGGAAGCCAGTGCCTTTATCCAACAAGGGCTAATTTCTTTTTTTAAAAAAATTAATTGATTTATTTTAATTGAAGGATAATTGCTTTGCAATATTGTGATAGTTTTGTCTTATATCCACATGAATCAGCTACAGGTATACATGTGTCTTCCCCAGTCCTAAACCCCCCTCCCACCTCCCTCCCACCCTATCCCTCTGTGTTGTCCCAGAACATCAGCTTTGGGTACCCTTCTACATGCATCAAACTTGCACGGTTTTTACATGTGGTAATGTACACGTTTCAATGCTATTCTCTCAAATTATCCCACTCTTGCCTTCTCCCACAGAGTCTGAAAGTCAGTGTTCTTTACATCTGTGTCTCCTTTGCTGCCCTGCATACAGGATCGTTGGTACTGTCTTTCTAAATTCCATATATATGCCTTAATATACAGTGTTTGTTTTTCTCTTTCTGACTTACTTCACTCCATATTATAGGCTCCAGATTCACCTACCTCATTAGAACTGACTCAAATGCATTCCTTTTTATAGCTGAGTAATATTCCATTGTGTATATGTACCACGACTTCCTTATCCATTCGTCTGCTAATGGACGTCTAAGTTGCTTTCATGGCCTGACTATTGTAAATAGTGCTGCAATGAACATTGTAGTATATGTGTCTCTTTCAATTCTGGTTTCCTTGGTGTGTATGCCAGCAGTGGGATTTCTGGGTCAGAAAAACCTACAACCAAGGCATAATTTCAGTCAGGCAACCAAATATATAAGGATTCAAGTGCCACTTTTTAAAATGGAGGGCCTAAGAAGGGGTAGCATTTTTAATTTCTGCATCCTCAAACATAGCAATTTAACTTCAAAAGAGGCCTAGACTTTATTGTCCCTAAAGTCACTTTGTAATAATTATTATATTTTATTACCTTCATTTTATTGATTTCATTCAAAGATCCAAATGCTAGTTTTTATAGTATGAATTCTAGAGGACATCTAGAGACTTCTAGATGTTAAGAACTTCAGAAGGAAGATACAGGAGTGCTTTCAAAATTTTAGTAATGATTGAAATTTTAATTTACCTTCCTCTCACCATGAAGTCAATTTTATTTTCCCAGCTAGCAGCTTCCTAGAAGCCATTATGGCTCACTCAGACCTTCAACAATCATAAGAATACATGAGGAATTAGAAAGAATTGGATGTGAAGAAAATGGGAAATATGTTCAAATATATTTGTAGTAACACAGTAGTAACACAGGAACCAAAGTGGTAACTGGACCTTTCCAAGAGGCAGACTTTATTGTTTTAGATACCTCTTAAACCGTTAACCTTCTTTCAAATATTATTCTGATATTCTGACTATACCGTTTCCAGGGAAGATAAAAGAATACTCTATGGATACTTTTTCACATATCCTCCATTGTCCCTATGACAATTTGTTTTAAAGCTGTATTATTACTTTTCATATTGTTATTGTTTCTATTGTTATTAATGATGAGTGAAAGTCACTCAGTTGTGTCAGACTCTTTGAAACCCCATGGACTTTATAGTTCATGGACTTCTCTAGGCCAGAATACTGGAGTGGGTAGCCTTCCCCTTCTCCAGGGGATCTTTCCAACCCAGGGATTGAACCTAGGTCCTCAGCATTGAAGGTGGATTCTTTACCAACTGAGCTATTATTCCTTTATCATGAAATCCACCATTAATGAAACACCCTTAAAAATCACACCTGTATGCAGAATTTTGGAAAAGACAAAATGGCTCAGAAGTTTTAGGACTATGTGGTAAACACTTGCAATTTCTAATCACGTGGTTGGTGGGTGAATGGAGGGACTTAGAACAAACTGAAATATCTGTTATTTTCTCCCTTAGGAGAAAGAGGTAGTCTAAGTCATGAAAAGCATGGGTAGTTATATGTCGTTATTTTGTGCCAGTTCAATAGTGTTTTGGCCAAGTTGGGAAAATTGTGGCCTCTTATGTTTCATTTTCACAAAGGGAAACACAATATTTCTTGGGGTATAATTTGAAGAAAAATATTTCCTTGAGAGCAAAAAAATAAGTGTTATAAGTAAAAATAGGAAAATAAGTTTTTATGAAATTTTAATAAAGTTAAATGGGTCTCTTTGGAACAGGACTTCTCAGAGATTTTAACATACTAATGTGCACTGTGATACTGGAAGAAGAGAATTTATTATGCAACATTTCTGTAATGTTTCTCCTCCATTTTTGTGGAGGAAATGTCAGGACCAGCATTCCTCAAAACACCTTGGAGCTCACAGCAAGATATTTCACTTTAGTACGAGAAATGTCTTCACAGTATTTCATAAAATAAAGGTGTTACTCCCTACGTTTAATTTAGATAAATTATTTTGGATATTAGCAAATAATATTTTTTCATTTCTTCTTCAGAATTTTTAGTATCTAACATCTCATTCAAGGTAAGGGTGTGGATGATATGGCAGATGGTGGCACTTTATTTAGCTGACTGCACCAAAAGTTTTATTGTATCTACAAACATAGTTTATAAATATCTAAAAGGTTGCTGCTATTGTCTTTTGCTAACAATGGTTCCTGAGGGAAGGGCAAGAACTAATTAAAGCAGGAGGTTCAGGAAAAATCATTTAAAAAGGCAGATCAGTTTACTTAAAGACCATATGTACTCTGCCAATGTGAAAGACATGCAGTTCAGTTTAACTTGAGTAAGTTATTGAGATCTCACTTACCCTATATTTTTAGATGGGAGTTTTATATAAGATGGTGTGCTTAACCAAAAAATATAGAACGAATGGCTACTGCTAAAAATCTGTGAGCAGGAAGACTGCTACCAATGAATTAAAACCTTAGTCATTCCAAAGATGGAAATCATTGTGACAAAACAAATGGGAGGACTCATTATTTGATGGCTGTTTCTCCTAGAATTTGGTTAAAAAAATCATTCTTTCAGCTTTCAAGGAGATGGTATGAATATTATCAAAATCATTATGATTTCAGAAGTTGATTCATCCCCAAGTAATAACTGAATTTCCCAATCAAATACTTCCAGAGTAAACATCAGTTGTTGCTCAATGAATTCCACAAAGTATCTTTAGAGACTTTTAAAAGTTTGTTTCAAGGTCCTTGATGAAATAGCCATATATAGTGTTGAAATCTGTTCAGTAGGGTGAAGACCTAAAGAATAACCATATCTCTGAATCCAGAACTCTTGGTCTTATGTGTTTCTATGATATAGTCATCTTTATTCACCCAGGATACTTATTGCTTTTAATATATTTTAGAAAGTATGTAAAGTATTGAAATCACTTCTATAGTATACAAATTTTCTCTCAAGCTACATATATTTGAGAAGACATTTGACATTCTTCTCTACTTTTCTTTTTTTTTGGGGGGGTTATTTTTAATATAAATTTATTTTAATTGGGGGTTAATTACTTTACAATATTGTATTGGTTTTGTCATACATCAACATGAATCTGCCACAGGTATACACATGTTCCCCATCCTGAACCCCCCTCCCTCCTCCCTTCCCACACCATCCCTCTGGGTCGTCTCAGTGCACCAGCCCCAAGCATCCAGTACCATGCATCAAACTTGGACTGGCGATTCGTTTCTTATATGATATTATACATGTTTCAATGCCATTCTCCCAAATCATCCCACCCTCTCCCTCTTCCACAGAATCCAAAAGAATCTGTGTCTCTTTTGCTGTCTCACATACAGGGGTATCGTTACCATCTTTCTAAATTCCATATATATGTGTTAGTATACTGTATTGGTGTTCTTCTTTCTGGCTTACTTCACTCTGTATAAACCAATACAAATATTGTAAAGTAATTAACCTCCAATTAAAATAAATAAATTTATTTTAAAAAATAAAATTAAAAAAAGAAAAAGACTAAAGTAATATTATAGAATATTCTACTCTTATTCTAAACAGACACATGTATTACATGCATATATATGTATGTAATACATATAGATACTTTTAGAGTCATCACTAGCATGGGTTTATCAATCACCATGAGTACCACCTTGCTAAAGAAGATGAAGTACTTCACTAGGAATAGGAAAACATCTCTACAGGTTTGTGTCAGAGTTTTCTCCAATCTTCCTTATGCTGATTATCTATTATGTGCTGATTCATTTCTAAGACCACATATTTTAATCCAAGACTCACAGTCATAGTGTTACATTACAGATTCCTCTATCATTATTTAGCTCAATAAAGACTTCAGGGATGACTATAGGAGCTGAAATTAGACCAGTCAGTGGAGATCATACATTGAACATGATTCTCACTCTAATAGTGCTCACATTTTAGTGATTGTATCCTTTTCAGACCTGTAGACTGTAGAGAATTACTGGATTTTATGTTTATAGTTGCTCAGTTTGGTCATCATCCAATCTTTTGTGTTGTTTCAACTATTTTTATTCTTATTTTATACTGTTACAAGCAATCAACTATTGAAATATTGGAGGCTTTTATGGTGATTGCAACCGTGAAATTAAAAGATGCTTACTCCTTGGAAGGAAAGTTATGACCAACCTAGATAGCATATTAAAAAGCAGAGACATTACTTTGCCAACAAAGGCCCATCTAGTCAAGGCTATGGTTTTTCCAGTAGTCATGTATGGATGTGAGAGTTGAACTATAAAGAAAGCTGAGCACGGAAGAATTGATGCTTTTTTTTTTCTTTTCTTTTTAAAAAATTTTATTTTTACTTTATTTTACTTTACAATACTGTATTGGTTTTGCCATACATTGACATGAATCCACCAAGGGTGTACATGAGTTTCCAATCCTGATCCCCCCTCCCACCTCCCACCCCATATCATCTCTCTGGATCATATTCATGCACCAGCCCCAAGCATCCTGTATCCTGTATCGAACATAGACTGGCGATTCGTTTCTTACATGATAGTATACATGTTTCAATGCCATTCTCCCAAATCATCCCACCCTCTCCTTCTCCCTCAGAGTCCAAAAGTCCATTCTATACATCTGTGTCTCTTTTGCTGTCTCACATGCAGGGTTATCATTACCATCTTTCTAAATTCCATATTTATGTGTTAATATACTGTATTGGTGTTTTTCTTTCTGGCTTACCTCACTCTGTATAATCGGCTCCAGTTTCATCCACCTCATTAGAACTGATTCAAATGTATTCTTTTTAATGGCTGAGTAATACTCCATTGTGTATATGTACCACGGCTTTCTTATCCATTCATCTGCTGATGGACATCTAGGTTGTTTCCATGTCCTGGCTATTATAAACAGTGCTGCAATGAACATTGGGTTATATGTGTCTCTTTCAATTCTGGTTTCCTCAGTGTGCATGCCCAGCAGTGGGATTGCTGGGTCATAAGGCAGTTCTATTTGCAATTTTTTAAGGAATCTCCACACTGTTCTCCAGAGTGGCTGTACTAGTTTGCATTCTCACCAACAATGTAAGAGGATCCCCTTTTCTCCACAACCTCTCCAGCATTTATTGCTTGTAGATTTTTGGATCACAGCCATTCTGACTGGTGTGAAATGGTACCTCATTGTGGTCTTGATTTGCATTTCTCTGATAATGAGTGATGTTGAGCATCTTTTCATGTGTTTGTTAGCCATCCGTATGTCTTCTTTGGAGAAATGTCTATTTAGTTCTTTGGCCCATTTTTTGATTGGGTCGTTTATTTTTCTGGAATTGAGCTGCATAAGTTGCTTGTGTATTTTTGAGATTAGTTGTTTGTCAGCTGCTTCATTTGCTATTATTTTCTCCCATTCTGAAGGCTGTCTTTTCACCTTGCTTATAGTTTCCTTTGTTGTGCAGAAGCTTTTAATTTTAATTAGATCCTTTTTGTTTATTTTTGCTTTTATTTCCAGTATTCTGGGAGGTGGATCATAGAGGATCCTGCTGTGGTTTATGTCGGAGAGTGTTTTGCCTATGTTCTGCTTTAGTAGTTTTATAGTTTCTGGTCTTACATTTAGATCTTTAATCCATTTTGAGTTTATTTTTGTGTATGGTGTTAGAAAGTGATCTAATTTCATTCTTTTACAAGCGGGAGACCAGTTTTCCCAGCACCACTTGTTAAAGAGATTGTCTTTACTCCATTGTATATTCTTGCCTCCTTTGTCGAAGATAAGGTGTCCATAGGTGTGTGGATTTATTTTGGGGCTTTCTATTTTGTTCCATTGATCTATATTTCTGTCTTTGTGCCAGTACCATACTGTCTTGATGACTGTGGCTTTGTGGTAGAGCCTGAAGTCAGGCAGGTTGATTCCTGCAGTTCCATTCTTCTTTCTCAAGATTGCTTTGGCTATTTGAGGTTTTTTGTATTTCCATACAAATTGTGAAATTATTTGTTCTAGCTCTGTGAAAAATACCTCTGGTAGCTTGATAGGGATTGCATTGAATCTGTAGATTGCTTTGGGTAGTATACTCATTTTCACTATATTGATTCTTCCAATCCTTGAATATGGTATATTTCTCCATCGATTAGTGTCCTCTTTGATTTCTTTCATCAGAGTTTTGTACAACTGTGGTGTTGGAGAAGACTCTTGAGAGTTCCTTGGACTGCAAGGAGATCCAACCAGTCCATCCTAAAAGAGATCAGTCCTGGGTGTTCATTGAAAGGACTGATGTTGAGGCTGAAATTCCAATACTTTGGCCACCTGATGCAAAGAGCTGACTCATTTGAGAAGACCCTGATGCTGGGCAAGATTGAGGGCAGGAGGAGAAGGGGACAACAGAGGATGGGATGGTTGGATGACATCACTGACAATGGACATAGGTTTGGGTAGGCTCCGGCAGTTGGTCATGGACAGGGAGGCCTGGCATGCTGCAGTTCATGGGGTCACAAAGAGTCAGACACGACTGAGTGACTGAACTGAACTGAACTAACTCTCTCCTTTGAGGTATGTATTCATATAACTCTTATGATCAAATGTTTCCTTTATTAGATTACTGAGATGAGCAGGGTTTTACAGATTTTCCCAAATTGCAGGAAGAAGAGTAGAATCCAAATTGGATATTCTTGACTCATCTTCTCCTTATTCCATGTAAATTCTTTATGTTATGGTCATATTCTGTTTCCAAAGTTCTGTATCTTCTTGATTGCAGATGATTGTAAGAGTTGAGTATTTGCTTTCTTAATAGATTTGTTATTAAAAAAACCTTATTCTGTATACATGTCACTACTGTCTGCAAATAGTCAATGCACAGTCTAAGCCATCATGCACCAAAAACAAAAAGAAAGAACTCATTCAATAAAGTTGTGTCTTTGAGAGGCTGTGGTATCAAAATAACATCAAAACAAACTGAAAGTCTGTGTTTGTACATGGAAGAGAATCACAGTTTTCTGCATCAAACCTGCTATGATTGTTGTATTAATATGTGGTTTCTGCAGGTGTTTCATTAATATTATCTATGAAGCATATTTTATGTTAACAGGGCAATAAGCACAGCAATAAGCAGGCCCTTACATGACTGAAGTGACGCAGCAGCAGCAGCAGCAGCAGCTTAAAACCAGTATAGCTATTTTAAAACAATGACCTTGAATTCCAGATCTGCCATTTTTGCTTAATAGTGGTCTGAAAACAAAGCATATCCATCTTGCTGTTTTCATAAGTGATGAAAACAAGCAAAACATTAACCTGTAAACAAGTGCTAAGCTTGTGCATCCATGTTCAAAACTTAAAAAATTATATAAATTTCCGTGCAAATTAAGCATTGCCCTCAAGCTCATACAAATTGCCACTGTAGTCCTTAGAATATAGAACTTGGGCAGCTCCAAATTTATAGTTATTTCCAGTGAGATCTGTTTCTTTGATTTCTGCTTTTTTTGTGGTCCTCTGGGAACTTGATGCCTGATTCTAAAACATGCATTCATGTTCTTATCTCTATACTAGATAGACCTAATAAATGAAATGACAATAACAAGTAAATTGAAGTATTTAACTTTGAAGGAAATATTTTGAGCTCACTTTCCCCATATCAAAACTCTCTGTTAAGCTCTTTGAAAACTTTCATTTGTTAATAATTTCATAGGCAAAACAGTAAAAGGGTGTATAAATTTTCTTGCTTTCGGTATCTTCTATAAAAACTTAACTTTCCAAATGTACGATCTTGTGAACACTAAATTGGCCCTGACTTATTTAAAGGTCATTTACCCAGAAAGCTTTGCTAACTGATTTTCAAGTACCTGGATGAATTCCTACAAAAACAGTCAAAATTGATTCTGCAGTCTCTGTGCCAATGGTCAAGTACTACACCCATAAAAGAGACTTTCTGACAATCAGTGAAAGCTCATTGTATTCATACTTCGTTCTTAAAATCTAACATATTCAATTAGCTTGTTTCCTGGTCCACATCATTTGGATACAAAAAATCAGAAGTGTTTTTGCAGCCAGGCTCCCTGACTCCAAGAAGCAATGACACTTGACAATCTGATAATACAATGGAACAGGGAAAACCAAAACAAAATGAAACAAACAAAAAAAATGGCTTAAAATTGTCAAACTGAGGACATTTGCTCTGTGCTCAAAAGCTCTATTCACTCTCGCAGACCATGAGATTATCATGGCCTTACTACACAACAGAGAGATGGATTATTTCATTTAATACCCATTTATTAAGAATTTAACACATGTCTGGGGTTTGGGAAGCAAAGACAAGTAAAACGCAACTCATGCCCTTGAGATTTACAGTTCACCTGGGAAAGCAGAAACATAGGCAGTTATAAGAGAAAAAGAAAGTGCCATAAGAACTTAGAGAAGGGAAAACTGATTTGTCTTGAAGGCTTAATGGAAAAGTAAGGTCTGCAGTTGCTGTTAAAAGCCATCAAGGGCTTTCCAAATTGATAATAAAGAAATGTAATAAAGGATATAGTAGAAAGAAAGGATAGACTATGCAGCATGAAAAGTAACGAAAGAGCATGCTGTGTACAGCCGGCAGAATTCTGAGATACCCCCCAGAGTTCCTATCCCTGCTGAATATGTCCTGTATAATCCCTTCCTCTTGAGTGTGAGCAGGACATGCCTGTGAATATGATGGACTATCACTCAATGATTATATTGCATTATATGTCAAAAGGATTTTACAGATTGAATGAAGGTCTCCAACCAGTTGACTCTCAGTTAATCAAAATGGAGATTATCTTGGGTGAATCTGATCTAATTAGATGAGCTCTTCAAAGACGCTAAAAGATTTACGAGAGGGATTCTCCTACTGACCTTGAAGAAGCACACGGCCACAGTGGAGACAGAGCCTGTGATGGACAACTGAGAGTCACCTGTAAGAAGCTGAGAGTGATTCCGAGTTACAGTGGCCCCTACAGCAACTAGTAATAAAATGACTACCTCAGTCATACTGCAAGGAAATAAATGCTACAAATAACCTGAAGGAATATGGAGCTGGCTCTCTCCCTAGTTAAGCTTCCATATACAGACACAGATGGGTGACACCTTGATTTCACTTTAGTGAGATTCTGGGGGAAGCAAAGACACAGCTAAAGTGTGCCAGCATCCTGATTCACAGAATCTATGAGATAATAAATTTATGTCATTCTAAGCTTTTAAATTTCTAGTAATTTGTTACATACCAATAAAAAAGATGAATACAGCAATTTGAAGGAAGAGATTAAAATTTCTGGACCATGGACAAGACAGGAGAAACATAGACAAGGGAAAAACTAATTCAGAGACTTGGTATATAATGAGAAAAGTCATCTGAATTTATCTTGTGGGTTGCAGGAAGTCAACTGGTTAACATAAAGGCTGCTAATGCAATGGGGATTTTAGAAAGTTAATGCTGACCAAAGATGGATTGAACAGGAGACATGATGGAAGAAGGGAATTAGACTATACTAAAATAATCCAGTAAGTGGTTTTGAAAGGTTTTGGAAAGGCAATGACAGTAGTGAGGAAACAAAAGGAAAAGATTAGAAAAGCATTTGGTAGATAAAATCAACATGATGACCAATGTGAGACCAACATAAAAGAAAAAGATTAATGGAGAAAGATTCCAGGCTTCCTTGCCCCAATGTTATGAGAATAAGAGAAGATAAACAATGAGAGAGAAAATGTATTTGGTGTTTTGAAAAGGTTTAGCTGCCACAGGATCTCTAAGTGATTAAGAGGTAGCTACTCATACTTAGTAAAAAAATATAGTTCTGAACTTGAAAACAATGTGGAGGCTGGAGTTTTATTTGAGGAGTTATCAATAGAAGTTGAAGGCATGGAAATAAATGAGTTCATTTAAGAAGAATATATATTCTGAAAAGATGATGGTGGATTAAACTCTGGGGAACATTAACATTTAAGTGTAAATAGAATTAAAAGACCAGAGAAAGAAAATAAGGAATTGTTAACATAATAAGAATAAAATCTGGAGAAAATGGTAGCATGGAAGTGAAGGAGGAGATACTTTAAAAGAAAAGAAGATTGACTATTGCCAAGAGTCAAAAGTCACATAGAATGAGCCTTAAGAAAATGCCTGTAGATTTAACAGTAAAAAGGCCTCTTTGGCCCTAATAAGAACAATTTGGCCTTAGTAAGAGAGTTTCAAAGGAGTAGTGGGTGTTGACACCAAATTACAGTAGATTTTAGCAATGAATGAGAAGTGAGATGTAGCAGACCAGGACTATGAGGAACTTCTTTCAAGTAGCTGGGCAACAAGAGCAGAAGGAAACTAAGGGAAAATGACACCATCAAAAAAAAGCACAAAAACCCACAGGGTGGGAAAAAGTATTTGCAAATCACATATTTGATAATGAACATATATATATATATGAAGAACTCTTACAACCTAATAGTAAAAAGACAAACCAACTAAAAGCAGGCAAAGGAGCTGTATTGACAATTCTACAAAGGTATAATAATGATCCCCAGTAGAAGGAAATGGCAACCCACTCCAGTACTCTTGCTGAGACAATCCCACGGACAGAGGAGCTTGATGAGCTACATACAGTCAATGGGATCACAAAGAGTTGTACATGCCTGAGCAGTGCAGGCACACACACGCACACACACAAACGCACACAAATGGCCAAGATGCTTGACATCATTAGTGACCAGGAAAATACAAATCAAGATCATAATGAAATACCATTTCATACCCACTAGAATGTGTGTGTGTGTGTGTGTGTGTGTGTGTGTGTGTGTGTGTGTACGTGTGGAATGTTCAGTCATGTCTGACTCTTTGCGACCCCACAGAGAGGGGGCTAAAAACAAAAAGTCAGAAAACAGACGTTGTCAAGGATGTGGAGAAATTGGAAGCCTCGTATGCTGTTGGGGCTTTAAGGAGAGGGTGTAAAATGGTACTGCCACATTGGAAAACCACCTGGCAGTTACTTAAACAATTAAATACAGAATAGACAAATGATCCAGGAATAACATTCCTAGGTATATGCTCAAGAGAAATGAACGCATACACCCACACAGAAACTTGTACCTGAATGTTTATAGCAGCATTATTAAAGAGTCAAATGTAGAATGTAAAGGTCCATCAACAGAGAAATGCGTTTTTTTTTTTCTTTAATCTGCTACTCCTCACAATGGAGTATTATTTCGTGATAAAGAGGAATGAAGTACTGATGTGTAGATGAATCTTGAAAATATTCTGCCAAGTGAAAGAAGTCAGTCACATAAGACTTTGTACTATATGATTCCACTGATATAAAGTCCAGGATAGGGAAATCTAGGGACAGAAAATAGATTAATACTGCTTTGGGCTGGAGGGGGTGAGAGGTGAGGAGGATGATAGCTAAAGGGTATGAGTTTCTTTTTGAAGGTGTTCTGAAACTAAGTATGGTGATGGTTGCAGATCCATAAGTATACTAACCCCATTAAATTGTACAGTTTGAATGAGTGAATTGTATGGTATATAAACTATATCTCAATAAAGTTATTTTTAAAAAGATCATAAAGGGAGTAATTCAAGGTAGATAAGATCAAAATGAACATTTCTTTCAACTTGAGAGGGATTCCAGTGTGTGTGTTTTGAGAGAAAGGAGTTGGTGGCGATTCACAGTGATTGATGCTCATGACGATTTCTCTGAATCATCAGAAAAGGTCAAATCCTGTTCAATATGTAATATCTCTTAGAAAGAGTTCCAGAAAAAATATCTAAATGAAATTTATTCCTTTGAACACGAAACTTGCTTTCTTTTATAGGAAAATTAATTTACGAAGAATAAGTGTTCCCTCACTGGTGATGGACAAATGAGGTGTTACACTAACTAGAGAAATAATGGTTACCAAAAAAGTGTCTTGTTAAAACTTAGTTTTTATTTCTGAAGTTTTGAGACAGTTTTTGGGCTATGAATAAAAGAAAAGGAAAAACATACCAAATTCCATGATTCCAATACAATTGTTAATAAGATCTGCATTAACCCTTAGTGGTCTGGCTCATGGGGCTTCCCTGGTGGCTCAGATGGTAAACAACCTGCCTGCAATGTAGGAGACCTGGGTTTGATCCCTGAGTCAGGAGAATTCCCCGGAGAAGGGACTGGCAACCCACTCCAGTACTCTTCCCTGGGAGAATCCCACGGACAGAGGAGCCTGGCAGGTTACAGTCCATGGGGTCACAAAGAGTCAGACATGACTGAGCAACTAAGCATGCACATCTGACTCACACAGAGGAAGTTGTAGTCAGGCTACATCCCTTCACATTGCTCTGGATTAAGAATGGAGGCTGTCATACTCAGCCATCCAGTTGATAGACGTTATTTAATCCATGTAATATCTGGTACTCCGTGTGGCTCAGCCAAAATATTTGCTGTCACTGTTTTGTTTCTTTTTGAAATTGTGTTGAGCATCATTCTTGCTTTTATTTGTTATTTACAAAGTATTTTCATTATTCTTCAATGTCTGCTGCAGTAGTATATTGTCTGGCTATTAAAAACAGATTGTTAAAGACTTACTGGCAAAACCCCAGAGGATCTATGTGGAATTATTTGTTTGAAATTTTATTATTAAAATTCTCTGGATACAGATTAATTTTGCTTGCTCAATATTTTTATTATTTCACCTGCTATTGAGTAGAAACTGCAGTGGGGAAGGTATCTGTTTTGTTTTGTTACCAAGTTCTATCAGAATTGTCTGAAAGTGCCTAAACATTTTTTACTGGAATGGTATGCTTTCAAACAACCCACCACCCTCAGGAGAGGGTTACTCACACAAGGTATCCAGATGTTTTGGGTAAAAAGTAAATATTCTGCATCCTTAAGGAAGGGCGAGAGCACTTTGGAACTTGGCAGAAGTGCAGCCTGTTAAGAGAAGACTCCCCATTTCTCTGTTGATGACCAGGGAAAATGGTCTGCTGGATTGTGAGTGTGAGAAAAGGGAGCTGAGCCTTCTATTGATGGGATAAGCCAGGCAAAACAACTCTCCTGGTGCTGAGAGGGAGAGCCAGATCAGAGTGTCCTGTGAAAGAAAGTCCGAGAGGGACAGGGATTCATTTCTGGGAAGAACATAATGAGATCAAACTGCGTAATAAATAAGAGCTGTTTTTCTCTTGATTTGGATTTGGGCTTTATCACAGGGATCAAGTGCTTTTACAGAAAGAAAAGAAGTAGATCTCTGGTTTAAATAAAAGTGATGAGTTTTCACTTTGTACCTGTTTGGTGAAGAAGACTTCAGAGAGGGAAAAAAAAGAGTATTTTATGACTTTAGTGGAGTTTCCTTCTGTCAAGTATGAAAATGGACCTAATCTGCTTTGTTTCCAAAACTTACCACACATATTCTCCTGCCTTTTTCTCCTGACAACAGAAACTCCAAAAGTGCTCCATCAGAGGTCATAATAGTGGATGAGGACTAAAGGAGGCCTGAATTCTAGGGGAAAAAGTTATTATTCAAAGGCACACATCCATTGATCTGCATCTATGCTGCCAATATACTAAAGAAAATGGGAAAGACAGACTTTGACCTCCAAAAACCTTAGTTTGAATTCCTGTTCCAAGCCTCAATCGCCTTATCTTCACAACTCTGTTCCCTAATCTGTAAACCAGGCATTGTAATACTATCTAACCCTGTTTGACAATCAACTAAGATATATGTGAAAGTTTTTTGAATGATATAAAATATAATACTTATTTTAATTGGAAAATATTACTGAATATTTTTATCTAACTTTACAAAGCCAGGATTTGAACATGAGGCCATAGGACTCTAAAGCTGTGACTTTTCCTAAATTTGCCCTGTTAATGACTATTAATAAATATATTTCTATGAATAATGCTTAACAATAATATTTATAAATGAATAGTTTCAACATGGAAGGCATTTTTCTTTGTGGGATACCAAACAGAATGAGAATTATTGTTTTCAAGAAGCTAATAGTTTATTATGAAAGACAAGACTTGGATACAAATATCTACCCTCACGAACTAAAAAATGATGGATCTTAAGAGATGGTGATTCAGCTACTTGTTTGCTAAGTACCTACTAGCATCTACAATGTGACAAATACTGTGTCAGACCCTGGGAACAGAATGAACACATAAATAGGTGTGGTTCTTGCCCTTTTAGATCATTGTCTAGAAAGAGAAGAAAGATATTGATAAATAAACAAAAAATCACAACATTTATAAGGGCTACAAAGTAGAGATACTTATAAAATGCTCAATGATTCAGAGAGAAATACTACTTCCAGTGCATAGTATGGAGAAGTTTTTTAAAGGGCTCATTGGAGCTCAACTTTTGCGACGAAAAAGATTTAATTTAAATAAGATTCCCTCCTCCTGAATAGGAGGGAAAGTTGTCTCAGACAGAGAATGCAGACAGCATGAGGCACGGAATAAGGTTAATGAAAGAGTGAGTATTTAAAACTGCTCAGGGGAATTCAAAGTAAACTCATTTACATAATTTAAGATAAGATGATTAGAAAAACAAAAATAGAAATATGTTGAAACCATACTGTAAGAGTTTTGGATGCCAGGTTAAAATTTTTGTATACTTTTCTGTGATCCATACAGAATCTCTTCAGGTTGTGAATAAAATAACATGGCAGAACTATGAAGGAGGAAGAGATGGAGGAAGAGGGAAGAGATGCCATGTGAGAAGCTACTTCAGCAATGAATTACTTGAAGACAAGGAAGGTCCAAATCAGGCAGTTAGCAATGAGGATTAAGAAGAGGAAAATGTGCCAAGGTTATTGTCAAAATATTGACTTATTTGGTTATGGAAAACAAGGACAATAAGAAACCATTAATAAATAATGTTGAAAAAAATAATCAATCAGCTCTAAACTGGCATAATGCATTTTTTTCTGAATGCAATCCTTATACTGGTATTGTATATATATTACCATAAAACTTTTGGACTTCAATGTCTTTATCTATAAATAAAAAAAGGTGAATAATAATCTCTTAGTTGAAACAGTAATAATATTGTGGAAAATGGATGACCTAGATTTACCTATTAGAGTGGAGAATGTCAGGGCTGCATGGAAGCTTAGTGACCAGAGTGAGCAGTGGGTTTTCCAAACTAAGAGGCTGAAGTCCAAAGAGATTAAAGGACTCAAGTGAGGCCAAAAACTAATAAAAGGCAAAGTCCAGATGTCTTGCTTCCGAGGCCAGGGCTTTTTCACCACTTCATGGAACCTCTTATTTTTAACGCTGATGTTTATTTAGGAAAATGATAGTCTCATTGCAGCTGGGTTTGTCCATCCCATAATGGCTGTACACTGTTTAACAGTCAGTGAAGGAGCAATTCCTTCTCACTTTGGATGAGAACAGCTGGGTGTAGGCTGTTACAGTCAGGGCTCTGTGTCCATCCTGGGATTCTGACCTGTGTCTGAGAAAATCAAATAAATGATGGGAAAAGCCACAGAGGGCTGAGAAGCCACTCAGGAAAGACCTCATTCCAAGGGAAAAAGAAGCTGAGATGTGCTCATTTGGATCAAGTTCCATAAACCATATCAGGAAGAGAGAATATTGCCTGTGGCCTTGTCACTGTTGTCTTCCATCTGAGTCACTGGAGGAAGGGGTTTTACTAAAAAGCAAATAAAAATTAAAAATTGCTTTTTTGTCTACCATCTCTGTGAGATATTGAGAATATAAGGTAAAAATGGCAGAGGTGTCAGCAGACCTCGCATTGGCAGCCTCCACTGGTGGCCAGCAGTGGTGGTGGTAGCGTGTGTTGTGATGGACAGAGCGCCAACACCTAGTCTAAAACATCAGCTCTCTTGGTTTTAGAAAATGGCAACCCACTCCAGTATTCTTGCCTGGAGAATCCCAGGGACGGAGGAGCCTGGTGGGCTGCTGTCTATGGGGTTGCACAGAGTCAGACACGACTGAAGCGACTTAACAGCAGCAGCAGCAACAGCAACATCAGTGTCAGTTACCAGTAGCATCAACATCACCTCATACGCCTTTACTTGGCATCTGGTAGCTAAGTTGCACTTTTACTTTGGCACCATGGTGGGGAAAAGTGGATGAAAATTATGAAGGACCAAGAGTATCTGTGGGAATCATTTAGAGGACTCCCAGAATTCCTAGTATGAAAGTTCAGGAGGACGAATTTCCTATAGAACAAAGTAGGGGTGAGCAGATAAATTCTATTACCTAATGCTTCTTCTATGGGTGAAAAACAAACTTAACCTGCTTTTTATTATGTTTGTTCTTTTGAGATAGTCTTAATATCTGGAACACTGTTTGGGGCTTGGTCAGCTAGTTGGTTTGTATATCTGAGTAATCAGTTTCGGTCAGATCTTTGAAGAGTTGACCCTTTGTGTCATAAGATCTACTGGTGAGTTCTATGGAAAAAAATTAAAAATTGTTTGAATTGACGATATTTCTTTTGCTAGATCTCAAGCAAGCTCTCGTTCCACATGTTGATCTGTAAAAAGGGCAGAAGACTGTGTTAAAGATCTTTTAGATTTTTTCTTCAATATGACTTCAAGGAAGTTATTTATTAATACTTTCTCCGTCTAACAGTTTCATCTTCAAAAAGAGATAGTCATCTCTACTTTAACTGATCTTTATGAAATTCTGGTTAAACTCTTTTCAGTACAATTTGTTTTAAATTGCATTTAACAATGGGAAATCTGTATGTGGAATTATTTCATAGCCTTTGCAGTATTTTCCAAACTCTGCTCATCATAATATTAATACCATGAGATATTCCTTCATTAAGTCAGTTAGGCAAATATTGGATTAAACAAAGTTATGTAAGTCTCATTATTGAAGGTCTTCTCTGAAACTTCAAAATATACTTTGTTCATATCCAACAAAGAGCATATTATATAGGTTTCTCATCTAATGCAAGTTTTCACAGAATACAAGTGTGTAAAAATCTGTCTGTAGTATTATATGGATTTTTGGAAACGTGCTATTGGAAAAATTCACTTGGGCCCTTTTAACCATTTGTTTAAAAAAATAAGCATTTATTACTGAGTCAAGCATACTGATGAATGTATTTTAATGATGAGAATTTTCAGTGCCTTTGCTTATAATGTGTCTGCCTGCAATGTGGGAGACCTGGGTTCGATTCCTGGGTCGAGAAGATCCCCTGGAGAAGGAAATGGCAATCCACTCCAGCATTCTTGCCTGGAAAATCCCATGGACGAAGGAGCCTGATAGGCTATAGTCCATGGGGTCTCAAAGAGTCAGACACAACTAAGCAACTTCAGTTTCACTTTCACGTTCACTTTTGCTTATAATAGTTAATTTTGCGATATATTGATATTTTATACTGTCGTTAATTTTTCCAAGAGTTGACTCATGAATTCAAGAGCACTTAAAGGAAGATAAGTGGCTCTTCTACCAATTTTGGCTAAACTTGAAGTGTAAGATAAAACAAAAAATAGATAAAGGACTCCTACTTACATTCCTCAATTCTGAACATTTGGATTCCACAGGCAAAGCATTTTGAGCATCTTAAATATTGCTGTTGCTGCTGCTGCTGCTAAGTCACTTCAGTCGTGTCTGACTCTGCGCGACCCCATAGACGGCAGCCCACCAGGCTCCCCCATCCCTGGGATTCTCCAGGCAAGAACACTGGAGTGGGTTGCCATTTCCTTCTCCAATGCATGAAAGTGAAAAGTGAAAGTAAAGTCACTCAGTCATGTCCAACTCTCAGTGACCCCATGGACTGCAACCTTCCAGGCTCCTCTGTCCATGGGATTTTCCAGAAAGGAGTACTGGAGTGGGGTGCCATCGCCTTCTCCGATCTTAAATACTAGGTGACTTATTACCATCCACGGCTATGTTCTCAACTCTTATTGTTGTTGTTTAGTCACTAAGTTATGTTGGACTCTTTTGTAACTCCAAGGACTGTAGCCCACCACTATAGCCCATCCTCTGTCCATGGGATTTCCCAGGCAAGAATACTGGAATGGGTTGACATTTCCTTCTCCAAGGGATCTTTTTGACTCAGTGATCAAACCTACGTTTCTTGGGTAATCCTACACTGTCAAGAAGATTGTTTTTCACTGAGCATCAGGGAAGCTTTCTCAACTCTTAATAGAGGTATAATACATGTTATTGCTTCCCAGGTGGTACAATGGTAAAGAATCTGTCTGTGAATATAGGAGACCCAAGAGACATAGGTTTGATCCCTGGGTCAGGAAGATCCCCTGGAGTAAGAAATGGCAACAGGCTCCAGTGTTCTTGCCTGAAAAATTCCATGGACTGAGGAGCCTGGTGGACTATAGTCCATGGGGTCACAAAGAATCGGACACGACTGATGAACTAAACACAACACAATACTAGTGGGAACATCCATTAATAGAAGTGTAATATGAAGCTGGCAAAGAATCCGTCTGCAATGCAGGAGACCCAGTTCAATTCCTGGGTCCTGAAGATCCCCTAAAGAAGGGATAAACTACCCACTCCAGTATCATGGGCTTCCCTGGTGACTCAGATGGTAAAGATTCCACCTGCAATGTAGGGGTCCTGAGTTCAATCCCTGAGTCAGGAAGATCCCCTGGAGGAGGAAATGGCAACCCACTCCAGGATTCACACCTGGAAAATCCCCACTGATAGAGATGCCTGGTGGGCTGCAGTCCATGTGATCGTAAAAGAGTTGGACATGACTTAGTGACTAACAACAACAACTGAAAGACAGCTCATATTCTATCATTTTCTATTTCAAAATAACTTGAATTTGTTTCCATTTTTCCAAACTGGTGAATAGTATTACTTGTTCCAAATACTGGAAGTACAATTAGTAAAAATGAAGGGTCAAGGTGAGACAAAGTATGCATAGCTTTGGGTGACAGACACAACTAAGTTTGAATCCTGGTTTTTCCAGTTGCAGAAATGTATGGATAGTGGACAGTATCACCTTCTTTGAGCCTCAGTTTACTTACCTATAAAATGGGTGTAATAGAAATACCTACTTCAAAGAGCATGAGTGAAAATTCAATGAGATAATGTGTAAAATGCACATAGCACATGACGAGAATTCAATCAACCTTATAACCTTATAACCTTATTATTTATTCTCTCAAGGAAATAAGTTTAATCAGCTTATCTTCATAATTAACAATTATACTTAACAAGTATCAGATTCTTAATAATGGAGTTGTTGGTTGATGTATGGCAAAACCAATACAGTACTGTAAAGTAAAATAAAGTAAAAAAAAAAAAATAATGGAGTTGTTTTTGTTTTCTGTGTTTTTTGTTGTGGAGGTTTGTGACTTTGAATGGCGGTAGGCAAGCAGGCCTAGCTGGGACACTACAGGGGACTCTAGGTAGACCAAAGATAGCCTGAAGCCACAGATGCCTGGGAATGTGGTAACCTAGGCCATGCAGGGACAAGAGGAACCCAGAGGAACCCACTGAAAGAAGGGAGGAAAATCGTCAAGACCAGTCCTGGGCAGTTATGCTAAATGTCCCTGGAAATCACTTCAGTGCCCTTCTCACTCAGAGTACTTTACCACCAGCACCACCTGGGAAGCCCTCCCACACATTTCAGTTTAGTTCAGTCACTCAGTCGTGTCCAACTCTTTGGGACACGTGAATTGCAGCACGCCAGGCCTCCCTGTCCATCACCAACACCCAAGTTCACCCAGACTCATGTCTATTGAGTCGGTGATGCCATCCAGCCACCTCATCCTCTGTCGTCCCCCTTCTCCTCCTGCCTACAACCCCTCCCAGCATCAGAGTCTTTTCCAATGAGTCAACTCTTCGCATGAGGTGGCCAAAGTATTAGAGTTTCAGCTTTAGTATCAGTCCTTCCAAAGAACACCCATGACTAATCTCCTTTAGCATGGACTAGTTGGATATTTTTGCAGTCCAAGGGACTCTCAAGAGTCTTCTCCAACACCACAGTTCAAAAGCATCAATTCATGTTGATGTATGGCAAAACCAATACAATATTGTAAAGATAAAAAAATAATAACAATAATTTTTTTTAAAAGCATCAATTCTTCAGCGCTCAGCTTTCTTCACAGTCCAACTCTTACATCCATACATGACCACTGGAAAAACCATAGCCTTAACTAGATGGACCTTTGTTCGCAAAGTAACAGCTCTGCTTTAGAATATGCTATCTAGGTTGGTCGTAACTTTCCTTCCAAGGAATAAGCCTCTTTTAATTTCATGGCTGAAATCAACATCTGCAGTGATTTTGGAGCCCCCCAAAATAAAGTCTGACACTGTTTCCACTGTTTCCTCATCTATTTCCCATGAAGTGATGGGACAAGATCCCATGGTCTTAGTTTTCTGAATGTTGAGCTTTAAGCCAAGTTTTTCACTCTCCTCTTTTACTTTCATCAAGAGGCTTTTTAATTCCTCTTCACTTTCTGCCATAAGGGTGGTGTCATCTGCATATCTGAGGTTATTGATATTTCTCCTGGCAATCTTGATTCCAGCTTGTGCTTCTTCCAGCTCAGTGTTTCTCATAATGTACTCTGCATAGAAATTAAATAAGCAGGGTGACAATATACAGCCTTGACGTACTCCTTTACCTATTTAAAACCAGTCTGTTGTTCCATGTGCAGTTCTAACTGTTGCTTCCTGACCTGCATATAGATTTCTCAAGAGGCAAGTCAGGTGGTCTGGTATTCCCATCTCTCTCAGAATTTTTCACAGTTTATTGTGATCCACACAGTCAAAGGCTTTGGCATAGTCAATAAAGCAGAAATAGATGTTTTTTTGGGGAACTCTCTTGCTTTCTTGATGATCCAGCGGAAGTTGGCAATTTGATCTCTGGTTCTTCTGCCTTTTCTAAAACCAGCTTGAACATCTGGAAGTTCATGGTTCACCTATTGCTGAAGCCTGGCTTGGAGAATTTTGAGCATTACTTTACTAGCCTGTGAGATGAGTGTGCAATTGTGCAGTAGTTTG
Source organism: Oryx dammah (assembly GCF_014754425.2). NCBI lineage: Eukaryota > Metazoa > Chordata > Mammalia > Artiodactyla > Bovidae > Oryx > Oryx dammah. The sequence goes on along the minus strand of NW_024070213.1, from coordinate 37,909,078 downwards.
AGCATTCTTTGCCATTGCCTTTCTTTGGGATTAGAATGAAAACTGACCTTTTCCAGTCCTGTGGCCACTGCTGAGTTTTCAAAATTTGCTGACATATGAGTGGAGCACTTTCACAGCATCATCTTTCAGGATTTGAAATACCTCAACTGGAATTCCATCACCTCCACTAGCTTTGTTCGTAGTGATGCTTTCTAAGGTCCACTTGACTTCACATTCCAGGATGTCTGGCTCTAGGTAAGTGATCACACCATCGTGATTATCTGAGTTGTGAAGACTTTTTTTGTACAGTTCTGTGTATTCTTGCCACCTTTTCTTAATATCTTCTGCTTCTTTTAGGTCCATACCATTTCTGTTTTTTATTGAGTCCATCTTTGCATATGAAATGTTCCCGTGGTATCTCTAATTTTCTTGAAGAGATCTCTAGTCTTTCCCATTCTATTGTTTTCCTCTATTTCTTTGCATTGATCGCTGAGGAATGCTTTCTTATCTCTCCTTGCTATTCTTTGGAACTCTGAATTCAGATGCTTATATCTTTGCTTTTCTCCTTTGCTTTTTACTTCTCTTCTTTTCACAGCTATTTGTAAGGCCTCCCCAAACAGCCATTTGGGTTTTTTTGCATTTCTTTTCCATGGGGATGGTCTTGATCCCTGTTTCCTGTACAATGTCACGAACCTCTGTCCATAGTTCATCAGGCACTCTATCAGATCCAGTCCCTTAAATCTATTTCTCACTTCCACTGTAAAATCATAAGGAATTTGATTTAGGTCATACCTGAATGGTCTAGTGGTTTTCCCTACTTTATTCAATGTAAGTCTGAATTTGGCAATAAGGAGTTCATGATCTTAGCCATAGTCAGTTCCCAGTCTTGATTTTGCTGACTGTATAGAGCTTCTCCATCTTTGGCTGCAAAGAATATAATCAATCTGATTTCTGTGTTGGCCATCTGGTGATGTCCATGTGTAGAGTCTTCTCTTGTGTTGTTGGAAGAGGGTGTTTGCTATGACCAGTGAGTTCTCTTGGCAAAACTCTATCTGACTTTGCCCTGCTTCATTCTATATTCCAAGGCCAAATTTGCCTGTTACCCCAGGTGTTTCTTGACTTCCTACTTTTTGCATTCCAGTCCCCAATGAAAAGGACATCTTTTTTGGGTTTTAGTTCTAAAAGGTTTTATAGGTCTTTATAGAACCATTCAACTTCAGCTTCTTCAGCATTACTGGTTGGGGCATAGACTTGGATTACTGTGACATTGAATGGTTTGACTTGGAAATGAACAGAGATCATTCTGTCGTTTTTGAAATTGCATCCAAGTACTGCATTTCAGACTCTCTTGTTGACCATGATGGCTACTCCATTTCTTCTGAGGGATTCCTGCCCACAGTAGTAGATATAATGGTCATCTGAGTTAAATTCACCCATTCCAGTCCATTTTAGTTCACTGATTCCTAGAATGTTGACGTCACTCTTGCTATCTACTCTTTGACTACTTCCAATTTGCCTTGTTTCATGGACCTAACATTCCAGGTTCCTATGCAATATTGCTCTTTACAGCATTGGACCTTGCTTCTATAACCAGTCACATCCACAACTGGGTATTGTTTTTGCTTTGGCTCCACCCCTTCATTCTTTCTGGAGTTATTTCTCCACTGATCTCCAGTAGCATATTGGGCACCTACTGACCTGGGGAGTTCCTTTTTCAGTATCCTATCATTTTGCCTTTTCATACTGTCCATGGGGTTCTCAAGGCAAGGATACTGAAGTGGTTTGCCATTCCCTTCTCCAGTGGACCACATTCTGTCAGACCTCTCCACCATGACCTGCCCGTCTTGGGCGGCCCCACACAGCATGGCTTAGTTTCACTGAGTTAGACAAGGCTGTGGTCTGTGTGATCAGATTGACTAGTTTTCTGTGATTATAGTTTCAGTGTGTCTGCCCTCTGATGCCTTTCGCAACACCTACCTTCTTATTTGTGTTTCTCTTACCTTGGACATGGGGTATCTTCACAGCTGCTCCAGCAAAGCACAAAAGGAAAGCTGCTCCTTACATTTACATTGAGTCAAATATTGCCTTTCACTTCATTCTCCACCATAATTAGTTCTGTCTTAAGGATTATTTGCATGACTATCCATTCCTTCTTCACAAGAACAATATGCCTGTGTATTACATTGGATCTTGGGAACAGACTGCCCTTCTACAGACAAGAATCCCCACAGCTTATGAAGAGGGCAAGAAAAGCCTCAGGTTCTCTTCTACATACTCACTGTCCTGGCCATGGAACCTGCTCAGATCACATCCTCTAATGCCCAGCCTTCCACTCTCCTGACCAATAATATTCTGTGATCCTCTCCTTTCCTTGATCCACCAGACATTTTGGAAGCAAAGAAACACTATTGACATGACTGTAAAGAATACAATCATATTTTTAAACTTTTTTCTAACAGGCAAATAGACTGTTGTCAACATATGTCTTTCTTTCTTATTGGTCATTTTCAATGAGTTTATCTCTGCATCTTTTTTGGTAGTGCTGCTTTGCTTTTAGGATTGGGATTAGATAATCTGTCAGCAAAGGTACTTATGTAGATGGGAATATTTCTATTTCTGCAAGGGAAAACAAAAAAGACAAGTGAACCTGTTGCGGGCAGTGCATAAACTGGAGAACATTCTCTAGATTAAAACAAAATGACAAGTAGAGCATAAGTATTGTGTGGACCATGGAGATGTGGTTGCCTGGAATCCAGGGTATCATCACCAGCTAGGCACACTGAAGGGTAGTCATGATTGTCATGTAGTACAGTGAGCAGCAGATGGCCAGGTAGCAGTCATAAGCCATGACCGAGAGAAAGACCTTTTGGCTGTCCCAAAAAGTGATGAGGAAATACATCTGGGCCAAGTAAGCTGAGAAGGAGATGATGGTGATCCCACACAGAAGGTTTACTAGCATACTGGGGATGGTAGTGGTGGTTAAGAAGATGTCAAGAAGAGACAAGTTGCTGAGCAAGAAGTACATGGGGCTGTGTAGATAAGGGTCTGAAATAATGACCAAGATGGTGAGCTGATTTCTCATGTGCTCAATCAGATACAGGCTAAAGGACAGACCGATGGATATCTGCCTCTGAAGGGACTGCTCAGAGAGGCTGAAAAGGATGAATTCAGAGACCTGGGTCTCATGGTTCATGTCCAGGCAGTTCTAATGCCAGAAACAGTGGCATCAATGGCTGATGGACTCCCAGGGAGAAAACAGATTACCTCATTGCTCTTTAAAATCCATCTTTCAAGATACTTCTCATTTAACCACCTGAGCCTCAGTTTCCTCATATATTACATGAGATTAATAATTCTGACCTTTCAGGGCTTCCCTGATAGCTCGGTTGGTAAAGAATCCTCCTGCAACTCAGGAGCAGTAGTGAAAGTCACTCAGTTGTGTCCGACTCTTGCGATCCCATGGACTGTAGCCCGCCAGGTTCCTCTGTCCATGGGATTCTCCAGGCAAGAATACTGGAGTGGGTTGCCATCTCTTTTTTCAACACAGGAGACCCCAGTTCAATTCCTAGGTCTGGAAGATCTGCTGGAGAAGGGATAGGCTACCCACTCCAGTATTCTTGGGCTTTCCTTGTGGCTCAGCTGGTAAAGAATCCACCTGCAATACAGGATACCTGGGTTTGATCCCTGGGTTGGGAAGATCCCCTGGAGAAGGGAATGGCTACCCACTCCATTATTCTGGCCTGGATAATTCCATGGACTAGTTAGCCCATGGGGTCGCAAAGAGTTGGACACAACTGAGCAACTTTCACTATTACTTTCATAAGGATTAAGTGAGAAAAATATGTATAAGGGACTTAAATCCATAGCAAATATATAATATGGATGGCTATTTCTCTTAGTTGGAACTCTTAATGATGCTACCAAAATAACATGTTTTAAAAAAAATGAAAGGGAGGAAATGAAAACCAGTGATGGCTCAACTTTGAGTAAAGCCCAGGGGGCTTGACCCAGAGTCTGAGGGAGGGAGTCCTGTAAGCTGACTTGAGGAGGCCCATGTCTTTCATCATGGCATCTGGTCAGTTACGCAGCATGGAATATTCTTTCACTGAATTCTGCTCTTTCTGTGTTGGCACAAAAACATATGTCTCCTGGCTACCAAGACATGACTCATTTTATGTAGGATATACAGAGACCACTTTTAAAAGACTGATGCCACAGGTTACATTCCCTGGCTGGATATTATTTCCTATCATAAACAAAAATATGCCCCAATTCCTGGTTAATAGCATAAATTGCTTTTTTAAATAACATTCTTTAATGCAATCTCTCATTCTTTTTGGGTCATTTGCTAAATGTACACATCAGTCTCAGGAAATTTCCTTGTTGTAACTTCCCTTTACCTTTGCTTTCATCGGTTAACTAGATTTGTTAGGATTATTCTTTTAATTCCTGAGACCCTCTAAGGATGCTAATTCAGACTTATTTTATGTAGGATATACAGAGACTGTTAGAAAGAGACTGGTTAAAATTTCAATATAGGATCTTTTAAATTACTTTCTCTGCTCTGCAATTTAGAGCCAAATAGACTCCATTAGCACTCATTAGCTATTCTTGTTCTGTCACTAAGTCATGTCTAACTCTTTACAACCCCATGGACTGCAGTACATCAGGCTTCCCTGTCCTTCGCTATCTTCAGAGTGTGCTCAAATTTGTGTCTATTGAGTCAGTGATGCTGTCTAAGCATCCCATCCTCTGCTGCTCTATTGAGTAAGTACAATGGTCTTATTCACTCTCTAAATAAAGCCAAATAAATAGATTATATAAAAGTACCACAAGGTGGTCATTTGCATAATTAAAAAGAAAAAAAGCCACTTGAGAAATCATTCTCAAAGGGAAATAATAAAGACCTATGAATTGGAACACTAGAAATGTCTTGGGTTTTTTAAAAACATGAGTCTAACCAAAGATTATAGTGCTGCACTTTTATAGAAGGCATTCATTCATTCATTGATTCCAAAAACTCACCAACTCCCAAATGGCAGGCAATGTGGTAAATGCTGGAGGTATAAAATAAATCAGACACATGCTTTGATTTCAGGGAGTTAATGATCTTAGCCAGAGGATACAGTATACAGTTTGCAAGTACACAGCTTAAATATAATAATCCTATGGTGAAAATTGGTAATAATAGTATAGACAATTGCAATGGAATTTCAAAGGGAGTCACTCCTAGTTCATTCAGCTCAGAGAGTGTCAGTTCACAGAGGCGACAACAGTTGAGTTATAGTTCAAGAGATGAGCTGGAGTTCACCAGGTGGAAAGGGAATATGCCCTTTCTGATGACAAGAAGGCACTCACATGAATGAATTTAATGTAATATGGCAATGGAGTGGCTGAAGCATGGTGTGTGTGGGAGTGTAAATGGAAGATGGTCAGATGCAGTGGAAATATAAGCTGGCACCAAATTAAGGATTTGGGGCTTTATGTCTTATACATTAGGATCTACTGTCTAGTTTTCATTATGTATACTTTTTTTGTAGTTGAGAAACATGAAAAATATGACTTAAAGGGCTTCCTCTTATATGACATACAGAATGGACTAGAAAGAGGTTTGGCAGTAATAGAAAAAAGGCCAATTCACTGTAATCATTGTAGATGAGAAATACTTAGACTTTGAACTAATGTTGTGGCAGAACAGAGAGAGAAAAGAATAAGGATTCAAGATACATTGAGTGAAAGTCAGTGAAAGTCAGTGAAATTCACTCAGTCGTGTTCAATTCTTTGCTACCCCATGGACTATACAATTCATGGAATTCTCCAGGCCGGAATACTGGAGTGGGTAGCCTTTCTCTTTTCCAGGGGATCTTCCCAACCCAGGGATCAAACCCAGATCTCCCACATTGTGGGCAGATTTTTACCAGTTGAGGCACAAGGGAAACCCAGTTCTCCCACACTGCAGGTGGATTCTTTACCAGCTGAGCCTCAAGGGAAGCCCAAGAATACTGGAGTGGGTAGTCTACCCCTTCTCCAGCAGATCTTCCTGACCCAGGAATTGAACTGGGGTCTCCTGCATTGCAGGTGGATTCTTTACCAACTGAGCTATCAGGGAAGCTCCCTCAAGATACATTGATGAGGTATAATTAATAAGATATGTCACTGGTGAATTTGAATGTTGTAGGTGAAAAAAATTAATAAACAACCCAAAGATTTCTAGCCTAAGCAACTGACGGGCTTCCCAGGTGGCACTAGTGGCCTAGTGGTAAAGAACACACCTGCCAATGCAGAAGATATAACAGATGCGGGTTCGATCACTGGGTTGGAAAGATCCCCTGGAGAAGGGCATAGCAACCCATTCCAGTATTCTTGCCTGAACAATCCCATGGACAGAGAAGCCTGGTGGACTACCGTCCATAGGGTTGCACAGAGTCGGACACTACTGTAGTGACTTAGCATGCAAGCAACTGGATGTTGCCATTCATTGACCTGAGATATGGTTAGAACCATCAGGAACACAGTCAATTCAGTCTTAAACAATTGATTTGGAGGTTCATGGAGTAGGGTAACCAGGATGACTTGTCTTTTAGGCAACTAGAAATATATGAGACTAGAGGCGATGCAAGCTAATAGGACTTGGAATATCATTTTTGTGGTCATAGAATATAGGGGAAAATTGAAGATACAGGTGTGGATCTGATCACCCAGCAAGGCATTGAGAGGAGGAAATGTACTCTGCAAGTCTGTGAGGGAAGCCAGGAAAGGAAATGGAACAAGAGGGATCATGGGGAAGAAGGATCAAGAGAGGGTAGAGCAGTTTCAAGTAGGAAGGAGTGATCAACAGTATAAAATACTATGGAGTATTACTCAGCCATTAAAAAGAATACATTTGAATCAGTTCTAATGAGGTGGATGAAACTGGAGCCGATTATACAGAGTGAAGTAAGCCAGAAAGAAAAACACCAATACAGTATACTAACACATATATATGGAATTTAGAAAGATAGTAATGATAACCCTATATGCGAGACAGCAAAAGAGACACAGATGTAAAGAATAGACTTTTGGACTCTGTGGGAGAGGGAGAGGGTGGGATGATTTGGGAGAATGGCATTGAAACATGTACACTATCATGTAAGAAACGAATCACTAGTCTAGGTTTGATACAGGATACAGGATGCTTGGGGCTGGTGCACTGGGATGACCCAGAGAGATGATATGGGAAGGGTGGTGGGAGGGGGGTTCAGGGTTGGGAACTCATGTACACCTGTGGTGGATTCATGTCAATGTATGGCAAAACCAATACAGTATTGTAAAGTAAAAAAAAAAATAAAATTTAAATTAAAAAAATAATAATAAAGAAAGGAAACTAAAAAAAAAAATTACTCAGAGACATCATGTAAAAAAGACAGACTGTCTCTTTTGAACTTGGTAATTACTAGTGATTTTGAAAATGCAGTTTCATGATTGTAGTGGGGCAAAAACCAGACTATGAGAGGTTGAACAGTGAATGGAGGGTGGGAAAAGCCAAAACTCAATGATTTGGAAATTATGGAAAGAGGTAGAGCAGGGTCAATGAAAGGCTGTATTTAAAAAGGAGAAAGCCCAAGGGAGAGAAGACCATTGTATTCAGGCTGCAGCTGCTGCTAAGTCACTTCAGTCATGGCTGCCCACCAGGCTCCTCTGTTCCTGGAATTCTCCTGGCAAGAATACTGCAGTGGGTTGCCATTTCCTTCTCCAATGCATGCATGCATGCTAAGTCGCTTCAGTTGTGTCCGACTCTGTGCGACCCTATAGACAGCAGCCCCCCAGGTTCCTCTGTCCACAGGATTCTCTAGGCAAGAATACTGGAGTGGGCTGCCATTTCCTTCTCTGGTAGATTCAGAAGACAGTAGTAATAACAAAGAGTCCCCCTATATGTGCACATGCTCTAAAATATCTTCCAGCCCAATCTGCAGCTTTGTGAGGAACTGCACAGTAACCAATTAAAAGTGAAATTAATCTATAGCAAGATCTACCTGGGTGGGGATAGTGCATTTTGTTTTTAAAACAAAAACAAAAACAATTGTGAACTTATGAACCATTTATAGTTCTTTTTTCCCCTCCACAAACTATTCAAGTTAACAGGGGAAAAATAAAGTTTCTAAATAAAGTCTTCCCCTAGGATTGCATTTTTGACTTGCCAAGCCAAACGAACCAAATCTTTTGTTTCTCTAGTAATCTTGCTTCCCAAGAAAAATACACCTGCAAGTATCAGGGGCCAGGTTTTTCCCACCCTCAATCAATTTTTTGTCCCTAAAGTAACATTAGAGGGCACTTCTACATTGTGCTATGCTATCCTTCAGCCAAGAAGGTTAAGCAAGTGTAAGTTAAAGAAATCAAATCACCCTCCGTATTTGGGAGGTGAAGTAACTGGCCCCTCATTTGCTCATGCAGATGCTCAGGGTATGAAGTGATGCTTTCAGTGTATTCCAGGATATACAGTTTGAGGATTTTTGACAGTTCTGGCATGGTAGCATGCAAGTTACCATGTGTTAGTGCTTGCGATAATAGCTATTGTCTGTACCATCTAATTATCTTGTCTGGCATTCTACAATCAGTCATTCTTTCATGGCTTGATGAGAAGCAAACTCTTCACATTTTATGTGCATCATGGAGACACCGATTTCCTAAGTGCAAAACCCAGACACTTTATGTGAGGTTCTGGCATGTAGGCAGGCTTTGTAAAATTCCAAACTGGAAACTTTACCTAGTGTATTTTATTTTGGAAGTTAGGGTTTTTTTTAAAGAACTGAAAGAGGATAATTCTTGAGATTATTCTGGAATCTAGAGTTCTCATATACCTAGATGTGGTTAATGAGTGGTTAGTTTCTCTACCCATTAAAGGGAAAAAGGGAGAGTTGACAATTTTTGAATACTTACTATGTTAGGCACCATGAAAAATGCACTGTTTGACCTATTTCTTTATTATGATAATCCTAGGAGATATATATATATATACACACATATATATATATATATACATACACATATGTGTATATATATAGTTGTTGTTCAGTTTCTACGTCTTGCTGACTCTTTGTGGCCCCATGGACTGCAGCGTAGCAGGACTCCCTGTCCTTCAACATCTCCCAGAGTTTGCTCAAACTCATGTTCATTGAGTCAGTGATACTCTGTTACTGACTCATCCTCTGTCATCCCCTTCTCTTCCTGCCTTCAACCTTTGCCAGCATTAGGGTCCTTTCCAATGAGTTGGCTCTTCACATCAGGTGGCCAAAATACTAGAGCTTCAGCATCAGTCCTTCCAATAAATATTCAGGATTTATTTCCTTTAGGATTGACTCTCCCTATCATGTATCTGAGAAGGAAATGTCAACCTACTCCAGTATTCTTGCCTGGAGAATCCCACTGATGGAGGAGCATGGTGGGCTATAGTCCATGGGGTCGCTAAGAGTCGGACACAACTGAGTGACTTCACTTTCACTTTTCACTTTCATGCATTAGAGAAGGAAATGGCAACTCACTCCAGTATTCTTGCCTGGAGGATCCCAGGGACAGAGGAGCCTGGTGGGCTGTCATCTATGCAGTTGCACAGAGTCGGACACAACTGAAGAGAGACTTAGCAGCAGCAGCAGCATATATCTAGACATTAAGATATGGGTAAGTAGTTTATTTCAGGTATCATATCTGGAAATTCTTAATACCCTCTTTTAATATTATTTTAATGTATTTCTTGATTCCACAGGGAACCAAAATAATGGGTGATTATTTCTCTAGAAGGAGAGGGTAGTGACAGGAGAGAAACCTCACTAGGTCCTGTTACTCACTGCATGGAGCACAGATGCTTCAAGAAATTCCTTAGATCCTCCCTGATACAATTCTCTCTCTTTTTCATCTCCAAAGTAGATTCTTCACTGCCTCTGACCTGGGCCATATACATAGACATATTTGCAATGGCTTCTCCTCATTCCCTCTAGTCAAATCCTTCTTTCTGAATCCAGGTCACATTGATACCTCTCTTTTTCCATAAAGTCATCTGTGCATGCACAAGCCTTCAGTGGATCTTTGCTCCTCTGCTCTCCCATTTCACTTATAGAGAGTTCCAGACAGTTTGACTTATTTAAATTAATACTGCTGTGCATTTTCACCCAGCTTCTTTTTACTGGCCTTGTCTCCTTACTAACCTTTTTTATTTAACATTATCTAGTACCTAACATGACTTGTAGCCTCCAGCAAGGAAGAAATTGCTCAATAATACTTTTGCATGAGTAGAAATTCATTTGATTTTATTGAAGCTTGGGATGGAGGGAGGGAGACAGGTTATGTAGGGAAAATTTCTCAATTTTTGAGTTGTGAAATCAATGCAAGCCACTTAATATGAATACAAACATGCATTTTTGACAAGCTAGGGTTCCTTTTCTCTTGAGTGCAGGAGACAATTGAGTCTCATTTACTCCACCAGCGTGTGTGGAATCCCAACATAGATCAAGACATGAGCAGCTGTGAACCATGAAGTAGCAGGCAAACATCCCAGAGGAGAGCTTGCTGGATATCATCCACCGGCATCCAATACCCATTTCCACCTTGTTTTATATCTTCTCTTACATCACAGGGACCAGAAGCCTTAGAAATGTATTTCCCCAGACTCCTTCACCCACAGACTTATTACCATTAAGTGGTAACAAACCTTTGAACAGATTAAGAGCAGTTTTTATACCAGTGGCCATTTCTTGAAGTCTCCAGACCTATGGGTGCAGCACTATTTTCCTGACACTGAACCAAAGAGGAAGAGATATGAGTGAACCCTCTCTAGTCTTTGCTCTTTCATCTCTTCCACCAGGTTTCTAAGCTCACATTTCCCTTTATTATCTCAATTTTTCACATTGAAAGACTAAGAATGGTTTTCATTTCTTGAGTTCAAACCAGAACTCCAGCTCCACCCTCTATCAGTTCAGTTCAGTTCAGTCGCTAAATTGTGTCCAATTCTTTGTTACCCCATGAACTGCAGCACACCAGTCTTCCCTGTCTTTTACTATCTCTCTGAGTTTACTCAAACTCAAGTCCATTGAGTCAGTGATGCCATCCAACCATCTCATCCTCTGTCATTCCCTCCTCCTCCTGCCTTCAAACTTTCCCAGCATCAGGGTCTTTTCCAGTGAGTTGGCTCTTCACATCAGGAGGCCAAAGTATTGGAGCTCCAGCTTCAGCATCATTCCTCTACAAAGCCAGATTCTTCTCTCCTCTCCCTCTTCATCCTGAGTCTTCTCTGTTACATAAATACTCTTCATTTTTCAGTTGCTCAGTCATGTCCAACTCTTTGTGACCCCATGGACTGCAGCCTGCCAGGCTCCTCTGTTCATGGAATTTTCCAGGTGAGACTACTGGAGTGGATTGCTATTTCCTTCTCTAGATGAGCTTCTCCATCCAGGGATTGAACCCACCTCCTCTGTATTGGCAGGCAGATGGATTCTTTACCACTGAGCCATCAGTGAAGCAATGCTGTGGACTAGATTTTGCCCTTCTCCAGTCATATGTTGATGCCCCAACCCCCAATGTGATGGTGTTTGAAGATAAGGCCTTTGGGAGATAATTAGGTTTAGAAGAGTTCTTGAGGATGGGGCCCTCATGAGAGGATTAGTTAGTGGCTTTATAATTAGAAGAAGAAGAGAGAGAGATCTCTGTTTACCATGTGAGGATACAGCAAGACAGCTCTCTACAATCCAGGAAGAGACAGAAAGGGAGCTCTTACCTATGACCAAATTGTCCAGCACCCTGATCTTGGAGTTTCAGCTTCTAGAATTGTAAGGAAAGGAATGTATATTGTTTAAGCCCCCAGTCATTGCGATTGCTATAGCAACCTGAGCAGATTAATACAACAAGGGTTGTTAACAAGAGCTACAATTTGGAATGTACTAAACCTATTTTCCTTCTCTCACTCTATCTCTTTCTATTACAATGACCCTGCTGACACCTGCTCTTTATTACTCCTTAGCTAGATGCTTCCATAGTACATGGATTCGAGCCATGTTGTGACATGCTGAGTGACCCCAGAGTCTGACCCAGGCTGGTCTGCTACACCATTTATAGACAGAAAGATTTTTGGGAACTTGATCTGACACTGGGAACAACGAAAAACCCAGCCTCAAGTGATTGTTATTCTACCCCATTCTCTGTTTCTTCTAGAACTTAACCTAATGGTGAACATCATTCCTGAAGAGATGGTGGGGAGCAGTGACTCCTGTAAATGTCTCCTTTTCCTCTGGAGAAGTACATCACTCAAACTGGAGTGGTATCTCCTGTGCCCCAGAAATGGAGCAAACTAGGACTCCCAACCTTCCTAGAGAAAAAGAGTTGAGAGCAAAATTGGATTTTAAGGATGGCCAAAGCCCTGAAGTAATCCTGTGTTTCAACCCAGACTCCTTCTTCCTACCCCCTACCCCCACTGTATAAGGAGAAACACTGCACTGACCTACTTCTTGCCACCATCCTTTAACTTGAAAGATTGAAGTTCCTTCACCCTCATGTGCTAAAATTTCTCTGCAGGAGAAAAGTAGAATTTTTCTTTGGAAACATTGGGAAAGCTAGTTGATAGAATGTTGGAACAAAAGTCATGAGTGTTATACTCATCTGCAGTTCTGAAAATAGAAATCCTCTTTTCTGTAGGGGATAAGTTTGTGGTCATTCCTGGCACATAACTGGCATTAAAAATTGAAGGAATCAATCAATGGGATGGAGGCAACTAAAGAAGACAGGAGACCATGCTGTACTGTGATTCTTCTGGAAGTAAAAACTATAGAAAACACGAACAGTTGGATTAGGACTCCACAGATTCTGTTGTGGGAGTCTCTGTTTCATATTTGCTTTAATGACCTAGTAGTTCAGATGGTAAAGAACCCGTCTACCAATGCAAGAGATATAAGAGACGCCTGTTCAGTCCTTGACTCAGGAAGATCCCCTGGAGAAGGGAGTAGCAATCCACTCCAGTATTTCTCCCTGGAGAATTCCGTGCCATGGACAGAGAAGCCTAGAAGGCTACAGTTAGTGGGTCTCAGAGCCAGATACGTCTGAGCACCTAACACACACACACACACACACACACACACAGATGTGACAGAATGTAGAGTTATTTGGGCAGAGCCCAAAATTGTCGAACAGGCTCAAACAATACATCCCTATGTAGTCTATGTTGCTGCATGTGGCTTTGGCCATCGGTCCCTTGCTGGTGAACTGTGATACACACAGGTGCAGCATTAGCCCTCACACTCCCTTTTAACGGAATAGCCTGGGGAGAAGAGTGAGGGTTGGGAGCCGTATGATGATATATAGGACGTATTTTCAGAAATGCTTTTCTACAGAAAAGACGGGAAACAGTATTCAAAACTCTGGCTACCAACTCAGCCTTGCCAGTAGGGGTAGCTGCTGAGCTGCCAAAAGATGACAAGGCAGTAGAAAGGTTCTCTCAGGCCTGGTGGGAGATTCAAGACCTGGTCCAGATTTTCCAGTTTGCTTCTGACCACTCCTCCTAATTTTTTTTTAATCTTTCAGTCATACAGAACTGCTTATCACTGCTATACCACACCCACATTTGCATTTGTTCATGTTTTTCTCTCTCAGCCAGGAATACTATCTCCTTCCCATTCTTCAAAGCCAGATCAATTATGACCTTTTCTGACCAACAATCTCAGGGACTCTAGATAGAAAAATCCTCCCCTAGATAAAGGGCCCTATCTATCTATGTCTATATCTGTCATCTATCATTTATTATTTATAAATGTGTTGTTATTGTTTCTTTATCTATATATTCTCCATTGGCAATATGAGGTTTCTAAGTGCAAAACCACATGATGTTCACCTCCTTTAGAACCTGCTACAGTTTATGCTACCTGGATGCTTCTCTGGACAAGGAAGAGGACACCATCAATAAATCATATCAGGATTTCTCAGAGTCTATATTCCAAAAGATACCATGGTTATTTCAGGGATTTGAAATTTGAAAGGATTTTTATTTATCACTGTCCATCCATCACTTCTCACTGGACTCCATAGGCAAGGGTATTGGTATATGTGAGATGGGTAATTCCTATTTGAGTCAGTGTCCTCACTTTGAGGAGATGCGTTGCTTACAGAATAAGATTGGCAGAGGAAATTGAACAGTTAACCTTATTAGAAACATGTAGAAGAAAAGAAGCTGTGGTGCCCAAGACATGCACCGGACAGACTGTGTGTGAATGGGTGGAACCAATAGGAACTGTCATCCCAGGCAGAGGAAGCTTGGGCCTGTCTTCTGAGACATCACTCCAAGAGAGGTGATTTCACTTGCAGGCTAACTTTCATGTTACTTAGTGAATTATTCCCCAATGACTTCTTTCACTACCAGGTAGTTTTAGGGGATGAGAGAGAGGAAAAGATATTTTCAGAATCAAAATTTTTATAACAAGGAGGAATTTCCACATCAAATCCTAGATCTGCTTGTACCAAGTGTGAAAAGGCATGAAATAGCTAAGCATGAGCTATTCCCTAAAGATTTGTGTTTTGCTAGAAAGAACTTTGTAAATGTTATTAGGTACTAGACTAGCTGGAAGTGGCTTCGCTCTGGGCCCAGAGACATAAAATAATCGTCACTTTGTCTGATTCTAAATGGGCTTTGCATTGATTTGCATTATAAGAATTCTAAATTTCCACTACTCTGGGAAAGTAATCCAAACTCACTACTTTTCATTCCTGGTTGTTTTTTGCACATGAAACTTCTCTGAAATTCTGCATCAAGTGTGGAGAAGAATACAAGTGAGAGAAAGCCTGACTAAATGTTACATCTGTTACCCTTGCATGAGGGGAACACTTGAGGGTAGGTTCCATTTCAGCTGGTTCTCAAGGGTGTGGCAGGACACACAAAGGGAAGAGTTGAAATTAGTAATAGTCCCAAGAAAACCTGAGAGCATACACCATGGGGCTTACTTCTTCTGCATGGGATTTAGGAACATGCGTTAACACTACATTGCATGTCACAAAGCATTGTGTTAGTTGCTTAGTCATGTCTGACTCTGCAACCCCATAGACTGTAGCCCACCAGGTCCCTCCATCCATGGGATTCCCCAGGCAAGAACACTGGAGTGAGTTGCCATTTCCTTCTCCAAAAGGAACTATAGAAAGAAAGTGAAGTCACTCAGTCATGTCCAACTCTTTGCAACCCGATGGACTGTAGCCTAGTAGGCTCCTCCATCCATGGAATTTTCCAGGCAAGAGTACTGGAGTGGGTTGCCATTTCCTTCTCCCACAAAACACTGCATTTAGAATTTTTGAGTGAAGGGAAGTTGAGTGGTTAATCTCCCTATGTCACAGTTAAGACACAGTGAGTTAGCATTGCTAAGACTAGAAACCCCATTTCTGACTTTCACGGCCATGCTTCTTCCCCTCTGCTGCCAACTCTCTCCAATACAGAACATCCTAACTTGTAATTCTTTTATATCCATAAAATGAACTTTACACTGCATGTCTGTTCATTCACTCATGAGTTCAACAAATAGTAACAGTTTATCATGTGCCAGGACTGTTCCAGTTGCTGCTTGACTCCTTTCAGTGAACACACAGACTCAAGTCTCTGCACTTCAGGGTTTATATATTCTAGTACGATACTTGTAGCATGCATACGAATACCCATCTGAGAGATCAGAAAACAGAACCTCAATATGGCAAAACCAATACAGAATTGTAAAGTAAAATAAAAAATAAATAAATTTAAATTAAAAAAAAAAACCTCAGTATTCAGAAAACTAAAAAAAAAAAAAAAAAAGCGACTTGCGAAAAGTTCTTGCCCCAGATCTTCCATATAACAGGTGCAAACCCATGGTTTGATTTCAAAATGTATTCAGATTTTCAAGAGGTGGAAAATTATGTTCACACAACATAGTGTCGTTAGTTGCTCAGCCATGTCCGACTATTTGTGACCCCATGGACTGTAGTCTGCCAGGCTCCTCTGTCCATGGGGATTCTCCAAGCATGAATACTGGAGTGGGTTGCTGTGCCCTCCTCCAAGGGATCTTCCCAACCCAGGGACTGAAGCCAGGTCTCCCTCATTGCAGGCGAATTCCTTAGTGTCTGAGGCTCCAGAGAAGGAATAGTTCTTCTTATTTAAGTCAGGAAGAAATACTGTATGAGGAAGAAGAGTCAGAAGGGTTTTACTTAAAGATTGCAGGTTCACTTTTTTTTTTTCTTTTTTAATTGGAGGATAATTGCTTTGCAATGTTGATTTGGTTTCTGCCAAACAATATGATCAGTCACAATTTTTTTATATATATTGTGCATGCATGCTAAGTCACATCAGTCACGTCTAATGCTTTGTGACCCTATGGACCGTAGCCCACCAGGCTTCTCTGTCCATGGGATTCTCCAAGCAAAAATCCTAGAGTAGATTACCATATCCTCCTCCAGGAGATCTTCCTGATCCAGGGATCGAACCAGGGTTTCTTATGTCTCCTGCATTGGCAGACTAGTGCCACCTGGGAAACCTGTATCTATATTTCCTCTCTCTTGTTCCTTCCTCCTCCCTCTCATTCCACCCCTCTAGGTCATCACAAAACATCAGGTTGGCTTTCTATGTTAATAGCAGCTTCCCCCTAGTTATCTGTTTCACACAGGATAGTGTATATATGTCAATGTTGCTTTCTCAATTTGTCCTACCCTCTCCTTCCCCCACTATGTCCACAAGTCTGTTCTGTTCTGTATGTCTGCATCTCCATTTCTTCCCTGTAAATAGGTTCATCAGTACTATTTTTCTAGATTCCATATATATGCATTAATACATTTGTTTTTCTCTTTCTGACTTACTTCATTTTGTATATCAGGTTCTAGGTTTATTCTCCTCAATACAACTGAATCAAATTCATTCCTGTTTATGGCCAAGTAATATTCCATTGTATATACGTACCACAACTTTATCCATTCATCCGTCAATGGACATCTAAGTTGCTTCCATGTACTAGCTATTGTAAATAGAGTTGCAGTTAACACTGGGGTTCATGTGTCTTTTTGAATTGTGCTTTTCTTCTGGTATATGCCCAGTAGTGGGATTGCTCAGTTATATGGTAGTTTTATTCCAGTTTTTTCAGGAATCTCCATACTGTTCTCCATAGTGGCTGTGTCAATTTACATTGCCATCAACAGTGAAGCAGGGTTCCCTTTTCTCCACACCCTCCCCAGCATTTATTGTTTATAGTTTTTTTTGATGATGGCCATTCTGAGTGGTTAGTATGAGGTGATACCTTTTTGTAGTTTTGATTTGTGTTTCTCTTGTAATGAGCGATGCTGAGCATCTTTTCATGTGTTTATCGGCCATCTGAATGTCTTCTTTGAAAGGTTTACTTTTAAGTCTGTACATCATTTTGTTTTCTTGGTGAGCATTATGAGTTGAATTGTCTCCTCCCCCCGACACAAAAAAAGATATACTGCAAGCCCAGTTAACTCTATAAGATCTTTTTCAGAAACACAGTCTTCACAGATGTAATCAAGTTAAAATGAAATCTGTAGGGTGGACTCTAGTCCTGTAAGACTGGTATCCTTATATGAAGTGGGAAATTTGGCCACAGAGACAGATACTCATAGAGGAAGATGGTGTGAAGACAGGGAGAATGCTGTCTGCAAGCCAAGGAATGCCTGCTGCTACCAGAATCCAGGAGAGAATCATAGTACAGATCCTTTCTCAAAACTTCAGGATGAACTAACCTTCCTACACCTTGATTCTGGATTTCTAGATACCGGAACTATGAGGCAATAACGTTTTGTTGTTTGAGCTGCCTAGTCTGTGGTACATTGTTATAGCAGCCCTAGAAAACTCATGCACTAATCCCAGCATGTTCATTTACTTCATGTTCTTATAAAATCAACTCACTTTTTATTTTTTCATGGAAAAGTATTTCCACATCCCCATGAATTCTTCCACATCTCTCAGGTTCAGAGACAGATTTGCTGAGGTTAAATGTAGAAGATAAACAGGCTCAGACAAGTGTTATCCTGAGAGACTGAGTGAGTGTCTGCCCCACCTACCTCCCCCAGTCAGTCACTCACTTGCTCCACATCTCATAGCTCTGGGCAACTGTCTGAAAAGCATGGGAGACCCAGCCCCAGAGATAAAGGAGGTCTGTTCTCTTGCTGTTTATTAAATCAGAAATTTTCAGAAGTTTCAACCATATGACTCATGCAGTTAATAAACCCACACAATGTGAGAAGACATAAGGAAAGGAAATATTCTGATTTCATTTGTACCACAAAAAAAAATCTCCAAATTGATGATGAATCACAGAAGAAAAATAGATGAACTTTCTAGTGCACTGCCTTCGAAATTCACAGAAAAAATGGATTTTATTATATGTTCTTCCATACTACCAGTCAAAACAAAGTATTTTATTTATGTTGATAGTTTTAAACCAGTATTAAGTTTAGAAATAACTGAGTTTGATCACTAAAAGGATGAAAATATAACCTGTTGAGTAAGCGTCTTTTTTATATTTACTTACTTATTTGGTCTTGTGGGATCAGCTTTATCACATCATGTGGATTGGAGTGTACAGGCTTAGTTGCTCCATGGCATATGGGATCTTAGCTCTCCAATCAGGGATTGAACCTGAGTTCCCTGCATTGTAAAACAGATTCTTAACTACTGGACCACCAGGGAAGTCCTTCTGAATAAGCTTCTGATGACAGTGAATCCTGATACAGACTGGATGCTCATGATGGAGTAAAATAGAGACCTCTTTACTATAAATCAGAAAGGCGTGGAGGGGTAAGAGGGTAAATGAAAGAGATGCAATGCAATACAGTCACAACACCTATATTATAATAATTAAAGGCTACATTATAACGTGTTTCACTGCACAGGGTTGTTCACAGTCATCTTGATACACATGATTGTTTACATTGACCTTGCTGAGAAGTCCTTGGGAGAGCACTTGAAAATGTCCAGTTACATGGTGATATCTGCCAGAGGTTTAGTTAGAGTTTTTTTTGACATTTAAATCTTCGTTTATTTTCCAAGTTATCTTCATGCCACTGTTTTTTATTTTTTTCTTTCAAAGTGTTCTTTTTTTTTTTTTTTTAATTGGAGGATAACTGCTTTACAATGTTGTGCTGATTTCTGCCATACAACAATGTGAATGAGTCATACGTATACACATATACCCTCCCTGGAGGGCCTCCCTCAACTCCTCCATCCCACCCCTCCAGGTCGTCACAAAATGCCAGGCTGGGCTCCCTGTGTTGTATAGCAATTTCCCACTAGCTATCTATTTTACATGATAGAGTATACATGTCAATGTTACTTTGCCCATTCATCCCCCCTCTCCTCCCCTCTCTGTGTCCATAAGTCCATTCTCTACACCTGCGTCTCTATTCCTTCCCTGCAAATAGGTTCAGCAGTACCACTTTTCTAGATTCCATACATATGCATTAGCATACTACATTTGTCTTTCTCTTTCTGACTTACTTCACTCTGTATAATAGAAGTTCAGTTTTAAACTTTTCAAGTGACTGTATTTTAATTATCACATTCCACTCCCCTACGAACCTCAGAATTGCCACAAAACTGTCTTTGATGCCTGAAGTTGTGGGGCTGTCCACCCACTGTAACACTCAAAGTTAACTTAAAGGTCCAAAGCAGTTGCTGGGTGCATAGCAATTCTGTAGGTGCTACAAGATCACAACAAAAATTAAAGGAATGCATCATTTTTATTGGAACCTAGTTGCCCCTGGTGTACTCTCCTAGGAACAGCTGACCCAGCGGTCTGTTCAGAAGCTTCCTGTGTCTTGGCGTCATCATTGTGGCACCATCAGTTTTCTCAGTTTTCATCTTTTCCTTTCTCAGAAGAACATGATGGAAACTTTGGAGACTGGACTCCCAAATTCAGATCCTTTGCCAGTCTTTAGCTTTGCCAATCATTAGCCCTGGGAAAAGGCATTTCAACTCTCCATATTTGATTTCCTTGTGTGTTAAACAGGCTTCCCAGGTGGCACTAGTGGTAAAGAACATGCCTGCCAATGCTTCAGATATAAGAGATGTGGGCCTGATCCCTGGATCAGGAAGATCCCTGGAGAGCAAGGCAAGAATTCCCCAGTATTCTTTCTTGGAGAATCCCATGGACAGAGGAGCCTGGCAGGCTACAGTCCATAGGGTTGCAAAGAGACAGACACAACTGAAGCAACTTGGCACAACTTGGCACATTGGATGTTAAACAAGAGATAATAAAAATACCAAGATATAAGGTTGTTGTATGCATTAAATGTGTTAATATATACAAAGTCCTTAGAGCTGTTTCCTCTAAATAGCATACACATATAAACATTTGCAATAGTTATTACTCTATTGGATCACCAGCTAATGTACAAAAGGTATAAGGAGGAGATCAGTAACACAGAGATATAGAAGTGTTCCTATCATTAATTAAAAAGAAAGGAAGTTGACACATCTGTTTCCACATTTGAAACTTCTGAAAAGGAGGTGTTCTGTGGTGAAGCACACTGGTCTTTACCAAGAAGAGGGGGCAGAATATTTGCATTATCTTAAATAGCAGGCTCTTGCTGAATTTGATTCTACAGCTCAGCACTCGGGGCAGATGGTAACAACCACATGCTTGTGGATTTTCCCACTCTTTCCACACTTACAGGCTCACAACCACTTTTGGTGCCCGTGGTTTAACCTCTGTTTCTCTAAGTCCTGTTTATGAGTCAAGCGGTTTCATGTCATCAGATTGATGGGGAAAGTGTGAACAGTGGATAAGTAGGTGGAAGCCGTTTCCACACTGGGCAGGACCAGAGTATGCCAAAGAGGGAAAAAAATTCAAGGCCTTGTGCTTTGAAGGCTTGAATGCAATCAAAGTAGCTAGCTGAGTGTCTAAAAGGCATTATTTATTGGAGTATAAATAAAGGTCTCAGTGTTGAAGGTGATGATGACAGCCAACCAGGGTGACTGGGGTCACAGACAGACAACCAGTTTCTCGATAATCTCTCTCTTTCCACTTGGAAACGGCAGAGGTCAAAGTTCACCAGTGATGGCAGCATTCTGTCTAGCCATGACAAAACTCAATAGTGGTGACAGTGAGGACACCATGCAATCTACAAAACTGTTTGTTTCAGAAGGCAAACTTACGCAACAATTTTCTGAGGAGAGTAGCTAGAGAAAAACTATATTCCTTATTCTTTGCTCCTGCTTGACTCTAGTAATGTCAAGTCTCAAAATTCCATGGAATCATAGCTGATCAGAACTCCTAAAGACCTCAGAGATTTATCCCCATGTCCACCTAATTTTAGACATGAAAAAACAAAGTTTAAAGAGGTTAAGTGACTAATCACCAGCTAATGAAGGAGCTCAGACTGGAACCTAGTTTTCCTGATGCTTAAAGGAGGGGTCTCGCATCTTTTCTACTGTCCCATCCACAACTAACTGAATTCTTGTGGGCATCTCCTGCAGAATTCTTGGAAAGATAAAATACTTTTAATCTCTAAATCACCCACAAAGATAGTTGGCAGTAATTCCAGAGTCAAAGATACAGTTCCTGCCCAGGGATGTGGGTATGTCCTTTCTCTTTGTCCCATTACTTGTGTTATTATTAAAGAAAATTGACCAAAGTTCCTTCATCGAGGAGACCAAAGAACTAAACAGTACTGAGAGGAACCTCCACTTAGAAAATTTTTCTTAACCTCTGCAAGTATTCTCAATATTTAAGTAAAATAACAGATCTTTCAAAAAATGCAGTCGAATAGGACACAGCTGAGCAACTAGGCACAGCACACAGCACATCACAGCTTTGCTACAGTTAAAAATGACTTCCCTGTAATTTTGTCTTCTTCCTAACCTAGCACTATTTCTCTTTTTGCTGAATAAGTCTAATATTTCTTTCCATTTTCCTTTACAAACCTAGAATGCCCATCATTTTAAGTAGTTTCCATTGTAACCTCTCCAGTATATCCACATCCTTCTTAAATTGTATTACCCCTAACCAGACATAAATTTCATTTGAAGAGCTCTTGGGAAGGAAGTGAAATGTTAAGAATATAGCAGTTATTCACATACATTCAGTTCAGTTCAGTTCAATTCAGATGTTCAGTTCCGTGTCTGACTCTTTGCGACCCCATGAATCACAGCACGCCAGGCCTCCCTGTCCATCACCAACTCCCGGAGTTCACTCACACTCACGTCCATCGAGTCAGTGACGCCATCCAGCCATCTCATCCTCTGTCATCACCTTCTCCTTCTGCTCCCAATCCCTCCCAGCATCAGAGTCTTTTCCAATGTGTCAACTCTTCGCATGAGGTGGCCAAAGTACTGGAGTTTCAGCTTATCAGTCCTTCCAAAGAACACCCAGGACTGATCTCCTTTAGAATGGACTGGTTGGGTCTCCTTGCAGTTCAAGGGACTCTCAAGAGTCTTCTCCAACACCACAGCTCAAAAGCATCAATTCTTCAGTGCTCAGCTTTCTTCCCAGTCCAACTCTTACATCCATACATGACTACTGGAAAAACCAAATGTGTTCAGTTGCTTAGTTGTTTCCGACTTATTGCAACCCCGTGGACTTTAACCTGCCAGGTTCCTCTATTCATGGGATTTTCCAGACAAGAATAGTTGAGTGGGTTATCACTTCCTACTCCACGAAATCTTCCTCACCCATGGACTGAACTCACATCTCTTGCATCTCCTGCACTGGCAGGCAGATGCTTTACCACCGTGCCACCTCGGAAGCTCACACATTACCTAATATACAAATACATTTAACAATTTCCTGTTTATGAGGGAGGAGAGTGTTGAACTCAGTTTTCAATCAGCTCTATAGCTTTTCCCCTCACAGCTTCAATACTGTTAATTCATTTTTTTCAGTTCACTCACTAATATCTTAATTCCAAAAATAATTTAAGAGAACTATGTAGCTGAAATAACATTTGAAAAAAGGATTCAAAATTCAACAGATGAAAGATCAAGATAATTTTCAAATCTTAGATAATAATACAATTAAACATAAAATTTAGCTTTGAATTTCCTGGAAGTAAGGCATAAAGAGAAAAATTTCCATTTTAAGTAACTTTAAAGATTATTTTGCTCCAGAAGAATAAACAAGATAAAAGTGTCTTGCTCATAGCTTTTTGCTTGAATTTCTCAGCCCGTGAGCCAAAACTTCAGTAAGTTTTTCCTCTTCAAAGGCTGTAGCTTTTTGTCTAAGGCTCCTTTCTTATAGTTTTTGCTTGATTAATACTTATCAAATAAATGAAAGTCACCTACTCTTTTTTCCCAGAAATCTATCATCAGGTCCTAAAATTTCCCTAAAATATCAATTACTACATTAATGTTTATACTGTTTATATTTCTTATAATTGAATGTTAGACATGCTTGGTTCATCAGGTTTTAACTACATTTGTATTTTAAAGTTTCATTCATTTAAAAGGATTGATAAAGATACTTGCTTTGGGTGGTTTATCTGCAGGTTGTGGGTAACCCTACCTGATCCATAACACACCTTCTCTCGTTGGTAAGGATTGGGATGGAGTGGAACCAAGCCACTGACATAACTCCACAGCTGAGGTGATAGCAATGATCTTGCATATTATTTGGTCATTTAAAAAATATCCTAATGTTTAATGGCTTTGTGTTTTGGGTCAAATAAACATACCCTGTATCAAAATCTTTACTATCAAAAGGGCTTCTTTAAACAAGCTTGGTAGTCCTAACATGAAGAAACACTTAAAATCAGCATGCTCAATGTACATAATGTCTTAAAATCTCATTTGATTTTCATTATAAGGTGACCCCAAGTCTACTAACAAGTTTTTTTCTCCTCTAATCCATATAACAAAACTAATTAAAATGTTTTAAAGGCAATAACTAAAAAGACATAGCATATTCAAGAACAAAATAAATATTTTAGTAAACTAAAAACAGAATTGACATGCAAATCAGTAAGCATGATAGAAGATGTAGTCTTGCTAGTTTCCATGCCCAGCAGTGGTCATGGTAACCAAGACTTGCCTCTTCAAGAGAAACCTATCGTATAAGGTCTCCATACACAGTAGAGGTATTGATTGTTTGAAACTGATACCTGAAGAGAGGTTCCCCTATATCAAGGTAGGTTTCAAAAATAGTAGTCAGCCTGCTATTCTGTCTGAGAGACAGAAATACTAAGAAATACTAAGACACAGCTTTATGACCAAGAATTAAGCCAAACTGCTAACTAGCCTTATGACTGCATGTAAAATAGTCAATGTCACTGCAGGACAGGAACACCATCCTAGGACCTGATTCTAAAAGGCTTGGCAGACTTACATACAAAACAGGGAAACTGCTAAAGTGAGAGAAGAGAAAGGAAATATAACAAAGATAAAACTAAGGAAAAGGAAAAGACAAAAATTTTTTTCTCATTGAAATTGATTCTGCAAATCCAAATTCTAATAAAATCAGTGAGAGAATGGAGGGAGTCAGTAAAGATAATCACTAAGAATTATTCTGCGTTGAAATGTTAGTTTTCTTTTAATTGATGCATAATTGATTTATAATATTATCTTAGTTTTAGGCTTACAGCATGGTAATTCAGTATTTTTATAGGTGCTACTTCTTTAAAAGTTATTAAAAATTAATGACTATAATTCATTTTGCTGTACAATTAAATCATTTTTGCTTATTTAGTTTATGCATATTAATTTGTATCTCTTAATCCCATACTAGGGCTTCCCTGGTGGCTCAGAGGTTAAAGCATCTGCCCGCAATGCGGGAGACCTGGGTTCGATCCCTGGGTCTGGAAGATCCCCCGGAAAAGGAAATGGCAACCCACTCCAGTACTCTTGCCTGGAGAATCCCATGGACAGAGGAGCTTGGTGGGCTACAGTGCACAGGGTCGCAAAGAGTCGGACACGACTGAGCGACTTCACTTTCCTTTTAATCCCATACTGCTATCTTACCCTTCCCCACTTCCCTCTCCCCTCTAGTAACCACTCGTTTGTTGTCTCTGTGAGTTTGTTTCTGTTTTGCATCTAATTCATTTGTTTTATTTTTTAGATTCCATATATAAATGATATCATACAATATTTGTCTTTCTCTTTCTGACTTATTTCACTGACTTTGTTTCTCTAGGTTCATCCACACTACTGCAAATGGCAGAATTTTATTCTTTTTTATGGCTGAGTAATTGAAAGAGCATTCCAATACTGAGAGGAAACATTTTTAAAAAAATAAGCACAAATCAAAACAGAATTTTGTGAAATTAAGGAATACAAATAGTAAAGAAAACAAAAAGCTATCAGAGAGAGGAGACATTGACTAAAGAAAAAGAAACTGAGGTCAATTTCCTTAAAAAATCTTTAAAAAGGCAGAAAAAATAAATCAGTGCTCAAATCAAGAAACTGAAAAGAAATACAGTACACCTAAGAAAATTAGATGGAAGGAAATTATAAAAGCAGATATGAATGAGAACTCAAAGTCAAGTGAAAATCAATGAAAATGAAATGAAAATCAACAGGTGGTTATTTAAAAACTGATGAATTAGGCAAAACTTAGTAAGGCAGGTTAAAAAAGAAACAAATCATAAAACAGTAATACTAGGATCAGAAAGGGATAACTAAAGATAAATTGAGATTTTTTAAGTAACAAGAAAATAATATTGGAAATGTCCAGAAATTTACAGCACAGTTTATATGAGTACCATTGAATTTGTCATTAAATAAATTGAATTGATTGTCAAAAGTCTTCTCACAAAAGAGACAAAAGGCTCAGGTAGTTTTACAGGTGAATTTTCACAGATATCATTAGATAAATATTTTCTATCATGTACAAACTCTTCCAAGTACAGAAATAGATACATACAGCAATTTATATGTCTTATATAATTTTGACACCAAAACTAGAAAAGGGAACTAAAGAAAGTAAAACCATAGATCTATTTCACTTCCAGTATACCTGCAAAAATCCCAAATAAAATATTGGTGAGTAGAATTCATCAGTGAATATTAAAATATTATATCACATCCAAATAACATTATTCTCAGAAATCAAATGGTGTTCCTACATTAAAAATCTATTAAAGTAATAAATCACAATTAGAAATTAAAAGAGAAAAATATGATTCTTTTAATAAATGCAAACATTTGATAATTCAACTTACATGTGTGATACAGCCCTGAGCATGCTTAATATAGAAAGGAAATTTCTTCACCTGATAAAGGTATTCATTGAAGAATTGCAATAAAATCTAAATTTAATGGTGAAATTTTAGAATTATTTCATGCAAAGTTAGGAACAAAATGGAATTCTTATGTTGCTAGTTGTATTCAACACTCTACTGCAGTTTCTATCTAATGCAGAAAGACAAAATGTGGCATAAAATGAGTAAAAATTAGAAATGAAAGGTCAAAGCATCTTCATTTGTAACTGATTGTCTATGTGGTATAACCAAGAGAAACTGCCAATACATTTTTAAGAACTAAGAGAATCCACATTACTACTCATTAAAAGATCAATGTGAAAAAAATTTACTCAAAAATGCAATGGAAAAATAATTTCCATTTACAGTGCAACAAAAACTTAAGGTATCTGAAAATAAATAACAAGAGACATACAACACCTTTATAAAGAAAATTGCAAAACATTACTGAAAAAAATTTTAAAAAAGAAGTAAATATAATATTTTCATGGTAAAAAGTCATGATTATAAAGATGTAATTTTGACAGTTTTAATAAAGAACAGAGTGAAAGGTTTGTCATATCTAAAGTAAATACTTTGTGTAAAGCATTAGTATGATAACTTACCCTTGCAGGGCATCTGATCTTACCCAAAACATCCATAGACAGTTGGTCCGCAAGACATCTGGTCCCTGCCAAAAGGTATTTGATATTTGGTTCTGTCCAAAACCATCTGTCCATGAGCAATACAGTCAGGGACATTCTGGACAGGACCAAATTTAAGGGACCTTCTGGCACAGACCAAAATTCTTATGGACATTTTGGACAGGACCAAATGCTTGCCAACCTAACCTGCTGTCAGTTCAGGAATAGACAAATAGACAGTTGGATCAGAATAAAAATCCTAAAAAGAGACTCATACATAAAACAATTTTTTAAAAAAGAAAAAATAATGCTCCAATGTCCTAAATCCAAGATCCTGTATAATGCGATTGCAATGCCAAAATTCATGGTTTCACGTACAGGAAAAATTTAAGGTTTCTTTTTGAAACCTCAGAAAAATAATGGCCTCTTTTAGTCTGCCTCAAGCTCACCTCTCTGAACTATTTTGGCACTGCTAAGTACTTCTGCTTGAAACTTTCTCTTCTTTTACTACCACAACACTGTACTTCCCAGGTCCTAGTTTTCTCATGATATGTTTACTTGCTACTTTTCATCATTTGACTCCTCAGATAAATGTTTATCAGGATTCTAAAACCTTTTTACCTTTGACTAGGATTTTTAATCCTAGAGAAGTTCCCTGGTGGCTCAGACAGTAAAAGCGGCTGCTTGCAATGCGGGAGAGCTGGGTTTGATACCTGGGTTGGGAAGATCCCCTGGAGAAGGAAATTATATACTATTCCAGTACTCTTGCTTGGAAAATTCCATGAATGGAGGAGCCTCCTAGGCTACAGTTCATGAGGTTGCAAAGAGTCGGACATGACTGAATGACTTCACTTTTGTCTCAGCACTTCAGTGTCAATGAATCAAGTTGTTCAGTCGCTAAGTCGTGTCTGACTCTTTGTGACCAGCCTCCCCTGTCTTTCAGTATCTCCTATAGTTTGCTCACATTCATGTCTATTGAGTTGGTGATGCTAACCATCTCATCCTCTGGTGCCCTCTTCTTTTGCCTTCAATCTTTCCCAGCATCAGCGTCTTTTCCAATGAGTCAGCTATGTGAGTCAGATGACCAAAGTGTTGGAGCTTCAGCATCCATTCTTCCAAAGGATATTCAGAATTGATTTCCTTTAGGATTGATTGGTTTGATCTCCTTGCAGTCCAAGGGACCCTCGAATCTTCTCCAGTATCACAATTTGAAAGCATCAATTCTTTGGTACTCAGCCTTCAGATGGTTAGGGGCTTCCCTGGTGGCTCAGAGGTTAAAGCATCTGCCTGGAGTGTGGGAGACCTGGGTTCTATCCCTGGGTTGGGAAGATCCCCTGGAAAAGGAAATGGCAACCCACTCCAGTATTCTTGCCTGGAAAATCCCATGGACGGAGGAGCCTGGTGGGCTACAGTCCACGGGGTCGCAAAGAGTTGGACACGACTGAGTGACTTCACTTCACTTCACTTCAGATGTTTATCAAAAAGTATTTCTGTGATATATCACATGTGCTATTTGGCATTAAGTTCATGAGTTTAAAATGAATGATGCTGCTGTACTCAATTCTTTCATTTTCTTTTCTATGAGAACAAGTTTTCCCAGCACTTTAAGCAGCTATGATAATAAAAAGGAAGGAATAGAAGAGATGCTGAACACTGCTCATTTTAACAGTACTTAACAGCACACATAAACTTATTGGAAAAACAGAAAGCCCTGTCCATCTCAAACAGAAATGCATTTTCAATTAAATTTTAACATTCAACAATTTTTCCAAAATTTATAACATATTTGTAGTTTGCTCAATCTTGTAATAAAAGTAATTATAGTAACTCAGTCCAAAAGAAAGCAGTTTGAATTTAGAATTTTATGTCAAAGTAAATTTTTAAAAATAGATTTATATACTTTTTGGTTGCAAAGACATATGATAGAGTGACCAATAAAATTATATGAAGTCTAAAACATTACATTATAAAACAAAGACCGTGAGAAACATGGAATAGAAATATAAATTCAAGGAGAGAAAATTTCCACTACTGAAAAGCCACTTGTTCATTAGAGAAGAGAAAAAAAAAATAAATTATAGTATTTATCAACCAACTATGCTTTTTAGATTCCATTTGATTAATTTGAACATCATCTAAAAGATCAATGTGGAAAGCATCATAAATTACATTCTTGGAAACTATTAAAACTTATGTTGAAATTTTTTAGATGTGAACTTGAAAATGTGTCAGAGGGTACATGGTTTTTCCAAGTATTCTTAGGGAGTAAATAAGAAAAATGGATTGAGAACCACTGCTTCATTTCACAGGCCCAATTTACTATGGGTTTCCCTAGTCTTTCACTGCAGCCTTGGTAGTTTTAAATCTATATCATAAAATTTTGTTAAATTAAAATTTTAAATTCTTTGCACTGTAGATTTAAACTGTTCTCCTTAAGCCAAGAGAAATATGGAGATCATGTATTTCCTGCAATTAATCCTAGTTTTCCATATTATATTCCTCATTTATGTAAATATTCATATTTTAAATTGCAGATGGCAAATTCATAGAAAATCGGTATCCCCATCAAAGCACACATACACTTTTTAAGCTCTGTCTATATGGTGATTCATAATGAGTGTATGCTTGTCCATCAGCTACAATATTCTGGCTTCTGGTTTCTACAGCCTCAACTAGTTTTTCAAGGATGAGTGCAAATGTGGTTCCTCTATGAAACCTTCTGCGCTCTCAGGCAAAGTCAATCATTTTTACTAAGGAGCTTCCATAGTATATGATCCCCTCATCCATCATGCTCTGGTCTAGAGCAGTAAATATACAATCGATCAAAGTCACTGTGGCTGTGAGTTCAAAGTCAGTGGGAAACCTAAACTGGAGGAAACAGCCTGCAAGGCAAAGACCACAGTCCTGGACACAACTTGACAAAGAATGGTTGTTGATGCAGGCTCAGCTTGGCAGGTCCTGGCATTGTCATGTCAGAAAACTTTTCCCATGGTGATCATATCTCGAGAGAAGCTCAAGCAAAGAGAAAAGAGTAATGATGCAAAAGGAATAGGAACTGAACAGTTTTCCATTCAAAGCAATCCCACAGATGCTGGAGCAGCCATTAGCATACTTCATCTTGTAAAGCCGTGTTTGTTTAGACAGAACTGGCAGCTTTGCAGTCTTGCCTAAGCAGGATTTAGAGATGAAAAGCCATGGAGAAACCTTCTATCTTGTTACACATCCCATCATAAGGCTGACATTTTCTGTTCTGTTTGCTATGGGCTGGTGTGTGGCTTTAATTTGGTTTAACCTCCAGTCTCCAACCGCCAACCCTTGCCAAATCAAAAAGCAGGCAGGGAGGGGGTGAAGGGGAAAAAATACATATGCACTTGCATTCACCAAGTGATCTCAGAAGTAACTTAATACTGCTTCAGGTCATCCATGTCTTACAAATCAGTTTCATTCTGTGGATTGTTTACACACCACTTCTTGTGTGTCTCTAATAAATTAAAATCTGCTGAAATGGTAAAATATACTGGAGATATAGTGAATGGTCTCCAGGCTACACAGAGGGGCCATTATTCTAAGAGGAAGTAGGAAAAGCAATCATAAAATTTTGAAAAATTATGCAATAACTTTGTACTTATTGCCCATCTGTATTCATTACAATGATCTACTTCATAGACATATAAATAGAATGGGAAAGTAACAGATCTGCAGTGTGCTCTAGACATGGCTGTCAACTGCAGTCAAAGAAATTCAATTAAAGTCTTTAATAAAGAAAACTCCAAAAATGCCAAGCATCTGTCTGCATATTTCTTTATGCTGTCCTGAAGTTACTCACTTAATTTCCTTCCAGTCTTTCCCTTTCTCTTCCCAGAAAGTCCCTTTTGTAGAGAGATAAGAAGCCAAGTTACAATGGGTTTACTAGGGGACATGGGTGTGTGTATGGCATCATTCTCAAATGGTTTTGAGCTCTCCACATCACATCCTCCGTCAGCACTTACTTGAGCTCCAGCAGGACAGCATCGTACTAGATGTTCAAAGCCATTTAGGACTGAAGAAAAGGACAACACAGATAAAATCATAAAATTGCCAGTGACTCTGAACAGATTTTGCAACAGGCACAGTGATCAAAATGGCCTAACCAAGATGCGTTTTAATCATATTTGGGCGTGGGAGAATTCTCAGGGTCAGAGAAATGATTCTGTGTTTTGTTTAGTTTTGGCCAAACTCTCTTCTTCAATTATCTCTGAAAAACAAAGCCCTGCCTGGTTTTGTTTTAATGTTAATGCAAAATATGTCACCTTGAGGAGGTCTTTTGCTTATAATCAGATCTGTATATTTAAAAGCATATTTTCAATCAGACCATGCTTATTTGAACATCTACCCTTTTGAAACTGAACCACTTTAAATTGTGCTGGGAATCATACAAATTGACCATTGTGAGGAAAAAAAAAGTTCTAGATCTGTCTTTTTTTTTTCTCCAAAGCTCAGTGTCAAAATATTTAGCATCACTGTTGTTTTAAAATTCAAAATAAAAAAGTAATAGATATAATGTGAAAGAAAACTGTGGCTGAGAGCAAGAAGGGAAATTAACCACCTTTCCAACCCAGGAGCCAGCATGTGAAAGATGTTCAATTAACTCAGGCTCATTCAATACATTCAAATGCTTCCTTGTCACCTCCTCCTTTTTTCCTTCTCTTTATCTTTCTTTTTCTTGCTCTCATTGCTCATTTCTTTCTCCTCTTCCTCCCTCTCCTTTTCCCCTCATATTTGCCAGTCAGCAAAATTTGGAAATTCTGTTTCATTCCCTGGTACAGTAAGTATAGGATGATTTACAATAGAAAGATAGTTTCCCTTTGATAACTTACAGTGGTGCTGGTCTCTTGGAAAAAATGCCATCAAGAACTTTCAAGATTTTGTCAAATCATCACAAAGGAGAAAAGAAAGGGAAGAACAAATATCTATCTGCTTTTCAAATACCACACTTTCTCTTTCTGCAGAAAAATAAAAAATGAATATACATAAATAGTGAAAATATGTTAGCCAGTTGGAGTTGCAAGAACATTATTCAGCGCATCACTTAATCACAGAAACCACAATGCAGGGGAAAATCTGAACCCAAATATGCTATTTAATAATCACTGAGGGTCAGAGAGAACCCACAAGCATCCCAGAATCTGTGTCCTTAGCTTACCTCCAATCTGGAAGGGGTGGAGAGATAATGAGAGAGGAAACAGTATGTATTCCCAAATGCTGCTTACAGGTCTCTGTTCAGCATTTAGCCATGAAGCCAATTAAAGACAGAGCTGCAGTGTGGCCCTTTTCCTCATTTGAAAGAATTGCAGTGGCTGATATTTTTTAACTTTGTTTTGCTTTACTTTACCAAACATTCTGAGAGTTAGTCTCAGAAAGAGGTAAGTCTTGAGAGAATTTCTGAATGAAGAGTAAAAGAGGGACATTTCAAAATATGTTTGTAGAACATAACCTTGGAGATGACGCAGCAGCCTGGGAATGGGGTGGGGTGAAGCACAAGGAGGGGGTGAAGTAAAGAAGCTGCAAGGAAGCTGGTCCCAAGCCAGGACACAGTTCATCAAGCCCCAAAGGAACCCTTGAAAAAGAATCTGGGAGAAGAATCCTCAAACAAGAAGGCTCAGAGGACATTGGAAAATCGGAGTGGGGGGAAAACCTGGCAAACAGAAACCAAGAAGAAGAGTTGGCAGGGTGTGAAAGGGCTCAGGAATGTGAAGTTTGCATGGCAGTGAGACACCCACGTGGAGGTGGTTATAGCCTTCTTGCCATAGTATATGTTTCATGTACTCAAGTCAAAAATTGGAAGTCTCTAGGGCTTATCATGTAAAAGAACATGAGGAAAACATAATAACATTCTATATATTATATAGATGCTTGACTTTATTGAGGTTGCTTTAACTAGCATGGGTCTGTTCTCTTCCTTTAAGTATCCCGCAGAGTAACTCAGATGACCTCATTCAAACTAATAAGCATCATTTTCTTCATCTCTTAAATCCACATCCCTTTGCTTCTTAAACATCATGGAAGGGGAATGTGACATTTTAGAAGGTGTTGTGCTGACAGCCCCACAAACTGAGGCTCCATCTAACCAAAAAGGAAAATCTGTGCTAGAGCTGTTAAATGCTCTCTCCCCTATGTCCTCCACAATGTACTCAATCCAGCCAGGTTGGGATTATGGAATAGTTTAAATGCATTGGGTATCAGTAAATGTAGCTTGCACCGTAAACATTGTTTCTTCTTTAAATGTCTGTCCATGAAATTCTGGAGGACAAGGGCATTGTCTTACTCATCTTTGAGAAGATAATTCTGACTGAGTAAAGGACAGTATCTGGCACAGTGCCTTAGAACATAACAGCTTCTCATGATGTGCTTATTGGATGCATGGAAATTATTTGACTTCTGAAACTAAGTATCAGGAAACAAAGGTATATCATCAGAAAACTTCAGAGTATAAATGTTTGATAAGGCTTAAGTATTTTCCTTTTTCTGAAAGAGTGTGATGGAGGAGTCTAATCTCTCTGCTTCTTCATAGTTTCTAGAGTTCTTTGGGCAAAGCTGTTACCAATTTAAGTAAGTGTAAGTGAAGTCGCTCAGTGTCCGACTCTTTGCGACCCCATGGACTGTAGCCTACCAGGCTCCTCTGTCCATGGGATTTTCCAGGCAATAGTACTGGAGTGGATTGCCATTTCTTTCTCCAGGGGATCTTCCCGACCCAGGGATAGAACCTGGGTCTCCTGCATTGTAGACAGATGCTTTACCATCTGAGCCACCAGGGGGTACTCAATTAACATCTCAAAAATCAAGTAATTGAATAGATCCTCAGTCCTTTCTCCTGACAGACTTTAAACAGGCCAAAGCCAAAATGGTATAACAAAAGTGCCTATGTCATATTAATCCTTTACCCTTATGTTGCAACAATTTCTCTATTGCTGTATTTTTGTGATAAACATATTTTCAACCCTATGTAGTCAAATTCATTGCCTTTTACTTTCTTCAATGCTTTGTTTAGAAAGGTTTAAATGCCAGAGAATTATATATATATTGACCTCTGATTATTCTATTGTTTTTATTATTTTACATTTACATTCAGTTTATTTGGAACTGAATTTGATGAGTAGGGCATAGGGAAAATATAACTTTACCTACGCTTTTCCTAAATATCTAGTCAGTTGTTCTAGAACTACAATGTTATCATTTACTAAACTCATCTATATTTGGGGCTTTCCTAGTGGCTCAGACAGTGAAGAATCTGCCTGCAATGCAGGAGACCCAGGATTGATCCCTGGATCAGGAAGATCCCTTGGAGAAAGGAATGGCTACCCATTCTAGAATTCTTGCCTGAGAATTCCATGGACAGAGGAACCTGGCAGGCTAAAGTCCACAGGGTCACAAACAGTCAGAAACAGCAGAGTGGCTAACACACTCACTTTCATACCTCATTATCTATATTTGAATTTACTTCTGAACTTTGTATTGTATTATGTTGATTTTCTACAAGAGTAGGAACATTGCCTTATAACATTTTTGTATTTCTAGGGAGTATAACAACTCTTTAGTTCAGTTCAGTTCAGTCACTTGGTTGTGTCCTTGTCTTTGCCACCCCATGGACTGCAGCCTACCAGGCCTCCCTGTCCATCACCAACTCCTGGAGCTTACTCAAGCTCATGTCCATAGAGTAAGTGATGCCATCCAACCATCTCATCCTCTGTTGTTCCCTTCTCCTCCCACCCTCAAACTTTCCCAGCATCAGGGTCTTTTCCAGTGAGTCAGTTCTTCACATCAGGCGGCCAAAGTATTGAAGTTTCAGCTTCAGCATCAGTCCTTCCAACGAATATTCAGGACTGATTTCCTTTAGGATGAACTGGTTGGATCTCCTTGCAGTCCAAGGGACTCTCAAGAATCTTCTCCAATCTTCAAAAGCATCAATTCTTCCGTGCTCAGCTTTCTTTATAGGCCAACTCGAACATCCATACATGACTACTGGAAAAACCATAGCTCTGACTAGACTGACATTTGTCGGCAAAGTAATGTTCCTGTTTTTTAATATGCTGTCTAGGTTGGTCATAGATTTTCTTCCAAGAAGCAAGCATCTTTTAATTTCATGGCTGCAGTCACAATCTGCAGTGATTTTGGAGCCCCTCAAAAATAAAGTCTGTCAATGTTTCCATTGTTTTCCCATCTATTTTCCATGAAGTGATGGGTTCAGATGCCATGATCTTCATTTTTTGAATGTTGAGTTTTAAGCCAGGTTTTTCACTCTCCTCTTTCACTTTCATCAAGAGAGTCTTTAGTTCTTCTTTGCTTTCTGCTATAAGGGTGGTTTCATCTGCATATTTTAGGTTATTGATATTTCTCCTGGCGATCTTAATTCCAGCTTGTGCTTCATCCAGCCCATCATTTCTCATGATGTACTCTGCATATAAGTTAAATAAGCAGGATGACAATATACAGCCTTTACATACTCCTTTTCCTATTTGGAACCAGTCTGTTGTTCCACATCCAGTTCTAACTGTTGCTTCTTGATCTGCATACAGATTTCTCAGGGAGCAGGTAAGGTGGTCTAGTATTTCCATCTCTTGAAGAATTTCCTTAGTGGTCAATAATTATTGATTCAATAGATAAATTGTCTACTTCAGTTAATCTATATATCAAACTTGCTCATTCTACTGCATAAGTATCTCTGGAATGATTTCTTTTTCTTTTCTTCAACCACATTGTCTGCTCTCATTCAGGCTCTAAAAATTATGCCCTTTTTTAAATGCATCTTACAGATAACTGGAATAAAGATTTTAAAATGCAAGTCTGACCAATTAACTTCCCTAATAAAAATCTGTAAATGACTACTCATTTCATTTTGTGTTCCATACCTTCAAGGTCTGTCAAGAACCTGAGATCAATCAAGTGAAACTATTCATGGTCTCTCAAACATGCCTTATTGTTTTGTTGTTGTTGTTTGTTTTATCTGTTTTAATACTTGCCCTTGTAAAAGTTGCACAGCTTGGTAAGTGCTATGATACAGGTATGGACAAAGTGGATTAAAAAGCAAAGAAGGATTCTTGGGAATAGAAAGGTGAGCTTGGGCAGAATGAACAAAGGCACAGAAGTATGGAAGAGCAGTTTTGCTGTTCCACTACCACAAGTCATTGAATATGACAAGGGTGTGGGTAAAGGTGGAGACATAAATGGGGTTGAGATCACACATGCTCTTGAAGATCATGCTATGGACTTTGAGTTTTTCCTATAGGATTATGGTGTCAGTATTTTGATTACAATTTTGGGGGTGGGGCAGAAAGTAAATTTGGCATTAGTCTGCCGGATGGATTGACAGAGCATAAGCCTAAAAGCCAGAAACCAGATTAATAATAAATGGTTCAATAATACAGGTAATATACAATAAGGGTTTGAGCCTATGCAATAGTGTTGAGAACCAGAGGAAGAGACACATATAACATTAATAAAGAAATATAAGATTTGGGGACTGATAGAACATGATGGTGAATAAAAGGAACACCTAGTGAGTGATCTCCCCAACCCCTCAAATCTTCTACTTTCCAGCATTCCTGGTTTGACCAGTTGGGTACATGGTAATGTTCTTTACTAAGATAGGAAATACAGGAAGAAGATCTGTTCAGAAGGTTGCTGGGCAATGAGGATGAAAGGAAAGACAGTACACTCATTATTGGACACATAGAGAGTTTCCAGAAGGGAGCGGTCAGGAACATCAAATGCTGCAGACAGGAAAGTTAGAGGCAGACTGAAAAGTGCCCATTTTTAACTTAACAGTTA
This sequence comes from Oryx dammah, assembly GCF_014754425.2. NCBI lineage: Eukaryota > Metazoa > Chordata > Mammalia > Artiodactyla > Bovidae > Oryx > Oryx dammah. The sequence goes on along the minus strand of NW_024070213.1, from coordinate 37,872,512 downwards.
GGTTTGGGTGTTTCTCCCAGAAGCTGAGAAGAAGAAAGCAGTGACTGTTAGTATAACATGAATTTCCTTGGAAGTAAGCTTAACTGTGAAAGGAAGTGGACAAGCTGATTGGTGGCTACAACAGGCACCTGTACTGCACCTTTTATTTTGCCATGGGATCCATGGGAGTCAATATTGTCTCTCACAGTGAAGTGTAACATCTTTGAGGCCAGATACTGTGTCGTGGTTTCCTGGATGACCACTTGGTTCTCGAAGCCCTAAAATTTTACAAGTTTCTAATCCTCCACAGTGTCTATAATTATCCTGGTACCGAGGCAGTAGCATTCAATTAAATAGTTGTTGAATACTGTGGATAGGTGACTCACAACACTGAACTGGATTATTCAAAATGTCAGTGCCTCCATTTCCTGCTCATCAGCAGCAATTACTATTTGAGTTCTTTTAATAGTAAATTGAACATGGAAACATTGTCCTTGCTGTCAAGAATTTTCACATTCGTCTCTTTAATGAAAAGACCAGTCTTCCGTCCTCCCTTAAAATGTTATGAGGGGTAGTGAACACACAGGGCTAGCGCACACATAGGGCACGAGCACTCAGCCAATACATAAACTCTCCCTTCATATATTATGTGCTCTGGGTAGGTACAACCACGAGGCAGCTAACCACACGAGATGTTTTTAGGTCTGGCAAGTGAGATGGAAAGCTCGCTGCATCAGTGTCCTCTGTGAGTGCCTGCACGCTTTCTGGTTTCAGGCTGGAAACGTCCTGTGGTGTGTCTGGCCTGGCCAAACCCAGGAAGTACTGAACTTATTAAAATTGAAAAACAAACCAAAGATATTTGGAACCTCCCAAAACACTCACGTTGTGTCTGAGGGTGAAGGTTTGGATTCATTTCTGATTTGACGCGAGTACCATACATCAGGAAAACACAAACAGTGCTGGGTAATTTCACAAAAGGGCTACACCCTTGCCTTCAGTCAGGACAGTCAGCAAAGCAGTCCCTGTAGCAGGGCCTAGAGGAATTTCATGAAACCTTCTCTCTTCTTTTGATCCCTTTTTGCTCTGTTGCCATAGCAATTTGTGTTTTTGTGGACAATTTTTAGACAGTTTGACATGAACATGCTGAAGCAGGACTGGGAGTACCTTGTCCCAGGAGCCTGTGGAGGCTGCCTTATTTCTATCTCTGCATTTAGATGAATCTGGCTTACAGTGGGCCCTGGGGCAGCCCCCAGTCTAACCTATTACTTGTAAAGACCCAGACCACTCGTGAATAATCCACTAGCATCTGTGGATGGGTAAGCAGGAGTTGGCTCAATCAAGCTGATGAGCAAACATGAACCTAATGGTTAGGAATGAGGCTTCTGTAACAACACACAAGGGTGTGTTTGCCTACAAATTATGTTTAGATCATTGCAAAGAATTATAGAATTATCTAGAGCTGGAAGTAACCAGAGCAGCTATGAAGTTCCACTCCTCCATTTTTTTTTTTCATGAAAGAAGTAAGCACAGAGATTTTTAGGGTGAGTTATCCAAAGTCAGCGTCTGTTAGTGATGCAGCCCAAACTAGGAACCCTGTGCTGACCTTTCTCCTTTTCAGTGCTAACACACATACCACACGCGCACACACACACACACACACGCGTGCCAGGCAAGCTATTTTTAACATAACCGCACTTCATTAGAGATTTACAGAAAATAGTTCTTCTGGCTATAAAAAGACATTTAGTGTGTGGAGGACCTCTTTAATTTAATCCTGACACAGCTGCTTATAAATAGGATTTTCAATTTCTGAGAGATAGATAAATTAATTTATAGAAGATTATTGGGACACTCTGAGGAGGAAAAGTACTGAGACTCTCTTCATTAAAATCCAAAGTATTTAAAACATACAGGTTCAGCTGAAGTGACCCTGTTTAAGGTCAAGCAGAACGGGAGATGGGGTCACTAAGGCAGAATTCACCTGAGAAAGAGTCTACCACGATGGTGCAGCAATAGAGAAGGCTGACATCCAAGGCCTGGAAAGAAGACAGCTGCGCAGACCAGCATCTCTGGCCCAGCCATTCTTGAGTCAACTTGTACTGGGGAAGTGGCTGGGCTGTGGAACCCACGGAATCCAGGACAGCTTTGATCCAGAATGTTCCTAGCTTAGTGTACCACAGAGAAAAGGAGCTGCCTTCCCAACACTGTAGGGAACAACTACACAGTGAGCAGAGTTCTTTTTCAATGGCAATGACCTGAGTGCTGGACTGCTATGGAACCACATTTCTGAGGGCAGCCAAGGTTAGTGGAAGAACCACACCAAGCTGTGGCTTTAGCTTTCACAACCGCAGCAAATGGGTGCCAGGGACTCTCTGAACTTGTGGTTGCAGACCCAGGAATGCTAGAATTTTAGGAGGCAACAACAAGCTTTGACCTTATCAGTGGTGCCAGCAACAAGTGGGAAGGGGGCATCTCTTTAGACCATGAATTTCAGTGGTGCCCCCTGGTCTCTGACTTAAGTGACAGCAATTGTAGTTGAGCAGGGCATACAGATCACCCAGTATGGGTGGTAAAGATGGATTCTTCCAATCTCAAAGAGGTCATCATCTTTTCATCTCCTCTAATTAGGTGTCAGCAATCTGAGCTAGCTCTTTGGACATGAGTAAGAATCTAAGGAGATTCTTGGGTGTGTTGGAGAAAGCAGGTGGGAGAGAGGAATGGTCTTCTTGGGATGTCACTGCCTGATAACATTGTAAATACTCCAGACTATTGAAGCAGGTTGTGCTAGTCAGTTTAACCATTTTACTTAAGGATATGACATTTAAATTCAACAAATTTTTATTTCTTCTCATTTAAAATCTGAATAGTATGTCTGAACTCACTCTGAAATATAGTGACCCTGTACACCTTTAAGAAGCTTCTTCCATTCTTATAAATGATTTCCCTACATTGTATTATGTGACAGGTTTCCAACCCTCCAAAGGCTTTCTTCTTTCTGCACTTAGCACCCTCTCTAGAATAAAGGGAACTATTCAAACCAATTTAAATATTAAATACAGTTCCTAGCTCCTTGAATTCCCAGATGAAGCATAATAAGAAAGAGAATATCCAAAGAATGGTCTATAATAGATGTTAAGCAAATTCACTTTGGGATGAAGGAAGGGGACCTTTAGCTTGTAGCTGTTTCCCTTACAAGTAGTAAAATCGTTTTCCTTCATTAGAATTTGTTTTCATGCAAGTTTTTCTTGTCTTAGTGAAGGAAAATAGTATACTTATTGCCTGTGACATCCCTCTTAGTCTCAAATGTCCACATCAAATGTCATCTCCCCTGTAAATCTTTCTACAATGACCTCATGACCCAATCAAGATTATGTATTTCCCCCAGCTTCCCCCACTTTTCTTTTTTCTTTCCATTAGATTCAGTAACAGTGCATATGCACCTCTTTCCTCTTCTACACAGCTAGTTTCTGGAAGACAAAGACTGTATCATATTCATCTTTATAATGCCAGTATTTTCCCATAGATTAGGTGTCTACTAAAAATCTTGTTGACTGTAACTGAGCCTACAAATATTTCAAGAATATAGAGTTAATTTTAAATTTTAAGGAACACTCAGTTGGCTGGGAGTATCTGCCTCAGAGAACCAGTAAATTATTTAGAATGCATAGATTTGGGGAGTGTGGAATGAGACGTAGCAACTCAATGGTTTATTACTCTGGAAACTGGAAAAACCACCATTGTCACACTGATCCTGTTTACCAGCTGGAAACTGATGAGGACAGTCTCTACCCTACCTACCACATAAGTACCTGTGTGGATTAAAAACACATTCTGATATAGATGACAGCATTTTGTAAATAGTAACATGTCACTTAAAATTATTAGAATTATTTTTTATTCTTCTCATATATTTTTATAATTCTGCATATGATCATTTTATTTCAGTCTTTAAAATACACAAAGGCTAAAAACTAAAAGAGAAATGTAAATTTATATTATTTATTTTTACCGACTAGATGATGATTTTATCCTCCTATGTAAAAAAGTGTTTAATTAAAAAAAATACCAAAAAATTTAATAAGATGGCTTGCAATCTATTGGCAGTATTTCATAACTTTAGTCATGGCTCAGCTGTTGCCTGAGAGTTTCTACATGGGGATTTACTTTCTGCAACTGGCAATGTTACAGAATAATAAAATCAGTGTCTTCAGGAGGTCATCCAAATCCAGCTTTATCCTTCTGCACAGGGCTGCATGGTGGATATGGTAGCCTGTTCTGTAAAAAGCTCCAAAGATTGGACTTCTATTATTTTACTTAAATAAACTAGTATTTTCTCCATCACTTAGAATGAGAAAGCTCTTTACTTGCAGCCCAAATCCCCTAGTATGAGATTCATTTCTTCTTGTTCTAACCACAGTGTTAGATATCAGAGAGCTCCTGCTTTAAGTTACCGATATACTGCTGCTGCTGCTGCTAAGTCGCTTCAGTAATGTCTGACTCTGTGTGACCCCATAGACGGCAGCCCACCAGGCTCCAACGTCCCTGGGATTCTCCAGGAAAGAACACTGGAGTGGGTTGCCATTTCCTTTTCCAATGCATGAAAGTGAAAAGTGAAAGTGAAGTTGCTCAGTCGTGTCAGACTCTTTGCGACCCCATGGACTACAGCCTACCAGGCTCCTCCATCCATGGGATTCTCCAGGCAAGAGTACTAGAAGAGTGTTAAACAATTGACCCAAACTTTATAATCCAAAATACAAAAGAAATAATTTGATCATTTTTAAATAAAATTAAAATTTGGTTTAAAAAAATTTTTTTTAGAAACTCATCTTTTATCTTTTTTTTTAATTCCCATTTTTTCTTCTGGATCTATTATAAAGTATGAAATAGGAAATGAAACATCATACAATTAAAATTATTCTACTATATACAGTGAAGTGAACATAGCAATCGAGAAGGATATTGGCCATTCAGTCTCAGCTTTGCTCCAGACTAACTGTTTTATCCCAAAGAAGCCATGCTACCTCTTCAGATCTCAATTTTTCTAAATGTTAAAGGTGCTGATTGTACTGGATGCCTTTCATTACTATTGTTCAATGACAGCCCAAGAGTAGGTAGGTGGACATTTAACAAAATTCCAAGATGACATTCTTCTTGGGACACCCAGAACATTTCTAAGTTAATTCTTTCCTCTGTGAATGAATGGGTGTGTAGATAAAGAGGTAGGTAGGTAGATAGATGATAGGTAGACAGATATATAGATAGATGAACATAAAACAAGATATTTCAAGTTTTTTAAACACAGAAAAAAGGAAAAAAATCCATTCTAGTTTAGTAACTATATAAGCACTATTTACAAAATTATGCATAGGTTCATGTTTAGTAGTCAAGCACCAACTTTTTAATGATAACTTTGAGGTTATGGAAGAAGACGTGATTTCATCAAGAACCACCGATAATGAAGTTTTAAAAGTATATGCATATGTAGAGGAATTGATGTCTAGAAAGAGAAGAAAGGCAAATGAGCTTGACTTCACATTTACTTCAGATTTACAAGATTCAGTTAACAATAAGCAGTGATATCTAGCTCTATCACAATTGAAATAGCTTAGTTTTAGGATAGATATCTTCTGTTTCAGGACTTTTACAGTTAGCAAGTTTTGGTTGTTATATACTGTGCAAATAATAGCTTTTATAGAAAGTTTTAATGATTTGAGTATAAGATGGATGCAACTCCTCTAGGACATGTCCTAGAGGACCTGGGTAAGTCTCAGATACAATTCCTTGAATTATGTTTCCACTGCCTTTAGAATAAAGTTCAAAGCTTTCAATATGGTGCAGAAGACTTCGTTTTGTTAGGTCACTTTCTTTCTGTCATTAATTTTCTAAACTTGTAGTTCCTACAGTCCTCCATATGATTTCATGGCTCTGAGATCTTGCACACTCTGTTCTCTCAGTTTGAATGTCTTCCTTCCAAACACTTTGAAATCCTGATCCACAACTTGCTAGTCTGACAGGACTGGGATCTATCAATATTGCACTCACCGACTTATTCATTCAACAAAAATGTCTCAAACATTTGTTATACCCGGATAAGAATGGAGTCACCATCAGCAGTAATCAACAGATCAAACCAGTCAATTTTTAAGAAAATAAACTCTGACCATTCTTTGGAAGGACTGATGCTGAAGCTGAAGCTCCAATACTTCAGCAACCTGATGCAAAGAGCCTACTCATTGGAAAAGACCCTGATGCTGGGAAAGATTGAAGGCAAAAGGAGAAGGGGGCAGCAAGAGGATGAGATGTTTGAATGGCATCCCCAACTCACTGGACATGAGTTTGAACAAATTCTGGGAGATAGTGAAGAACAGGGAAACCTGGCGTGCTGCAGTCCATGGAGTCACAAAGAGTTGAACATGACTTAGTGACTGAGAAACAACAATAACAACAAGAATGCAGAGGTGTATTAGATCCTATGCCCCTGAGTATCTTACATTATAGGACAGAGACAAATAAATGTAATTCAATACCTTCAATAAAGTGTTAGGAATATTGAAATGAGGCTAGGATAAAATGTGGGCTGAAAGGAAGACGTGATGAATGCTATCTGATGGATTGGAAAGAGAAAAATCAGATGTTGCTTCCAAAAAATGAATGTGCTTACCAAACAGACCTTGGGGAAGATAAAAGGAGAGAATTCCAGGCAGAAAAGACTTTAGGAGTATTAAGAGAGATATAAGGAAGTACTATTATTAGATTTTGGTGATTGGGTTATATGAGAAATTATCTGAAATTTAAAGGCCTTTATCTTAGGTGCTAGGCTTGATTGTCAACATCATTAACTGAATCACGTATACACAGATCAAGTTTAGTGTGAGGAGCATTAGATACCTTTACTTCTAGATATGCTGGGGTGACTTTAGCATCCTAAGGTAAATATTCTAGTTATAAATATTGTCTACAACTCAGAAGAAAGATTTCTTCTGATAATAAAGCCTTGAGAACTGTCAGCATAGATAATATTTTACACCATGGCAGTAGAAGATACTGAGTAGAAAAAGCTTTGTAGAATGAGAATAGAAGAAAGCCTCGTCAGAGTCCTGGAGAACACCGACATTTAAGAAACAGATGGAAAAGAGAAGTTAGCTAGAACTTAAAAGAAATAAACATAAATAGAACTAGGTAGAAAGGTGTCTCATAAACCATGGGAGAAAAATCATAAGTGAAAGAAGGAAGATTACCACTGACCTCACAAAAATATGGAATATAATGAACAATTATATGACAAGAAATTAGATAGCCTAGATAAAATGGCCAAAGTTGTAGGAAGACATAAACTACTAAAAATTACTCAAAAGATAGAAAATTTGAGTAAATTTATAATAAGTAAACAGATTGAGTTAATAATTACAAAATTTCTCACAAAGAAAAGCCCAAGAAGAAAGAGACTACTTTACCAGTGATTTCTACCAAATGCTTTAAGAATAATTATTGTCAGTTCTTCACAAAATATTCCAAAAAGAAAAGAGTGGGTAACACTTTCTAACTTATTCCATGAAGTCAATACTACTTTGAGACTAAAAACAAAGACATCACATAAAAACTATAGACTAATATCCTTTAAAAATTCTCAACAAAGTATAGGCAAATTGAATTCAATAGCATATAGAAAGGATTATACGCTATGACCAAGTGGGCTTCATCCCTGGAATGCAAGGTTGGTTCAACATATTAAAATAAATTAATGTAATTCTTCATATTAGCATAAAAGTCAAACAATATACAATCAACTCAATAGGTATAGGAAAAGCATTTGACAAAATCTGATAATCTTTCATGACAAAATTACACGACAAACCAGAAACAGAGTAGTGAACTTCCTTAACCCAACAAAGGGCATCTAGAGAAAAACCCACAGGTATCATAATATGTAATAGTGGGAACAGAAAAGTTACCATGCAGAACACAAACAAAACAAGGATTCTGCTCTTCCCTCTTCTTTCCAACATGGTACTGGAGGTTCTAGCTCAGGCAATAAAAAAACACATATATAAAAGGCAATAAGATTGGAAAGGAAATAGCAAGACCATATTTCAGTTCAGTTCAGTCGCTCAGTTGTGTCCGACTCTTTGCGACCCCATGAATCGCAGCATGCCAGGCCTCCCTGTCCATCACCATCTCCCGGAGTTCACTCAAACTCACATCCATCGAGTTGGTGATGCCATCCAGCCATCTCATCCTCTGTCGTCCTCTTCTCCTCCTGCCCCCAATCCCTCCCAGCATCAGAGTCTTTTCCAATGAGTCAACTCTTTGCATGAGGTGGCCAAAATACTGGAGTTTAAGCTTTAGCATCAGTCCTTCCAATGAACACGCAGGACTGATTTCCTTTAGCATGGACTGGTTGGATCTCCTTGCAGTCCAAGGGACTCTCAAGAGTCTTCTCGAATACCACAGTTCAAAAGCATCAATTCTTCGGCTCTCAGCTTTCTTCACAGTCCAACTCTCACATCCATACATGACTACTGGAAAAACCATAGCCTTGACTAGATGGACCTTAGTCGGCAAAGTAATATCTCTGCTTTTTAATATGCTATCTAGGTTGGTCATAACTTTCCTTCCAAGGAGTAAGTGTCTTTTAATTTCATGGCTGCAAACCATATTTATTTGAGGATAAAATTATTGTTTATGTGTTATATATAAATAAAATAATTTATATATCTACACACTAGCAATAAACAGTCTGAAATAAAATTAAGAAAGTAATTCCACTTACAATAACACCAAAAAAAAAACAATACTTAGAAATTAATTTAAATAAGATGTGCAAGACATGTACACTGAAAGCTACAAAATGTGCTGGAGGTTCTGAGTGCCAAAAGCCAAGTTCCCTCAGTCATGTCTGATTCTTTGAGACCCTATGGGCTGTAGCCTGCAGTCATGTCTGATTCTTTGAGACCCTATGGGCTGTAGCCTGCCAGGCTCCTCTGTCCATGGGATTCTCCAGGCAAGATCCTCTTCCAGGGGATCTTTCTGACCAAGAGACAGAACCTGCATCTCTATGTCTCCTGCATTGGCAGATGGGTTCTTTACCACCTGGGAAGTTTCTAGTTGACTATATTTGAAAGAAATTTTAAAAGTAAGGTAAAATTTTCTTACATTTACCCACTTATTTACTATTTTCTTTGCTCTTCTATTTTCTATAGATATAACTTTCTAATGGATGTGAAAGCGGTAAAGAATCTGCTTGCCAAGCAGGAGACACAAGTTTGATTCCTGGGTCAAGACTTCCTGGAGAAGCAAATGGCAACCCATTTCAGTATTCTTGCCTGGGAAATCCCATGGACAGAGGAAACTGGCAGGCTTCAGTCCATAGGGTCACAAAAATGTCAGACACAATTTAGCAAATAATAACAAATCTCCAACTAATACCATTTGCCTTCTAAGTATTTTAATATTTTTATAGTGTAAGTTTACTGAAGCTGATTTTCCCAACTTTTATGAATCTGCAAAACTTTTCATTTTACTTTTAATTTCTAAAATACATAATTGCTGGCTGTGGATTCTAGGTTAACTTTATCATTTAAAAATTTCTATTATTTTCTGTCCTGCATAGTTTCAGGCAAGAAATGTGCCCTAATTTTTAACCTTATTTTTTTGTGTATAATGTAGCTTTTATTCTGACTGGTAGTGTTTAATTTTTTTTCCCTTCTTAGTAGCTTTCAAAACTCTGTGTTTATTCTACTTGAGTCTGTTGAGAGTATTGAATCTATAAATGCTTAGTTTACAGTAAATTTGAGAAATTTTAAGCTATTGTTTCTTCAAATATTTTTTCTCTCTTTCTTTTGGATTTCCAGTTACATATATTGCCTCTTACAGGTTACAGATGCTCTGCTAAAACTTTTAATCCTTTTTTCCTCTTTGCTCTATTGTGGATAGTTACTAGAGTTATATTTTCAAGTTCATTGATCATTCTTTCACAGTTTCTAGCTTACTTTCAGTCCTTTAAAGTGAAATTTTAATTTGAGATATTATATTTTTCATCTCTACCTAGAAGTTTCATTTGGAACTTTAAAAATTTTTTCATTTTTCTATCATTATGCTTATGCTTTCTTTTGAAATCTTGAACATTTAAAAATAGTTATATTAGATGCTTTAAAGTTCTTTTCATTTAATTCAATCATCTCTGTCATTTCTGGATATATTCATATTGATTAATAATATGTTACATTGTTTCTATTTTTCCTGTTAATATGTCACATTCTCCTGCTTCTTTCTACCTATAGTAAATTTTTTTTCAAGTGTAATTTTTATGTTTTCAAGTACTGGCTTTTATTTCTTTAAAATATTGACTTTTGTTTCAGCAAATAGTAAATTTCTGTGATCAATTTATCCTTTTGAGGCTTGTTTTCAAGTTTTTAAGAGAACATCTAGAGTAGCTTTGATTTAATGATAGTTTAGCACCACTAATAGAGCATAGCTCTTCTTGTATCTCTACCTATGGCTCGGGTATTTAACAAAGATTCTGTCTTTTGGGTAGTTAGACTTGAATGTCTCCCAGATCTGTGTAAATTCTAGGACTTACGTATATTAGATCTTTTCAATATATTTTTTTTTTACCTAGTCTCATAGGGTTTGCATTATGAAAATGCATAATATTTGGACACCATCTAAAAGGGACTCATGCAGATTTTTGGAGCTTTCTTTTTATCTATCTCTCTTCTTTTGGACAGTCTCTCATAAAAATGCCAGATGCTTCAGCTTCTCTGAACTCTTTTCTTTATCACCCTAACTCAGCAAGTCTATTATGCTTTGCTTAGAATCTCCCCAGCTGCACTCAGGTCCAGAAAACGTCCCTAAGCAGAAAGTCAGGGCAAATTCAGAGCTCTCCCTTCATTCACTCTTCTTTTTTCAGGAACCAGAGGCTTTTATTGTCTGTTGTCCAATGTATCAAAACCATTTCCATATTTCTAATTGTTTACTATAGGGAAATAAGCCCAATCCCAATTATTCTATCATCATAGCTGAAAATCATTAATTAAACCTTAAAACTGTCTTTTGATTCTATCCCACAAGTTATATTGTTGGAAGACAATTTTCCATAAGTCCTTGATATTTCTTGTATGTCCCCGTGAGCAGACATTGATTGCTCTATGTTCTCAGCTGTAATTTTAAGGGTGTTTGTGTAGCAAACAGTCTTGACATATATACTTAATGTCCCTCAGACAAAGGACAAGTTTCCTTACAGCTTTGAAAGATACCTTCCCCTGGAGGTATCAGGGGCTTCCCTGATAGCTCAGTTGGTAGAGAATCTGCCTGCAATGCAGAAGAGCCCGGTTCCATCCCTGGGTCGATTCTTGGGTTGAGAAGATCCACTGGAAAAGGGATAGGCTACCCACTCCAGTATTCTTGGGCTTCCCTTGTGGCCCAGCTGATAAAGAATCTGCCTGCAATGTGGGAGACCTGGGTTTGATCCCTGGATTGGGAAGATCCCCTGGAGAAGGGAAAATCTACCTACTTCAGTCTTCTGGCCTGGAGAATTCCATGGACTGTATAGTCCATAGCCTCACAAAGAGTTGGACAGACTGAGCGACTTTCACTTTCACTTTTCCCCTGGAACAAATGCAGACACATTTACTTACCTTTAAAAAAAAAAAAAAAAAAAAAAACCTGAGTTCCTTAAGTTCAGGGCCTGTGTCTTGTAAAGCAACTAACTACGTTTATAGGCATCTTCTGGCCCTCTTCACTATAGGAACTGTAGCTTGAAAAACTAGTGCTAAAATGCCCATGTCCTGTCTATGGTCATTGCTATCAATAATAAATTGTCCTTTGTCTCTGACCCGAGTATGATGTCTTTTGTTAGCATCCATGAAATTGTGATAGACTAAATAGTTTGCAAGTATGGTAAAATCTTAAACCTTTTGTGATTTTTAATACATACTTGCTGAATGTAACCATTTACATGTATACTGGAGGATATAAAAAATAAAACATATGGTAATTTATAATAATGGTTAATATTTATTTAGGGAATACTTTGCTAAAGGTAGGCTTCCCTTGTAGCTCAGTTGGTAAAGAATCTACCTGCAGTGCAGGAGACCAGAGTTCAATCCCTGGGTTAGGAAGATCCCCTGGAGGAGGAAATGGAAACCCACTCCGGTATCCTTGCCTGGAAAATCTCATGGACAGAGGAGTCTGGTGGGCTGCAGTCCATGGGGTTGCAAACAGTCGGGCATGACTGAACAACTAATATTTACTTACTTATTTGCTAAAGGTGCATTTGCACACAACCATTCCCCAAATTCAGCAAAGTAAGCATCTTTTTCCATTTTTCACACGAGAAACAAAGGTTCAGAGAGGATGTGATTTGGGCAAATTTAAATGCATAGTAAATAGTAAGTCAACATTCAAATTTAAGCTTTTCTGTTCTCTTTCCAATGTCATGAAAACCCCTAGCACTACACAGTTATAACAATATTAACACAAAAAGCATATAATTGAGGTTTAAATCATGTGGTAGACTAAAATAACTATAGAAATTCAGAAGAAAGGGAGTCTAGTGCCAGCTAAATTCTTCAGAAAAGACTGAAAGATTGACTGGAAGAAGAACCAAGTAACCCAAACTAGTGTCGAAGACTGACACTTAAAGTCTTTCCGTGAAGGTCGCTATAAATCCCACAGTCTACAGCAAAGCTGTGCTATTTTCTGCTTCAAAATTGAGGATATAAAGAGAGCATATCCATGAAACACTGAGTTATAATGCCTTTTTCCTTATTTATACAACTCCTAAGAATCCACATGCTGTTCGTAATTGGACTGTAGACTGACAGAAGTGTTTCTTTCAGTGATTACAAGCACAATGGGACACACTTCAGCCTCCAAAGGTACCATGAGAATGTGTGTGTGTGTTTGTGGCAGTGGGGAGGGAGGTGGTTCTTGGCAAAGGATTGGACAAAATAATTTCTTCTTTCAATTCTCACCTGGAAAAGTAAATAAATAAGAAAAACCTATTATCAATTAAATATTTGATTTTAATAACCTTTTAAGCCAACTTTTTCTCTCTCCTCTTTCACTTTCATCAAGAGAGTCTTTAGTTCTTCACTTTCTGCCATAAAGGTGGTATCATCTGCATATCTGAGGTTATTGATATTTCTCCTGGCAATCTTGATTCCAGCTTGTGCCTCATCCAGCCCAGTGGTTATTAAATCTTTTAAGGTTATTAAATCTTTATTAAAATTAATAAAATATTAATAATTTTAAAGTTCCTACATACACCACAATGCTGAGAAAAAAAATCTACCCTCTAAAATTCTTTGTCCTCCAAAATCAAATATGACAGAACTCAAGAAAGAACTCAGAAGTGATAGGGTCCTATAGACCACTGGGGTAAAAGTAAGAAATTGACTAATTCTTTGAACATGTTAAAAAATCAGTTTTAACATTCTATCCTAAATCTGACCTCTTCCTCCAGCAGACCAAGTTAAAATGAGAAGGAAAATAAAATAAATCTCTCAAGTTCCATTGAGAATACAAGAAACATATTTGCTGTTCAGTCACTCAGTCATGTGCAACTCTTTGCGACCCCATTGACTGCAGCACGCCAGGCTTCCCTGTTCTTCACCATCTCCCGAAGCTTGCTCAGACTCATGTCCATTGAGTTGGTGATACTATCCAACCATCTTGTCCTCTGTTGTCCCCTCCTCCTGCTTTCAATCTTTCCCAGCATCAGGGTCTTTTCTAATGAGTTGGCTCCTCGCATTTTTATATAAGTACCTAAATTTGACCTACCTCCTGAGAAATCTGCATACAGGTCAGGAAGCAAGAGTTAGAACTGGACATGGAACAACAGACTATTTCCAAATCAGGAAAGGGGTAAGTCAAGGCTATATATTGTCACCCTGCTTATTTAACTTAGATACAGACCACATCTAAGAAACACTGGGCTGGATGAAGCACAATCTGGAATCAAGATTGCCAGGAGAAATGTCAATAACCTCAGATATGCAGATGACACCACCCTTATGGCAAAAAGCGAAGAACTAAAGAGCCTCTTGATGAAAGTGAAAGAGGAGAGGGAAAAAGTTGGCTTAAAGCTCAACATTCAGAAAACAAAGATCATGGCATCTGGTCCCATCACTTCATGGCAAATAGATGAAGAAACAGTGGAAACAGTGGCAGACTATATTTTTGAGGGCTCCAAAATCACTGCAGATGGTGACTGCAGCCAATAAATTAAAAGATGCTTCCTGTTTGAAAGAAAAGTTATGACCAAACTAGACAGCATATTAAAAATCAGAGACATTACTTTGCCAACAAAGGTCCATCTAATCAAGGCTATGGTTTTTCCAGTAGTCATGTATGGATGAGAGTTGGACTATAAGGAAAGCAGAGCACCGAAGAACTGATGCTTTTGAAGTGTGGTGTTGAAGAAGACTCTTGAGAGTCCCTTGGACTGTAAGGAGACCCAACCAGTCCATCCTAAAGGAGATCAGGCCTGGGAGTTCACTGGTAGGACTGATGTTGAAGCTGAAACTCCAATACTTTGGCCACCTGATGCAAAACCTGACTCATTGGAAAAGACCCTGGTGCTTGGAAATATTGAAGGTGGGAGGAGAATGAGAGGACAGAGGATGAGATGGTTGGATGGCATCACCGACTCAATGGGCATACGTTTGAGTAAACTCTGGGAGTTGTTGATGGACAGGGAGGCCAGGCATGCTGCAGTCCATGGGGTTGCAAAGAGTTGGACACAACTGAACAAATGAACTGAACTGAACTGAAATTTGGCTAGAAGAGAAAAATAGATTTTACACTGAACAGTATTCTGTAGCCAGAAACTCTCTGGTCTGGCCTTGAATTCTCTGCGGATCTGCTAGGCAAGGGGAAAAAAATTGTATTCTTCCAGAAGTTAAAAACTGATACTTGAAGAATTGATGCTTTTGAACTGTGGTGTTGGAGAAGACTCTTGAGAGTCCCTTGTTCTGCAAGGAGATCCAACCAGTCCATTCTAAAGGAGATCAGCCCTGGGTGTTCTTTGGAAGGAATGATGCTAAAGCTGAAACTCCAGTACTTTGGCCACCTCATGTGAAGAGTTGACTTATTGGAAAAGACTTTGATGCTGGGAGGGATTGGGGGCAGGAGGAGAAGGGGACAACAGAGGATGAGATGGCTGGATGGCATCACCCACTCGATGGACGTGAGTCTGAGTGAACTCTGGGAGATGGTGATGGGACAGGGAGGCCTGGTGTGCTGTGATTCACGGGGTTGCAAAGAGTCGGACACGACTGAGCAACTGAACTGAACAGAACTGAACTGAAAGTATTTTTTAGCACTGGAATAAAATGCTTTTTATATTTCTTTTGATATAACAAATATTTATTGAAGAATATTTTATACTAGCCACTACTACAGGAGACAAGGGAGGTAATAGAATATGTTTCTAGTGTTTTAAGGAGCAGGAAATTTTGAGGTTGTGTTAAATGCATTTCAATAAATTTATGAAGTTAAGGCTTGATAAAGAGGTGAGCAAAGTGGACATAAGGGAATGGAAAAGGCGAGCTAGTGGTTAGTAACAGATGAGGTACAGAGCAATATTCCTAGGACATGAGAGACATAGGAAATCTAAGTCTGAGGCTACAGGGGCACTCAAGGTTAAGATCTTGAATACCTTCTATCACTCATAAAAATGATCCTTCAGAGAATACAGACAGCAAGAGGAGTTGACAA
This sequence comes from Oryx dammah, assembly GCF_014754425.2. Lineage (NCBI taxonomy): Eukaryota > Metazoa > Chordata > Mammalia > Artiodactyla > Bovidae > Oryx > Oryx dammah. Next base: position 37,856,813 of record NW_024070213.1, on the reverse strand, counting down.
GCATGATTGTACATGAAAGAAAAGTAATAATAGTAAGACAGTGCAATAGCAATTTGAGAGTTTAATATATTTCAGTAGATTCTATTCTAATTTTTAAAAGAATCTAGAACATTATAGAATTTTCCTAAAATATAAGCTATGAAGCCACAGACCGAAAAAATAACTGTTCAACCACAAAATAAGGTTGATTTAACTTCATGTCTCCCATGAGAATAAGTAGGCTTCCCAGGTGGCACTGTTGGGAGAGAACCAAGAACCTACCTGCCAATGAAGGAGATGTAAGAAACAGAGGTTTGATCCCTGAGTCAGGAAAATCCCCTGGAGGAGGGCATGGCAACCAACTCTATTATTCTTGCCTGGAGAATTCCAGAGGAGCCTGGCGGGTTATAGTCCATGGAGTCACAAAGAATCAGACGTGACTGAAGCAACTGAGCATAGATACATGAGAAGGGCTGATGGGTCCAAATGCTGTCAGTCGGCACCAGAGTTCATTTTAGGGAAAGAGTACTCATTTAAGGAAAATATTATGATGAAATATGTAGACAAAGAAAGATGACCCTGAGAATAGGGATTATATACTCCTGACAATGAGAAAACTAAACCAATCTGTCCAAGGCATCTGTAAGTTAAGTTGGGTAAAACATAAGAGAGAATGAAGTAAAGTCCAGATAAAATGCTATCTGGGCTGGAATGTAAGTTAGGACAAATGGCCAGAAAAGTTTTAAAGAACAGGGTGGTCTAATACTGTTTGAAATTAACAGCTAGATTGTTCTATATCCTTTGACCATTGTCACTTTATCTCTAGGTGACACACACGGCTTTACTTATGAGTCGTATTTGGGAGGGAGGAAATCCAGGGAAAGGGGTTGGACAGGGAAGAGATAATGACCTAGGTGCAGGATACAGATTGGACAACGCTGGCAGATGCCAGAAACCAGAGCCAGATGTAACTGACACTAAACCCCTTACAGACTGAACAAATCTTGGAAGGGCATCATACTTCTTAAGGGCAAGGTGACCCACACTGACATCTGGGTAACGTGGATAAGAGAGAACCCTTTTGAAGCATTGCTTTAATTTGTATCTTAAACCACAAGGCAGTAATTTCCCTGAGGAATAAGTTTAGATATATGCAGTTTGGCAAACTTTGAAGCAAAATGCAACGTTTAGCTGGACTTTGAGTTTTACTTGGTGAAGATTTGAAGGAACATTTAACAGAAATACATATCTTCAATCAGAAATTAATTTCATTATTTTTTTCCGTATTATTAGGCAAGTGTAGATGCTGATGAAATGAATTCCCCTAGTATTTTTAAACAACAATAATACTTTGTGCTTACTATGTTCCAGTTCCTTTTCTAGTGATAGATTAGATTATGTGAGTCCTTGGGCTTGAGTTTCTCTTTCATATATAAATTCAAACTGATAAGGAATCTCTGCTCTATGATGCTGTGAAGACCCAGGCTTGTTCTGATTGTTTCTCCACCATTGCTCGAGTCTTTTCCTCTCTGCCTAGTCCGACGGCTCACCCTCAAATCTTCATTATTCCAGAGGCAGGCAGGGAAATGAGAAAAAGTGGGGAGGCAACAAAAAGAACTTAAGCACAAGGCCACAACCAGCTAGTATAGAAGAAAATTTAATTGAATTGTTGGGGACAAGGGGAAGGGGGCTCAGAGGGATTTTCTTTTAGCACAAAGAACATTCCTAGGGCTTTTATTTGGGCTTTGAATATGTGTGTATGTTTATTTGCTTTTTGTTTCTAAAAGGTAGAACTCATTGTCTAAGGCCTCACAGACTTTAATTTCACCAAATGCCAGAAAGGGGCACACAATAAGGGTTGCTAAGGTTAGTGTTTAAAGAAGACATTAAATCATACTGGGTGGGAGGATGGGACGAGAAATTCATGACACAAATGCCTCATTATGTAGACTATGCAAGGGAGCAAAAACATCCGCCCCCAAACTGGATCATGCATGATCTTTTGAGGTTAACAAAAGGAATGTCATGGTAGAAATGATGGAAATCTGCAAGAATGAAGTCCCCGGAGCCAATCCTGTCATTCTCCCTGCTTTCATCTCCCCTAAAATTGGCTCATTATACTACTAGAAAAATACACCACAGAATGAAGTTATGTTCCAAAAAAGAAAGAAAAAAATATTGCCTAGAGTATTCTCCATACAGGAATATTATTTCCTTTTATATTAAACATGTATGTACTTAAGCCAGCCTAGAAATTGGTTGGATTGAGGCAAGTGTCTGCTCTGTCCTTATTAAAATATGACTGTGATTTGGTGCAAATATGTCCATGTAAAAATATGTTTTCATCTTTATTTATATCCATTTGTAGAGGTTGCTGTAAGCATTTACTGCACTCTATGACTTCAATTAGGATGATGTTTATTACTGAATATTGTGCAACCAGCAGGTGATGATAACAGACTTTAAAGAACACCCATATTCTCATGGCAACAATTTGCAATAGTGCTGTAGGGATAAACAAGGGAGCCAAGAAGAGGTTTTCTGTTAACATTCATGTTTGCACTTTGCACACCTGTATTAATGACATCCACCTACAGGGTGGAAAAAAAAAAAGGACATACCTGTGGGCTCTTTGCAATATTTAAACATGAGAAAACACCTGCTTATTGAGACCCTTCTGTGTACATGTGTTCAAAACAATACATCAGATTCTGTCAGAAGGCTAAAGAGATGATTTGATATCTGCTACAGTCAACATCTGCTATTTTTACCCAGCATTATTTGGCCTTGGAATACGGAATGAAGCAGGGCAAAGGCTAATATAGTTTTGCCAAGAGAATACACTGGTCATAGCAAACACCCTCTTCCAACAACACAAGAGAAGACTCTACACACGGGCATCAGCAGATGATCAACACCGAAATCAGATTGATTATATTCTTTGCATCCAAAGATGGAGAAGCTCTATACAGTCAACAAAAACAAGACCAGGAGCTGACTGTGGCTCAGATCATGAACTCCTTATTGCCAAATTCAGATATACTTGAAGAAAGCAGGGAAAACCACTAGACCATTCAGGTATGACCTAAATCAAATCCCTTATGATTATATAGTGGAAGTGATAGATTTAAGGGACTAGATCTGATAGATAGCGTGCCTGATAAACTATGAATGGAGGTTCGTGATATTGTACAGGAGACAGGGATCAAGACCATCCCCATGGAAAAGAAATACAAAAAAGCAAAATGGCTTTCTGGGGAGGCCTTCCAAATAGCTTTGAAAAGAAGAGAAGCGAAAAGCCAAGGAGAAAAGGAACGATATAAGCATCTGAATGCAGAGTTCCAAAGAATAGCAAGGAGAGATAAGAAAGCCTTCCTCAGCAATCAATACAAAGAAATAGAGAAAAACAGCAGAATGGGAAAGGCTAGAGATCTCTTCAAGAAAATTAGAGATATCAAGGGAACAATTCATGCAAAGATGGGCCCAATAAAGGACAGAAATGGTCTGGGCCTAACAGAAGCAGAAGATATCAAGAAGAGGTGGCAAGAATAAACAGAAGAACTGTACAAAAAAGATCTTCATGACCCAGATAATCACGATGGTGTGATCACTCACCTAGAGCCAGACATCCTGGAATGTGAAGTGAAGTAGGCCTTAGAAAGCATCACTACGAACAAAGCTAGTGGAGGTGATAGAATTCCAGTTGAGCTATTTCAAATCCTGAAAGATGATGCTGTGAAAATGTTGTACTCAATATGCCAGCAAATTTGGAAAACTCAGCAGTGGCCACAGACTGGAAAAGGTCAGTTTTCATTCCAATCCCAAAGAAAGGTAATGCCAAAGAATGCTCAAACTACTGCACAATTGCACTCATCTCACAAACTAGTAAAGTAATTCTCAAAATTCTCCAAGACAGGCTTCAGCAATACGTGAACCATGAACTTCCAAATGTTAAGCTGGTTTTAGAAAAGGCAGAGGAACCAGAGATCAAATTGCCAACATCCACTGGATCATGGAAAAAGCAAGAGAGTTCCAGAAAAACATCTATTTCTGCTTTATTGACTATGCCAAAGCCTTTGACTGTGTGGATCACAATAAACGGTGGAAAATTCTGAAAGAGATGGGAATACCAGACCACCTGACCTGCCTCTTGAGAAACCTATATGCATGTCAGGAAGCAACTGGACATGGAACAACAGACTGGTTCCAAATAGGAAAAGGAGTACATCAAGGCTATATATTGTCACCCTGCTTATTTAACTTATATGCAGAGTACATCATGAGAAACACTGAGCTGGAAGAAGCACAAGCTGGAATCAAGATTGCCAGGAGAAATATCAATAACCTCAGATATGCAGATGACATATAAATGACCACAAATATATGAAAAAGTGTTCAACATCACTAATCATCAAGATTGTGCAGCTCAAAATCACAGTGAGATAGCATTTCATACCTGTTAGGTTGGCTATTATTTAAAAATATTAAAATAAAAGATAAATGTTGGTGAGATTGTAGAGAAAATGGAACTCTCATACACTACTTAGTACAGCCATTATGGAAAAATGTATGGAGGTCCCTTAAAAAACTGAAAATAGGCTTTATGAATGATTCAACAATCTCTCTCCTGGTATCTAACCAAAAGAAATGAATATCTTTGAGTACCTCAAATAGATATCTGTGCTCCCATGTTTATTGTATCATTATTCACAATAGTCAAGATATGAATGTGTACATTAATGTTTAAATGGATAAAGAAACACAATGAAAAATTATTCAGCCTTAAAATAAGAGATCTTGCCATTTGTAACAACATGAGTGAAACTAGAGAACATTATGCTAAGTGAAATATGCCAGATACAGAAAAAAGACACATGATCTTACTTATATGTGAAATCTAAAAAAGCTAAATACTTAGAAGCAGAGAGTAGAACAGTGGCCTAGAAAATTCCATGAACAGAGGAGCCTGGCAGGCTACAGTCCATGAGGTCCCAAAGAGTCGGACATGACTGAGCAACTTTCACTTTTCCAAGCCTGAGGAGGTGAGGGAAATGGAGATATGTTCATCAAAGGATACAAAGTTGCAGTTATGTAGGATGGATAAGTCTAGAGAACTAAGGCACAATATGACGACTATAGTTAAAAATATTGTATTGAATACTGGGAATTTACTAAAACAGTAAAACTCAGGAGCTCTGATCACCAAAATATATGGTAAATATGTGAGCAGATTATATGCTAATTAGCTTGGCATTTAACAAACTAACCAGGATTAACAAGGATTACTACATTAATCCTTTCACTGTGTATGCGTACATCGAATCATGTTGTACATCTTAAATATATACAAACATTATTTTAAAAATAAAATTAAGAACACTTTCCCCAAATGTATTTTAACTTATATATAATACATGAGATTTTTTGGTTTTAAAAGGTAAATGACTATGCAATTGTAAGAAGGCAAATCTGATGGGATGACAAAATGATGGTGTGTTTCTAGGCATTAAGGCAAATTTTTGCCTGTGGTTTGCAATTGTTTGAGGTATGTTTGAAATTAATGGTAAGCATTTATTTTAGTGACAAAATGAGTGCTAAGGGAAATTTAAGTATATTATATTTTTATTACTTTAATTGAAGTGAAGTTCATTTACAATGTTGTGTTAGTTTCTGGGGTACAGCAAAGTGACTCAGGTTATATACATATATATGCATATATATTCCTTTTCATATTATACTAATAAGGTTATAAAAAAAATCTACTTTTAAAAAGAAATGTAATAGCCCCCAGGTAACACTGACATTCAAATTAGTAAGTAAACAGCTCCTTATGCTTGAAATCTATTTAGAATTTACTAGCAATGGCACCCCACTCCAGTACTCTTGCCTGGAAAATCCCATGGATGGAGGAGCCTGGTAGGCTGCAGTCCATGGGGTCGCTGAGGGTCAGACACGGCTGAGCGACTTCACTTTCACTTTTCACTTTCACGCACTGGAGAAGGAAATGGCAACCCACTCCAGTGTTCTTGCCTGGAGAATCCCAGGGACAGGGGAGCCTGGTGGGCTGCTGTCTATGGGGTTGCACAGAGTAGGACACGACTGAAGTGACTTAGCAGCAGCAGCAGCAGCACATGTGATATGCTACTTGGACTTCCCTGGTGGCTCAGATGGTAAAGCGTCTGTCTACAATGCGGGAGACCCGGGTTCGATCCCTGGGTTGGGAAGATCCCCTGGAGAAGGAAATGGCAATCCACTCCAGGACTATTGCCTGGAAAATCCCATGGACAGAGGAGCCTGGTAGGCTACAGCCCATGGGATCACAAAGAGTTGGACACGACTGAGCGACTTCACTTTCACTTTCATGATATACTACAAATATTTGCTCAGTTTCAGTTCTCTTGACTGATTCAGTGAAGATAATTAGATTAAAATAGAAGTACTGGCAAATAAAACCAAAGTTGCATATCTTGCCAGTAAGCCTGCTTACCAACTCATATCTACAGATTGACCCACGAGCAAATTTTCACCTTGAGAACTTTACTCAAACAAAAATTGAAGTACTTTATTCATGAAGTTATAGAAGCCCAAACAGTTTGGCAACAAGGATTGGGAAAAAACTCTGGTGGTGGTGGTTTTGTCGCTACTTGTCACTAGCCGTGTCTGACTTGCAACACCATGGATGGTAATCTGCTGGGCTCCTGGGTCCATGGGATTCTCCAGGCAAGAATACTGGAGTGGGGTTGCCATTTCCTTCTCCAGGGAATCTTCTTGACCCAGGGATTGAACTCAGGTGTCCTGAATTGCAGACAGACTCTTTATCAACTGAACTACACAGGAAGTCCCTTAGGGAAAAAACTCTAAGTTTTACTATTTTACCATATTCATTTGCCACAAATATAAAATGTCCGTTTTTTCCTATTTTGCTGAGATATTTCTATGAAAGTTGTGGAATTAATGCAATCCCCCGCAAGGTGAAAGATTTTGCTTTCTGGCATTCTAAGAAATAGTAGACCTGATGATATAATTATTAGCATACCCACTAATAACAATGAGCTCAAGAAAATAAAAATAAAGGTTCTGAGGCTTTTTTAAAGAAATGATTAATTGTGATTGTACTTTAATGGAAACTAGATGGTTTATATTTTTAAAATTGTGTTAATCTAATTGTATTTATTCTTCTACTAAATGTGAAAAATATTCAAATATAGTTATACTAAAAGAAATACATAAATCATTTTTTAAAATTTTATTCAAGCAAAATGCAGGCAACATTTTCCGTAAACATATGGTTTCTGAGAAACTTGACCACATTTGACAGGAAACTAATAATGATCAAATCCTTATATGCTTTTTTTTTGTAGTTGAAACACCCTCATTATTAAGAGTTATTGAAGATTATATTTTAGAATTTTCCTTCCAGTTCTTAAGATGTTACCAATCTCTTCCATGGGGCTATTTTCAAAGTGTAATATAATATCAAAATGGAAAGTCTATGCAAAATAAATTCTCATACAAGAATTTAAAAGAAAGAAAAAATTCTAAAACTTTTCAATTCAGAGTAAAAGATTTTAGGGTAAATATGTCTAATAATATATGCACAGCTATTTGAATCTGTTATAACCTGTAGACTATTGCTGTGTAAACTGAATACTCTACCCAATTTTAAATCTTTGGAAAAATAACCTTAATTGTATCATTTATTCTAAGATTCATAAAGAAATAAAGATCAAATGAGATACTCTTAGAAAGGGAAATATTTTAAGTGAATTTTCCTTTTTTTCTTCAGTCATCTTGGAAATAAACTTGTGGTCACAGTTTTAGTTTAATAACTACTTGCTAAAAAATGATCAGAGAGGAAATGTTTATTTATCAGAGTATTTACACGCATTTTAATGTTTTCTTGTGTGCACAAGAACATAAAACAATAATTTATTTCTTCTATTGTTTTTGTTTTACAATATGAATACTTATTCAGTTCAGTCGCTCAGGTGTGTCCGACTCTTTGCGACCTCATGAACTACAGCATGGCAGGCCTCCGTGTCCATCACCAACTCCTGGAGTTTACCCAAACGCATGTCCATTGAGTCAGTGATGCCATCCAACCATCTCATCCTCTGTTGTCCCCTTCTCCTCCTGCTCTCAATCTTGCTCAGCATCAGGGTCTTTTCAAATAAGTCAGCTCTTTGCATCAGGTGGCCAAAGTATTGGAGTTTCAGCCTCAATATCAGTCCTTCCAATGAACACTCAGGACTGATCTCCTTTAGGATGAACTGGTTGGATCTACTTGTACTCCAAGGGACTCTCAAGAGTCTTCTCCAACACCACAATTCAAAAGCATCAATTCTTCGGAGCTCAGCTTTCTTCAAAGTCCAACTCGAACATCCATACATGACCACTGGAAAAACCATAGCTTTGACTAGACGGACCTTTGTTGGCAAAATAAAGTCTCTGCTTTTTAATGTGCTGTCTAGGTTGGTCATAACTTTCATTCCAAGGAGTAAGTGTCTTTTAATTTCATGGCTGCAATCATCATCTGCAGTGATTTTGGAGTCCCCCAAAATAAAGTCAGCCACTGTTTCCACTGTTTACCTGTTTATTTGCCATGAAGTGATGGGAACAGATGCCATGATCTTAGTTTTCTGAATGTTGAGCTTTAAGCCAACTTTTTCTCTCACTCCTTTCACTTTCATCAAGAGGCTCTTTAGGTCTTCTTCACTTTCTGTCATAAGGGTGGTGTCATCTGCATATCTGAGGTTATTAATATTTCTCCAGGGAATCTTCATTCCAGCTTGTGCTTCTTCCAGCCCAGCATTTCTTAGATGTAGTCTGCATCAAAGTTAAATAAGCAGGGTGACAATATACAGCCTTGATGTACTCCTTTTCCTATTTGGAACCAGTCTGTTGTTCCATGTCCAGTTCTAACTGTTGCTCCTGACCCTCATACAGGTTTCTTAAGAGGCAGGTCAGGTGGTCTGGAATTCCCATCTCTTTCAGAATTTAAGGTTTTGGTATACTGACTTTATTTTGGGGGGCTCCAAAATTACTGCAGATGATGATTGCAGTCATGAAATTAAAAGATACTTACTCCTTTGAAGGAAAGTTATGACCAACCTAGATAGCATATTAAAAAGCAGAGACATTATTTTGCCAATAAAGCAGAAATATATGTTTATCTGGAACTCTTGCATTTTCAATGATGTAGCAGATATTGGCAGTTTGACCTCTGGTTCCTATGCCTTTTCTTTCTTTTTTTTTTTTTTTCTTTTTCTAAAACCAGCTTGAACATCTGGAAGTTCACCATTTATATATTGCTGAGGCCTGGCTTGGAGAATTTTGAACATTACATTACTAGTGTGTGAGATGAGTCCAATTGTGCAGTAGTTTCAGCATTCTTTGGCATTCCCTGTCTTTGGGATTGGAATGACTACTGACTTTTTCTAGTCCTGTGGCCACTGCTGAGTTTTCCAAATTTGCTGGCTTATTGAGTGCAGCACTTTAACAGCATCATCTTTCAGGATTTGAAATAGCTCAACTGGAATTCCATCACTACCACTTGCCTTTTTCGTAGTGATGCTTCCTAGGGCCCACTTGACTTCATATTCCAGGATGTCTGGCTCTAGTTGGGTGATCACACCATCATGATTATCTGGGTTGTGAAGATCTTTTCTTGTACAGTTCTTCTGTGCATTCTTGCCACCTTTTCTTAATATCTCCTACTTCTGTTAGGTCCATAATTGCTGTCCTTTATTGTGCCCATCTTTGCCTGAAATGTCCCCTTGGTAACTCTAATTTTCTTGAAGAGATCTCTAGTCTTTCCCTTTCTGTTGTTTTCCTCTATTTCTTTGCATTGATCGCTGAGGATGGCTTTCTTATCTCTCCTTGCTATTCTTTGGAACTCTACATTCAGATGGGTATATCTTTCCTTTTTCCTTTGCTTTTTGCTTCTCTTGTTTTCTCAGCTATTTGTAAGACCTCCTCAGACAGCCATACTGCTTTTTCATTTCTTTTTCTTGGGGATGTTCTTGCTCCCTGTCTCTGTACAATGTCATGAACTTCCATCCATAGTTCATCAGGCACTGTTTATCAGATCTAATCCCTTAAATCTATTTCTCACTTCCACTGTATAGTCATAAGGGATTTGATTTAGGTCATGCCTCAACTGTCTAGTGGTTTTCTCCACTTTCTTCAATTTCAGTGTGAATTTGGCAATTAGGAATTCATGATCTGAGCCACAGTCACCTCCCAGTCTTGTTTTTGCTGACTGTATAGAGCTTCTCCATCTTTCGCTGCAAAGAATATAATCACTCTTAATTTGGTTTTGACCATCTGGTGATGTTCATGATAGAGTCTTCTCTTGTGTTGTTGGAAGAGAGTGTCTGCTATGACCAGTGTATTCTCTTGGCAAAACTCTGTTAGCCTTTGCCCTGCTTCATTCTGTACTCCAAGGCCAAATTTGCTATTACTCCAGGTGTTTTTGACTTCCTACTTTTGCATTCCAGTCCCCTATAATGAAAAGGACATCTTTTGGGGGTGTTAGTTCTGAAAGTTCTTATAGGTCTTCATAGAACCATTCAACTTCAGCTTCTTCAGCATTACTGGTCTGGGCATAGACTTGGAATACCATGATATTGAACGGTTTGCCTTGGAAATGAAAAGAGATCATTCTGTCATTTTTGAGATTGCATCCAAGTACTGCATTTCAGACTCTTTTGTTGACTCGATGGCTACTCTGTTTCTTCTAAGGGATTCATGCCCACAGTAGTAGATATGATGGTCATTTGAGTTAAATTCCCCCATTTCAGTCCATCTTAGTTTGCTTATTCCTAGAATGTCAACATTCACTCTTGCCATCTCCTGTTTGATCACTTTCAATTTGCCTTGATTCATGGACCTAACATTCCAGGTTCCTATGCAATATTGCTCTTTACAGCATTGAACCCTGCTTCTATCCCCAGTCACATCCTCAGTTGGGTGCTGTTTTTGCTTGGCTCCATCCCTTCATTCTTTCTGGAGTCATTTCTCCACTGAATACTTATAATTAGACCTAATAGTAAGCACAAATTACATTATGTAGGGCATTCTGTAACCTGTAAGGTAATAGGGATCTAGGACTTGCAACTGACATTCAGGGGGAAAAAAGGCAAAAACTAAAACAAAACATCCACACAAAAATCTGTTATCCAACATAGCTGTTTTGTTTGTGATTTGGGGCTTTATTTACCTTGACACGAGAGAATTATAAGCAATAAAGAAACACTGATTAGTGCTGATGGTTAATAGGTAATGACATTGTTCTTGTGAGCTTCCCAGGGGGCTCAGAGGTAAAGAATCTGCCTGCCAATGCAAGAGATGTGGGTTCAATCCCTGGGTCAGGAAAATCCCCTGGGTGAGGAAATGGCAACCCATTCCAGTATTCTTGCCTGAAAAATCCCATGGACAGAGGAGTCTGGCGGGCTACAGTCCATGGGGTGGCAAAGAGTCAAACCCAACTGAGTGAATTAGCCACACACGCATACATTGCTCTTCTAGGAAGGGAAGATGTAATCAGAGCTTGATTTTGCTTAGTAATTGTAGCTTTTACAGTTATATACTTGTGGTTTGAAAAAAACTTCATTCAAATCCCTGCATGAAGAAAAGTTTTTATTGTGAATCTGAAACTCTCTAAGTTCTAGGTTGCACTTCATTGAAACTTTTTTTTAAACCAAAGTTTATTAGGATATTAAATGGTTGAGTTAGAACAGACTGTATTTAAAACTGAAGAAATAAAATAAATCAAGTTCTTGTTTCCAGTATTATCATTTCCAATGATTTAAAATTTGTGTGGATGAGAAAAGTCATTTGATAACTTGTTTAATATCTCTTATTAATTCAAAAGAATTAGAAAGTTGTTTTGAGACATTTGAAAAAAGTGTACATGCTATTGATTTTATCAATATATGTATGTATGCATGTGTGTGTGTGTGTGTGTGTGTGTGTTGGTTCAATCTTTGGATTTAAATAAAGAACAGACCAAAGGAAAAAAAAAAGCTATTCTTGAGTTTGTTAAGTTCTTCAAACAAGTCTAAGGGGAACAATATCCTATCAACATCAGCAGTAGATGAGTGAAGAAATCAAGTTAATTATTGAGTGAACATTTGAGAGGTGACTTGAGTGATGGCAGGGCTCCCACTTCACAGCCAGCCACCTGGAAAGAGCCCTAGCCTTGCTGTCACATCATGTGATTTTCGGGAGGTTCCTTACCTTCCCAAGCTTCAATTTCCTCATTTTTCTTCAGCAACAGAATTGTTATGAGAAGGAATATAATGTGGGAATTCCTGAGAACCTTTCAGTGGAGTCCCCGACACTGAAACTATTTTCATAATAATGCTAAAACATCATTCGCCTTGTTCTTATTCTCTCTTGAGAGTTCAGCAGAGTTTTTCAGAGCCTAGATCATGTGAGATGTCACAACAGATTGAATGCCAAGCAGCGATGAGAATCCAGCTGTCTGTTATTAAGTCAGACTTTTAAAAGATCTACAAAATGAAAGAGTGCCTCTCCTCTCATGAAATTGTTTTGTTTTTTAAAACATAATTATTATTTATGAAACTATGCTCTTGGAGTTATTATGTGATGGGTTTGTTAATTTTATTTTAAAATAAATTAATGCAAAGTATATTTAAATTTTCTCAGTTTTTATTTATAAAACAGTGATACAGTAAATATCCATGGATATAACACACATAAACAAAAGTTCTTTGGATCCTCAATAATGTATAAAAGTGTAACGAGTCCTAAACAAAATGGCTTGAAACTTATTGATTTAAATTAATTGCTTGACAAATTCTTTTTCTGTATAACAAATTAACAAAATGGAAAATAATTCTGTTACTCTATGTAGCCCAGATTTGCTTGCAGAATATGTAATAACTGAGGTGCTTCTTGAGAAATCTGTATGCAGGTCAGGAAGCAATAGTTAGAACCAGACATGGAACAACAGACTGGTTCCAAGTCAAGGCTGTAAATTGTCACCCTTATTTAACTTAGATGCAGAGTACATCATGAGAAACGCTGGGCTAGAAGAAGCACAGGCTGGAATCAAGATTGCTGGGAGAAATATCAATAACCTCAGATATGCAGATGACACCACCCTTATGGTAGAAAGTGAATAAAAACTAATAAGCCTCTTGATGAAAGTGAAAGAGGAGAGCGAAAAAGTTGGCTTAAAGCTCAACATTCAGAAAATGAAGATCATGGCATCCGCTCCCATCACTTTGTGGCAAACTTGTGGGGAAAGAGTGGCTGACTGTTCTGGGCTTCAAAATCACTGCAGATGCCGATTGCAGACATGAAATTAAAAGATGCTTCCTCCTTGGAAGGAAAGTTATGACCAACCTAGACAGCACATTAAAAAGCAGAGGCATTACTTTGCCAACAAATGTCCAACAAATAGTCAAGGCTATGGTTTTTCCAGTGGTCATGTATGGATGTGAGGGTTGGACTATAAAGAAAGTTGAGCGCCGAAGAATTGATGCTTTCGAACTGTGGTATTGGAGAATAATCTTGAGAGTCCCTTGGACTGCAAGGAAATCCAACCAGTACATCCTAAAGGAGATCAGTCCTGGGTGTTCATTGGAATGACTAATGTTGAGATTGAAACTCCAATACTTTGGCCACATGATGCAAAGAGCTGACTCAGTTGAAAAACTCTGATGCTGGGCAAGATTGAGGGCAGGAGGAGAAGGGGACGACAGAGGATGAAATGGTTGGATGGTATCACCAACTCAATGGTCATGAGCTTGGGTAAACTCTGGGAGCTGGTGCTGGACAAGGAGGCCTGGCATGCTGCAGTCCATGGGGTCACAAAGAGTAGGACAGATTGAGTGACTGAACTGAACTGAACTGATAGCCATATTATTTCTCTACTTTTTATTAAATCGACAAGAATGGTAATTCTTAACTTTGGGTATACATTAGAGTAGTCTGTGAAAATTTTAAATAAAATACTGCTGCTTTTGCCATCACATTGTGTCACTGATAGTCTATAAAAGTTCTTTGTACAGATTAATTTCATCATTAAGTAACCAAGAATTATCTTATCTAAGTAAGCATTTTATCCCCAAACCAAAATGCCCCAGATTCTGCTTTCTGTTATAGCTGTGTAGGTTCATGCCTAACTTCCTAGTAGACCCTGAGCAGCCCCTGGGAGGGTCCAATGTGTGAAACACTTTTTCCTGTGGCCCCCTTGAATGTAGCAGGTTACGTAAGTGTTCAACTAAAATTAACTGAATAAATGATTGAAAGAGGAAATGCCTAACTGAAGACTTCTACTTACTTTATAGAGCAAACAGAATTCCCCAGTACAGTGCTCAATGTCCCCCCATTCCAGCGACAGCAGTAAAGTGTAAAAGTCCGTTCTAACTTCTTTCAAGTCTGTATAAATTCAGGAAGCCCTGAGAGTTGATGAATGTGCAGTGTTCTGATCCTTTAAAGCCCAGAGGCACTGGCCATCCTGTAGAAATCAACATTAATGAGTCATATCAGAAAGTAGGGGGTAGACTTTGTCCCTGTTGCAGTTTTTCTTCAAATACAAGAGATCCAATGCTACTGAGCAAAGTGAGGAGATTTGGAAATATGGTATTTGTTGTGTCTGGGGCACACGTGACTACTCAGAAGCGTAGTGGCAGAGGTATCTATGTGAGGCAGGACACATCTTAGAGGGAGAAATCCAGTCATGCCAGTAAAGTCAGCCTCAAAGACTGTGCCCAGAGGACAACTTCACCCCACTGTATCTTATATGAAGTCAAAGTAGAGCCTCCCTCTGCAGTGACTTCTCAGTGAGAATAACACTCTCTAACAAACTTGAACCCTAAGGATTACAGCTCTTTGTCAAAGTTCCTTTAATTCACATGTGCTACCACTTAATGAGATGCAAAAAAAATCTGAGGAGAAGATTCCTGAGACTCCATCACACAGACCCTCAAATATTAACTTCTTTCTCTCAGCAGCCAACCCTTTATTGAGAGATTAAGGATGTGGTGGTGGTGGTGGAGGGGGGAGGGTTTGTTTTTTCTTTGTTTTTATATAACATATTTATTGAGATAAATTTACTTACCAGAAATTCTTATATTTATATTATATAAATCACTGAATTTTTAGTATACTCACAGAGTTATACAACCACTATCAATCTTAGAACATATCTGTTACCCTAATAAGAACTTCTCTGTACACATTAGCAGTCTATCCACATTATCTGCAACCCTCTCTACCCCTAGTCCTAGATGTTGACATAAAAGAAATAGACTGCTTGCTATTTCTCCAGCAAAAATAGCTTTACTCAAGATTAGCAAAGAATTGCAATTTGTGGTCTGTAACCAAGGCAAGCCATATGCAAGTCCCCTCCTTCCACTCACACAACACAGCAAGGAGAAACTAACTCTCTCAAAGACAGAAAAAGAACTTTGGGAAGGCTGTAATAAACAAAGAGTGTATTGGAGGAATTGAGAATTCAAACTATAGTGGTTTTTCGGTGACAGAGTTGTGAAGGTCTCTCATTGGCTGAATTCTTGCCAGGGAAAAGAAGTTTCTTTTCTTCCTATTGGACTCTGCTATCACCATAGGGCAAGAGAGCTCCCCTTTCTGGTCTCCTGACTCTTTTTTAATTTGGGTTTATGTTCATTAATTTTTACATTTCCCCCTTTTGATCAAAGTCTTTCTCTGAAAACATGACTGATTGAGTCAGATTTTCAGTTCCAGAAGTTTTTGTCCTTAACTCCTTATTACCAAATTCACACTTAAATTGAAAAAAGTAGGGAAAACTGCTAGACCATTCAGGGATTACCCAAATCAAATCCCTTATGATTATATAGTGGAAGTGAGAAATAGATTTAAGGACCTAGATCTGATAGATAGAGTGCCTGATGAACTATGGAATGAGGTTCATGACATTGTACAGAAGACAGGGATCAAGACCATCCCCATGGAAAAGAAATGCAAAAAAGCAAAATGGCTCTCTGGGGAGGCCTTACAAATAGCTGTGAAAAGAAGAGAAGTGAAAAGCAAAGAGAAAAGGAAAGATACAAGCACCTGAATGCAGAGTTCCAAAGAATAGCAAGGAGAGATAAGAAAGCCTTCTTCAGCTATCAATGCAAAGAAATAGAGGAAAACAACAGAATGGGAAAGACTAGAGATCTCTTCAAGAAAATTAGAGATACCAAGGGAATATTTCATGCAAAGATGGGCTCGATAAAGGACAGAAATTGTATGGACCTAACAGAAGCAGAAGATATTAAGAAGAGGTGGCAAGAATACACAGAAGAACTGTACAAAAAAGATCTTCATGACCCAGATAATCATGATGATGTGATCACTCATCTAGAGCCAGACATCTTGCAAAGTGAAGTCAGGGGGACCTTGGAAAGCATCACTACGAACAAAGCTAGTGGAGGTGATGGAATTCCAGTTGAGCTATTTCAAATCCTGAAAGATGATGCTGTGAAAGTGCTGCACTCAATATGCCAGCAAATTTGGAAAACTCAGCAGTGGCCACAGGACTGGAAAAGGTCAGTTTTCATTCCAATCCCAAAGAAAGGCAATGCCAAAGAATGCTCAAACTACCGCACAATTGCACTCATCTAACATGCTAGTAAAGTAATGCTCAAAATTCTCCAAGCCAGGCTTCAGCAATATGTGAACCGTGAACTTCCAAATGTTAAGCTGGTTTTAGAAAAGGCAGAGGAACCAGAGATCAAATTGCCAACATCTGCTGGATCATTGAAACAGGAAGAGAGTTCCAGAAAAACATCTATTTCTGCTTTATTGACTATGCCAAAGCCTTTGACTGTGTGGATCACAATAAACGGTGGAAAATTCTGAAAGAGATGGGAATACCAGACCACCTAACCTGCCTCTTGAGAAATCTGTATGCAGGTCAGGAAGCAACAGTTAGAACTGGACATGGAACAACAGACTGGTTCCAAATAGGAAAAGGAGTACATCAAGGCTATATATTGTCACCCTGCTTATTTAACTTCTATGCAGATTACATCATGAGAAACGCTGGGCTGGAAGAAACACAAGCTGGAATCAAGATTGCCAGGAGAAATATCAATAACCTCAGATATGCAGATGACACCATCCTTATGGCAGAAAGTGAACAGGAGCTAAAAAGCCTCTTGATGAAAGTGAAAGAGGAGAGGGGGAAAGTTGGCTTAAATGTCAACATTCAGAAAACGAAGATCATGGCATCTGGTCCCATCACTTCATGGGAAACAGATGGGGAAACAGTGGAAACAGTGTCAGACTTTATTTGGGGGGGGGCTCCAAAATCACTGCAGATGGTGATTGCAGCCATGAAATTAAAAGACGCTTACTCATTGGAAGAAAAATTATGACCAACCTAGATAGTATATTCAAAAGCAGAGACATTACTTTGCCGACTAAGGTCCGTCTAGTCAAGGCTATGGTTTTTCCTGTGGTCATGTATGGATGTGAGAGTTGGACTGTGAAGAAGGCTGAGTGCTGAAGAATTGATGCTTTTGAATTGTGGTGTTGGAGAAGACTCTTGAGAGTCCCTTGGACTACAAGGAGATCCAACCAGTCCATTCTGAAGGAGATCAACCCTGGGATTTCTTTGGAAGGAAAGATGCTAAAGCTGAAAGTCCAGTACTTTGGCCACCTCATGCGAAGAGTTGACTCACTGGAAAAGACTGTGATGCTGGGAGGGATTGGGGGCAGGAGGAGAAGGGGACGACCGAGAATGAGATGGATGGATGGCATCACTGACTCGATGGACGTGAGTCTGAGTGAACTCCGGGAGATGGTGATGGACAGGGAGGCCTGGTGTGCTGCAATTCATGGGGTTGCAAAGAGTCGGACATGACTGAACAACTGAACTGCACTGAACTATGTCAGGGAGGGCTTTTCCTGAGGATGGCAGCCTTCAGAGAGAAAATTCACATATGAAAACCTATTAAGGTCGCATTGCAGCAACAAGGAGTGGTAGGAGGGAGAACTGTCAGGTAGTTTTTATTTTAAATCCTTATGTTATCAAGGTCACAGACACTGGTGAGCATCTTAACTGTTATATCATCATCAAAGGTTAACAGACAAATATCCAACAAGTTTGGTACAGATACCCTGGGAAAACTCTGTTATCAATTTTCACCTACTAAATTCTAGGAAATCTTAACTTTCAGGTCACAAAATGATGTACAGGTCTAGTCAGGGTTCTTTTTTTTTTTTTTTTTTTTTTTTTGTCCTGGTTCTTCTTTGCAGCGTGAAGGCTTTCTTTAACTGCAGCACGTGGGCATTTCCCTTGTTGTAGCACATGGGTTCTAGAGTGTGTAGGCTCAGCAGTTGCAGCTTGTGAGCTTAGTTGCTCCGAGGTATGTGGGATCTTAGTTCCATAACCAGGGATTGAAACCACATCCCCTGTATAGAAAGGCAGATTCTTAGCCACTGGACCACCAGGGAAGTCCTGTGGTGCTTTCTTTAGGTATGTCATATGAACCCAAGAGTCTGTTTCCTTGGAGCTTGACAAGACAAGTATTGACTGGCAGTACCAGATAGGCCCTTCTCCAGAGAAATTAAAAACAGTTCTTCTTGAGGTGTCATTTCCAGGAGACAAAATCTTCAGATTGCAAGGCGTGATATTAAGGTCTTCATCTTCCAAAAGCTCACTTGAAAAGATTGCTCCACCAAAGCATGGTTATTTTGAATAGAAGCAATCGATCCTTTCCAATATTAAAGTATCTCTCCTTCTATCTGTTCTTGGTCAAAAAGGACTGGTACGGGTAAGCACAGTAAAAGTGTTGTAAAACCAGCCAAATAGCACAGACTTGAAGTATCTGACCAATAAAATAGGTTCCTTGATTATGAAGGTTGAGAGAAATTATTCAGTTAGGGATAATCTTTTCCAAAGAGGCAGTACCCATATGTTGGGGAGGCTTCAATTCAGTGTAAAAATATATACCATGACTAAAAGATATACAGATCTCAAATTGTTCATTAGGCTGTTTAAAATGTCCAAGAGCAGTACAAACAGTCCTCATGGACTATATTTAGACAAGTGGCATGAGTAAAGTAGGCATTTTTTATGATCATTTTAAATTTCATTTCCACTGGAAGTAAGGAAGCCACATTGCTTCTATAATATTCAAAATCATGAGCTACTCTGAAAGCATGTGTACTACAGTGTAAATATTGGGAGTTTTGTCCTTGGATAAAATATAATTAACCTGTTGGACTGAAGTAGTTACAGGTAAATATACTGCCTCAACATCAGAAGGAATTGCAACCGCACAATATTTACCATTGCCATCTTTTAAATAAGAACCATCGATGAACCAAGAGAAGTCAATGTTACTCCAAGGAATTAGGATTTTATCCATCAGCTTGAAGTAGTCCTAAGGGACTTCACTGATGACAAAGAGAAGAGTAGCAAGCTTAGCGTTATTACAATATAAAAAAGTCATGAGAGGGGAAGTTATCTAAAAGATTTCAAAGGAGGTGAAGTGGCTTGTTGAAAAATGTTGAGTGTGATGAGAATTCAATGGAGGTTCAAAATTAGTTAAAGGGGACCCCACAGTGGTCTTCTTGCTGGTTTTAATCTAAAGGGCAGTGATTGTAATGGCACTAAGGCAAAGGGTGCATTCTTGTGCCACACGGTTCATTTACTGTTTGTAACTCTATATGGGTTAATGGAGGTTCCCATGTTTGGCGGTGAGCAGTCCACTAGCTTTCTCTTTTGTTTTCTGTGCAAAAAATAAAAAAAAAAAAAAAGATAATTGAGATGCCTTTGGACAGATATGCAGGTCAGGAAGCAATAGTTAGAACTGGACATGGAACAACAGACTGGTTCCAAATAGGAAAAGGAGTACATCAAGGCTATATATTGTCACCCTGCTTATTTAACTTATATGCAGAGTACATCATGAGAAACGCTGGGCTGGAAGAGGCACAAGCTGGAATCAAGATTGCCAGGAGGAATATCAATAACCTCAGACATGCAGATGACACCACCCTTATGGAAGAAAGTGAAAAAGAACTAATAAGCCTCTTGAAGAAAGTGAAAGAGGAGAGTGAAAAAGTTGGCTTAAAGCTCAACATTCAGAAAACGAAGATCATGGCATCCGTCCCATCACTTCATGACAAATAGATGGGGAAACAGTGGAAACACTGACAGACTTTATTTTTTATATTTTTGGCTCTAAAATCACTGCAGATGGTGATTGCAGCCATGAAATTAAAAGATGCTTCCTCCTTGGAAGGAAAGTTATGACCAACCTAGACAGCATATTAAAAAGCAGAGATATTACTTTGCCAACAAATGTCCATCTAGTCAAGGCTATGGTTTTTCCAGTATTCATGTATGGATATGAGAGTTGGACTATAAAAAAAGCTGAGCATTGAAGAACTGATGCTTATGAACTATGGTGCTGGAGAAGACTCTTGAGAGTCCCTTGGATTGCAAGTGGATCCAGCCAGTCCATCCTAAAGGAGATCAGTCCTGGGTATTCGTTGGAAGGACTGATGTTGAGGCTGAAATTCCAATACTTTGGCCACCTGATGCGAAGAGCTGACTTATTTAAAAAGACCCTGATGTACATTTGAATAGAAGCAATTGATCCAATGTACATCAGGGTCTTTTTAAATAAGTCAGCTCTTGGCATCAGGTGGCCAAAGTATTGGAGTCCGAATCACCAGTCTATGTTCGATGCAGGATACAGGATGCTTGGGGCTGGTGCACGGGGATGATCCAGAGAGATGATATGGGGTGGGAGGTGGGAGGGCAGTTCATGTTTGGGAACTCATGTACACCCGTGGTGGATTCATGTCAATGTATGGCAAAACCAATACAGTATTATAAAGTAAAATAAAGTAAAAATAAAAATTTTATTTATTTATTTATTTATTTAAATTTATTTATTTATTTTTAATTTTTACTTTACAATTCTGTATTGGTTTCGGCATAGACTGACATGAATCCACCACAAAATAAATAAATAAATAAATAAATAAAAAGACCCTGATGCTGGGAAAGATTGAGGGCAGAAGGAGAAGGGGACAACAGAGGATGAGATGGTTGGATGGCATCACCGACTTTATGGACATGAGGTTGAGTAATCTCTGGGACTCGGTGATGGACAGGGAAGCATGTCAGGCTGCAGTCCATGAGGTCGCAAAGAGTCGGACAGGACTGACCGAGTAAACTGAACTGAACTGAACTGATTTCACTTTGGGGCTATTGTGAATAATGTGCAGGCTTATTTTTAAGCCACTAAAAACATAACAAGTTTTCTCTTCATCCTTCTCCCTGACTCATAAATGTATGCAGTCAAGAGATTCTTTTATAGGTTGGGAGGTAATAATCATAAAATTAAAATTTTTGTTTTTACCAAAAATCTGAAGCTGTTGATAATATCTCTCATGAAGATAGAAAAAAATGCAGACAATACATAGGAATATAAAAATTGATTTACTGCATTCAATCATAGAGTCATAAAATGCTAAATACAATTAACTTTCCATTTTACAAGTAAGAAAAACTGAGTTCCAGGGGAGGCGGTCCTAAGATGGCGGAGGAATAGGAAGGGAAGACCACTTTCTCCCTCACAAATTCCTCAAAAGATCATTTCAACGCGGAGCAAACTCCACAAAACAACCTCTGAATGCAGGCAGAGGACATCAGGCAACCAGAAAAGCAGATCAGTGTCTTCAAAACCAGGTAGGAAAAAATATAAAAGACGAGAAAAGAGACAAAGGAGGTGGGGAGGGAGCTCCATCCCGGGAAGGGAAGCCCGTCCTGGGAAGGGAATTCTAAGAAGAGAGGTTTCCAAACACAAGGAAACACTCTACCTGCCGAGTCTAAGGCGAGCCTTGGAAACACAGAGGGCAACATAACAGGAAGGAAAAACGAATAAATAATTAAAACCAACAGATTACGAGCCCAACAGTAACTCCCCCAGCGGAAAAGCCGCGCAGACGCCTGCAGCCGCCGCTAGCAAGTGGGGGCAGGGCAGGGAAGCGCGGGAGGCGCGGGCTGCCGCGCTCGGTAAGAAGCGGGCAGAAACGCCCCACGCGTAACCAGAGCGATCGAACTTGGGCGAGCAAACCAGACTGGGGGATAGCTACCACGCGAAAAGCGCGAACATAAGACCCCACCAGGACCGCACACAGAACAAAGGACTGAACGGAAATAGCCGGCTGCAGACCATCCCCCGCCGGGGACAGGCAGCCAGAGCTGTAAGGGCTGGAAAGGGGCAATCGCAGCCCCGGAGAGACTACCTGAAAAGCGGCAGGCAGGCTTCTTTGCTGAGACTTCAGGGGATGCAGGACAGTCACCACCCGCCTCACAAGGAGCGCCAGCAGTACACCCAGAAAACTGAGCAGTAGAAACAGAGAAGGGGACAAGTCCCCGCGACCGCGCTCGCCAAGCTCCCGAGCTGCTCGGACCCGGGAGGGGCGCAGAGCGCAGTCTCAAACAAGTTTGTGCCTCTGAGGGTTACCTGGGCGCCAAAACCGAGCGGCTTGGACCGGGGAGGTGCACGAAGCCTGGGGCCGGCCTCGGATGGTTCCTGGCTGAGCTCCGTGGAGCCGGAGCGGTTTGTGCGTTGTGGGGGGAGACAGGTCCAGCGGGGTTGAGACGCTGTGTGCCCACGACAGTGCTATTTGTTTGCAGCATCCCCCCCCTCCCCACAGCGCGACTGAACTAGTGAGCCTAAAAAAAAAAAAAAAAAAAAAAGTGTCCTCCACCGCCCCCATGTGTCAGGACGGAATTCAGACCCTGAAGAGACCAGCAAACAGAAGCTAAACAGAGGGAAACGCCTTGGAAGTGACCAACACGGCCCACAACATCAGAGAAGGGCCAGATATATCTTCACAATTTTTACAATCATTCCTTTTTTTTTTTTTTTTTTT